>NC_136509.1:11862045-12199545 GCF_053919585.1 Euprymna scolopes | reverse complement strand
TGATTTATGTGACCTTATTTTTCATACATAAATCAAAATAAAATTTTGATCTTTGCATTATGGGATAAAAGAATAAATTAATAAAGTACACATAACCCACTCAAAACAACAGCTGACCCAGAAAATGTCAATTCTTCCTCATTTCTAAGAAACATAGCTCATGGAATGTATGGATTAAAGGAGAAATTAGGAGAGTCGGGTTGATATAAAACTGTCGAAAATAAACCTGAAAGTCCACTTTTTATTCTTTGTGAATGATATTCTAAACAGAAATGCATACCAAATTCGTACATAGCATTTATTTGAACTGTCTCTGTTTTGCTTTTTGGGTTTTTTTTGTACTTGGAGTCACCACTTATCAAGGTCCGAAGGTTAATGAATGTAAGGTAGTATAGTAATCGGTAATGGTGTAAATTGGGTAGAATTTAATTATTTACAGGGACAGCCAACAAGAATTTGTTTACATTGGATTTTTTTTTTATATACTCACCTTCACCCCAAACAAGGCATATTACCACTTGGATGTAAGGGGCTACTAAGAAGGCTACTATGTTGTATTCAACCAGGAAGCAGGCCAGCAGAATAGTGTTCCACAGGTAGGCTGTTCTGGGAAAGAAACATTGTTCATGGAATCTGCGTTTAGATTTAGGCACAGATAGTGGGAGAAATTGTATATAGTGGTTGTAACGAGTCAAGTGTTTTTTTGTTTGTTTGTTTTTTTGTGAAAGTTTGGTAAGGGGGGGGACCATAGATTGGAGTTTAGTTGAGTACTTGCCATGAAAATAACAATAGAGCAGAGAGATGTTCGCAGCGTCTCTTCTGTGGAGAAAGAAGTTGCAGGGAAGAGAAAAGGGCATTACATACTAGGTTTCGAAGCTACTAGTTTTGAACTCTATCAAGGCTGGATAGGGTGTGCCGAGCATCTCCTGCCCAGATGTGGCAACAGTACTCCATTTTAGGGTATACCTGTTGCTTATACAGATAGAGGATTACATTGTCAATGAGATACCTGCTGGAGCAGTAGAGTGATCTAACCATTTCTCCAGCAATCTTGGCAACAGATTTAATGTATGTGTTCCATTTCAGATCAGGAATAGGAGATATATATATATATATATATATATATATATATATATATATATTACTAGCAGGTCACCCGGCGTTGCCTGGTTATAAATAAATATTATATTTTAATTAATGCAGAATTCTTATTTATTATAAACAGAAATGCCGTAGGTATTAAACATGTTAAATTCCTTTTAAAAAAAAAAATGTGAAAAAAAAAATAAATAAAAAACGGAAAGAAACTGAGACATATGCACGCGAGTATTATGTATTTTCTAAACTGTTCACTACTTGTAAGTAAAAAAAAAAAATACTCAAGCTGAAAAACTAAAACCTAAAGACAGTGAGTCAAGTATGATAACCATTAGACCAGCTTGCCACACTTTTTAAAGTGTTTTCAAGCTTTGTGAAATAATTAACAGATAAAATCCGATGACCCTCAGGTACTAATTTTTCAATTTTGGTCCTTTAGCAGCCCTTTTTCCCCCCGGATGAAAATTGATTAAAAGTTTTCCATATCTAATTACCCTATATACAAAATTTCAAGTCTGTAGATCAAAAATTTGTTGAGTATATAGGTTGAGAATTGTCCTCTCACACAAACATTTTCACTTTTATAGATATCTATGCAAAGCTCTTCTGCTGGATAAGCAACTTACCTAGCAATGTTTGGGGAATTAAATTAAGCTGCTATCTTCCCTCCCTCCCCACACACACACTTCAATATCAACATCGAATAAATCTTAGAGAAAAAAAAAATCCGTAGAGGATCAGGAATGGCTTAGCATTTTGAAGGATGCTACACTGCTGCAATAGCTGTAATTAAGTTGGATTGTTGACATCTGTGTATACTTATATATATATATAATTGTAGTCATTCAATGAATTACAAAAAAACTTTTTGAAATGAAGTTTCATATCAAAGATTTTTATTATTCTAAGTAAGACAAAGAATACTTTCGAAATTTAATCTCCTTAACCTATAGGGTTTTGATGTCTACCATCTCTTCAGAGGAGAAAATATTGGCAAATATTTATAAAGGTATGTACCCTATTTGCTAAAGTCAGTGAGACATGGAAAGTCAAAATAATTAATTAATCAGAAATCATGTAGCAAGAGAATTTGAAGAAAAGGATATGAAAATTGTAGATCCAGATTGCATGGTAAAATCCATGGTGAACGTTCTTTAAAGCAGTTGGGTAATAAGATCCAAGTCGTATATTGGGTATTTATTTGCTCTACCTTGCATATCGAGCAATTCTTATTTAGATGGGATAATACTTATAGAATATTACTGCCAGTAATATTTTGTAAATCTTATAATCACAGGTTTCCATACCAACTGATTGTTAAATAAAATTATTCTGAAGCATGTATATATATATATATATATATATATATATATATATATTACTGCTTCATTGATTAATTGCAACCAACTTTTTAGTTGTAAATTAATTGCTACTCATTGTAACTAAGCTGCATTATTCTTTGTTTTTTATCTTTCATATATATATATATATATATATATATATATATATACAATAATCATTCTTACACTGGTTAGATCATCAAAGTTAAGCAACGTTAAGTCTGCTCAGTATCAAATGGGTGACCATTTAGGAACACTAGGAAGAGTCAAGTACATACTAGAATGGAGTACTGTTGCCACATCTGGGCAGGAGTGCTCAATATCCTATCCTGCTTTGACAGAGTTCAAGACTAACTTCGTAATCTTGTAGGAGATGCCCTTTGCTTTTCCCTACAACCTTTTTCCCCACAGAGGAGACATTGCAAGCCTCCTCTTCATTGTAGAAATCCCCAAAAAGACTTCTACTCTAACAGTTCTTTCTCCTGAACTGCTAGATTTTGGAATTCCTTCCTGGTCTCTTGCTTCTCTGCCTCTACTGATATGCAGAAATTTCAATGTAATGTTAATAGACATTTTGCTGCTCAACTCCCTACATAGTGTCCCTGTAGATATAGCCCCTCACATTCAAGTGGCACTTTACCATGTTTGTGGTGAATAAGAGTAAATAAATAAATAAAATGGATGCAAGAATATTTGTAGGTTCAGTCTTATGCCGAATCTTCATGAAAATCAGAATAGTGGAATGCGTTGAAACATATTGAAGCAGTGGAAACATCTTCAAAATGCATTTCGTTCATAAGAACCGATTCATGAAACCAGATAATATCATAAAATGTGTGGAAATGAGTTTTTATCCTTCAGGAAGTAACCAAGTAAAGACTAGTGAAGACCTCAAATACAGAAAGTAGGATTGCTAGAGCAATTTTAATGGACAGATACTGAGCATCCATGTTCGATATGGTCTTTTTTTTTTTTTTTTTTTTTTTTTTTTTTGGGTGGAGCTATTTAGTTTAATGTGTTGTGTATAAGGTTCGCTTATATTTAAAGAGAGCAAAACTGGTTGGAGTCAGTTGAAGCAGCAAGTCAGAATGCGAAAACAACACTTTACTTGTCAACTCACCAGTTGTTGCTACCCGATACGGACTTCTATTATTGTATCTAACAGAATAAACCTGTTCTATATTTTATATCTTTGTGTTGTTTTCCACTCAGCAATACAGCACAATGTTTGTGTAGTGTTTATCATTGTTGCCTTCAGGGAGCAAGCAGGGGGGTGGGGGCTTGCTTGGGTTTCTGAGGAAGCAGGTCCGATGACTTAAACTCCGAAATCTGCAATAAAACCAATTTGTCACTGATCAATAGAGACTGCCAAAATTCACCACAGAATTACCCCACCCTATATGTAACACGATGTAACTTTATTATAAATTAATATTATCAGTATAACTTTTGTACCATTTAAAAGAAGGGCAAATAAACCAGTAATAATTTTTAAAAAATTTTTTCATCGAACGAAAATAATGAAATTGCGAGACGAAAATCGTGTTTACATAATTGGCGCTTTAAAATAACGTTCCCATGTAGTAGACATTCCAAATGTGAAAACATACCCGTGTTTAATAAATCTAGCAAAAATCAACTAATGGTCAGATTTTTGTGAAATTTTCGATACTTCGCCATTTTAGAATAAAATTACATATAAAATGCATGTTTCCCTAAAATATGAGGGGTAATATTTTTTTAGTGCGTGTCTCCTACCCCATATTTATTTTTTCGAAATTCGAACAAAATATATTTAAATCTATCGAAATTTCTATTTATTATGAAACATAAGAGCTCAAATAAGTAAAAAATATTTATTTTTTAAAAGTTTAAATACACGTATTGAACAAAAATTACCTTGAAGTTGCAATTAAAAAAATGATATAAATTTAATATTATTATGTCTTTTTTTAAATAGCGTTTTTTTTTTCGAATTTATACTATAATCAGTTGAATTGCCAAGAAAAAGAAACTTCATAAACGTTAATTAATTTTTAAAAGATTAAAATGATTAAAATTCCATTATTTCAAAATGTTCCGTTACAACATAGATTTTTAATTGTTTAAAAGAATTTTTAAATATTAAGTTTTTACATAAAATAGCTGACAAGAGCCATGTTTATCTCCAGATTAAAACCGATTTGAAAATATTATTGCACAAATATTAAGCATTTTGTAGCCCCCCCCTCATATTTTGTTCGTCTCTTTTTACCGAACAAAATATGGAAGCCCGTAGGTAACCAAAAGAACATTCAGTAAAACCGTATTTCATATTTAATATACAAATGTTTATAATATTACTAATAATTAAATTGTGTAAATCTTAAAACCTAACAAAATTATAACAAAGATTAATTATTAATTGCAGTTTGAAGAAGATAAACAAAGGTTTTTAAAAATCATTAAGTCGCTTCTGCTTTTTCCATACTTTGTTTAGTTAACACAAGTCTGACGTCACGGGAACATGCGCTCCGTTTTTCACATTGTTTTGAGGATACCTACTGATCAACTTTGAATTACGATTGTGTAGTAAAGTTAAAAATGAGAAAATGGAAGATATTCTTAACATGGATATTTGTCTGCTGCTGCTGTTTCATTTCGACAATTATCCTTGTTGATGGCACATATTCAGTTGATTGTATTCATCACATCAAACTTTTTTTTTTCTCTTTTTCTTTAATTTTTTCCTGCCTGATTACACTGCATCTCTTTCTGCACAATGACAAACGAGAAGTTTGTTCTCAATGTTTTTTTTGGTTTTTTTATGCGTTGCAAAACACGGAAAAATCTAAAGTCGTCTGCTTCACAATGGATAGAAATAGAAAAAAAAAGTTGATATTCATTTCATTGGAAGTTTCTATGAGTTTAACTTAATTTTTTTTTTTTTCTTTTAGATATTTTTCAGGCCCCCCCCTCTCCCCACTTCTCTCTACATTTTCAACAATAATGTATTTATTTTTCTTTTTTTGATGAATTGTAGAATTTTGAAAGGTTTGAACAGAAGCACACACATTCCTAAAGAGTTGGATTGACGGCTTGCATCTCTCATTACTTTTGTCATTTGACAACGCATAAGCAAATTGTGTTTCTGAATTTTTTAGATGAGAATTGATAATTTGTATTATTTGAATTATTCTGACTACTGTTCTCATCTTGGGCGTTATTCGCACAATGTTTCAGTTCATGTAAGTTCTGTTCTTCTTCAGGTGTATCTTGTTGAACTCTGGAATCTATACAAAATTTCGAACAGAAACCTTTATTTAATCCATTGTAGTAGCATGTTCTCATTCCATCAGCCATAAAAAAAATAGATTTAAAGCTCCTAAAATTTCATACTAGAATTGTCCCAAAGGACCCCTTTGCATAATGAATAAAGTACTTGGTGAAAGTCAGTTGTAAGTTACACTCTTCTGGAGGTTGAAGGTTCAATCCTCGGTGACACTAAAAATACAATTGCAAATTACTTAGGGTTTCTACCTGGTTATGGCTGACTGGATGAGAGCATGATATCTCCATGGATTTAAATAAAGGGTTCTGCTCAAAATTCTGTACATATTTCTGAGTTTAACAAAAAATTCCCAAGTTTGACAAGATAGACCTGAAAGTTGGAGTTTACATCGACCGAAACGTGCAAATAACATTAAAGATGAGAAGAGTAATCTGAATAATTGGAATATAAGCAAATGATCTTAATACCGTTCTGAATGTTTTTATACCAATTAATGATTTTGATATGAGAAAAGAAATTCATTGCAATAAATATTTAGAAAATATTCATGCAAGACCTTGGATGGATTATGGTCAACTGTAAGAATGAGTTCCAAGAGACTTTGCCCAAGTCTGCAAACAAGTAAAGATTTATTGAAATACATTTTTTTTTAATTAGCATTTCAATGTATTACAATTTTCAGATCCAAATTGTTTTTATATATATATATATATATATATATATATGAAAAAGGTACTTGTGCAGTATAAGAACTGTGTTATCGTCTAAGCAGTTTAAGGAAAACGCTAGAAAGTGCTGAAATTTTTTTTTTTTTTTTTTTTTTTCAATGAAAAAATATTTCTGTCAGTTAATTCAATGGAAAATGAATTGAAAAATGTAAATATTCTTGAATAATTATTGGACAATTTTTACAAAACTTTTAGAAAATTAAAATTTAAATGAAGAAAATAAAAACATTTATTGTAAGAGAAATTTCATGAATAAATAATTTTTGAATAACAACTAATAGAAAACAATATTTATTTTTATGAATGTTTTCTATGAATGAATGTTGTCTATGAGTTTTTTTTTTTTTTTTTTTTTTTTTTCAAGGTCCTTAACGTTTCACCTTCTGGCGTAGAAGCTATAAACCATCTGAATAGTTTTTACAATAGCATGGTTCTTATATTGCATAAGTACAAAATAGGAAAATATAAATAAAAGTTAAAAGAATAAAACTCAGATCCTCTAACAGTCCACCATATAAGACAAATTAAATATCAAATTTTAAAAAGTGATTACCTTTATAACAAGATTCTGGTGAAAACGTTTATCTGATCTTGAAACGAAGAGTACGTAGATTATATTCAAGACCAATTTATCAAAGTACTTTAAGCAAAATTAACTGAAATGTTTGTTTCAAAATTTTCTGTGAATATCCACATTTTTAACCAGCGTCATTTTATTAGATTAAAAACATTTTTTGTTAAAAACTAAAACTGGCCTTTTTGCATTTCATTAAAATGTGAATTAAAACGATCGTATTTTTTTATCAAGTTGTTAAAAGAAAATTTATAATAAAAATTGAAAAATAAATTATTTTTTCACTTAATGAAAACCAATTAACTTGAGTCGTTCAGGTGAATGTTTTCTGATGAGAGCAGACGAGATTTCGCTTTTTCTTTCAATCTTATTGATTGACATATTAACAGTCAATGTCAAATATTAGTAAAGTAGGACTTTTTTTTATGAAACACGTGTTTTTTTTATTTTTTTATCGGATGCTTTTTGTTTATGAATCTTTGGTTAGTGTTTTTTTTTTATGTCAATGAGTTTTTGTTATCTATCTATTATACAAAAGGAACTTTATGTGAGAGTCCATTTCCTATGCACTCGGAAACGGCTGGGCTGATATTTTAATCTTAATTTTTTTTAACTTTACACAAAATTACTTGATGTGTCTTTATGTAGATTTTGTATTAAAATGTGTTCTATAAGTATCGATAATTGAAAAAATCTGAATAAAGAAGGAATTCTGATTTTGACCAAACTAACATCACAAGTAAATTTGAAAAGTTTTATCGCCACACAAGCAGAAAATCAACAGTTGGTTCTTTGATAAGACAGGCACGTTTGAAATGAATGTTTCTGTTTAGAGCATAATTGAACCATGATACTTGACTTTTGCATTTTAAACTTTGTGAAGCCATTATTTACAGATGATTTTATAAAATCAACAGCAGATTCTCTACAGTGCAATGTAAACTACAATGTATAGTAGACTGTCACTTTGGGGAGGCCCCTAACTACAGCAGGCAATCAGTTGACTTGCTTTGTGACAAAACTGGTATTGTTTTAAACCTCGATCTTTTGGCCGACAAATATCGAAAAATTGGCCAAAAACATTAATTCGTTCACCCTCAAATGGGCAGTTTTTTAGAAGGAGGGGTCGCTTTGTTCACCAACATTTTTGCAGTCATAGTCTTTTTTCGATTCACTAGTCTTAATTTCTACATTCACGACTTCTGGTTTTGTCATGGAAGCACATTACATTTTTTTTTTTTTTTTTTTTTTTTTTTTAAGCCTTCTTTTTCTTCTTCGCATTACGGGTTCGAGCCTGCCTGCCTACTACCACTTTTCTTTTTTTTAATTAACACATCTGTCGACTCGAACTGCCTACTGTTGTCTTCCCCCCCCCCCCGGCGCTACTACCACTTTTTTTTTTTTTTTTTTTTCCCCAAGGTTCCTTACATCACCTCGACACATCTGGGCAACGCTGGGTACCCCTGCTAGTGTTCAATAAAACTGTTACCTTTTGACTCTCGCTTTCTGTTTAGTAAAGGTCTTGCCAAGTTATGCCAGTGTATATTGAGGAACAATCCCATCTGATTAATACTTATGTATTTCCGGTTTAATTTTAAAACTCTACATAAAAAAAAAAAAGTCTTTATTTTGAAATACTTCCTTTTAGGAATGATTTTAATAATAAAATGTAATAATCAAAACGTTTTTTTTTTAGTCTTTACCTTGAATTTTTTTTACTGTGGTTTTATATAACATATTTTAAAAGTTTACATTAAAAATAGTCTTCAATTTGAATTTTTATTTTCAATATCGTTTGATTAAAAGACTTAAAATGGAGTTTGTTTTCGAATATAACTCAATCCTCGAATGAAGGAATATTTAAACATGTATTCTGTGTGATTAAAATATACAGGAGGGGAAAAGTCTTATGGAAACGTTCATTAATTTAGTTTTGATATAATAGATATTTCTTACAGTTTGATAGGTTTCTGAATTTTTGAGATGAGGATTATTATTAGGATTATTTGGATTACTGTTCTCACCTTCAGTGTTATCTGTACAAGATTTGAGTCAATGTAATTACTGACCTTTTTCAGGTGTATTTTTCTGTTGAACTCTAATCTTTCTGTTGAACTCGTTAATCTGCACGGAAGTTCGAACGGAACCTTTTAATCTACGGGGTAGCATGCTCTTCCATCAGTCATGACCAGGTAGCCTGAAGTAATTTGCAATTGCTTTCTTAGTATTGCCTGCATCAAGTATTGAACCTTCAACTTTCTAAGGAGCATCATTTACAACTAAATTTTACTTAGTATTTTATCCGTTACGCTAAGAGACCTTGCGAAGAAGATTGGAATAAACATTAGCCGAAACATTATGAGAATAATAATGCTAGGTAAGAACGGTGGTCAGAATAATTTAAATAATAGATATCTCTTCCAGTTTTATCATTCTATTACTACAAAATTTATACGTTCATATTTTCCATAAGAAATTTAAATTATTTAGCTTATTTTTTTTGTTTATCTATTTTCTTATTCAATTTTGTTGTCATGGTTTTGTGAATTTTCCATTTTCTCTCCCCATCTTTGACTTTTGTTCTTTTCTGGGAAGATGGGGAGGGGTGGGGTGGGGGAATGATGAGGCGTGTCCAAGATCTTTTCTTTTTATTCCCCATTTTTCTTTGAATAATGATAATGGTGAAAACGATGTTAAAATGAGAACAATCTATTTATAATGAAAGACAACGTTTAATGTGGTTTATTCTCATTTTTTTTTTTTTTTTTTTTTTTCTTAGATTAGCCATCGCATCTTTATAGGAGGCTCTATCCGTCTGGAGTTTGAAAAAAAAATTTATTGCTATATGTGCACATTGTAATGGACATTTTAAGAATAGCCATTCTTCATTTGTGTGTGTGTATGCGCACACACACACACACACACACACACACACACACATATACGAGTGTGTATGTATATCCTTTTAAGATTTAAAACGTATGTGGTCAGCAGTTATTGTTCGAACTGCCCACATTTAATTCCTATTCATAGACTAATTTATTGATGCCCGTTTTTAGATTTTCTTTTCTTCTCCAATTTTCTCCCAAGTAAATCTGTCATGATTTTATGGATTTTCTTGGTGTTGTTTTGCTATCTTCGTTAAATGTTTAAAATTTCTGAAGAAAGTGATTAGCAAAACTTTTGCTTTTTAGAAGAAATAACTTCTCGGGTTTTCCCCCACGCCCTATCATATTTCTTGATTTTTTTTTTATTTATTATATAGATTTGATCTTTCTATATAAATGTTGGTTGATTCAATAATAAGTCAATGTTGAGATTTTCATTTAAATCTAATAATTCCCTTTTTCTCTAGTTGTCAAGAAAAAGGACATTGATTTTAATGTTAGATACACATATCTATAAACATCCAATGGAAATCCTTTGCACTCTGACCTGATTTTTTTTTTTTAATCTTTTTTTGTTATTGAAGTGTTATTCTTGTCAGCTATGCTAACATTTCCTTTTAAGTATTGAGAGTATTTCAAATACACTGTTTTCGAGTCAGACGATATAAGGTTTGGCCCGACTCCTTTTTTGAAAGTTTTCCAATATTCACACTATCTGTTTATTCTTCAGAAATTAAAAATCCGATTTCTTCCCAAACCTCAGACTCCTCGACTCTGTTCACATGAAGGTTTTATTTATTGAATACACTACCAAATGAATGTATGTAATAGTGATGAGATGATTCCAATACAATTACTGATTCTGTTCTAAATTCTCGATTTCGATACAAATTCTGATTCTTTAATTTTTTTTTTGTTTTGTTGTTTAAGATAAACCCCATCTAATGTGTGCATATGTTTTCGCAAACATAAAAATACATTTGTGACGGTTGATCTTTTTTGGTTTTTACAAGTGAGTCACCACTTATCAAGGCTCGGAGGCTACTCGAGGATAAGAGTTAATGAGTGTACAGTAGTCAATGGGAAAATATCGTAATCATTAAAAGTGGAAATTTGGTAAATTGGATTACTTAAGGGGATGGCTCATCAAAAATTTGTTCACGTTGGATTTGAAGACGACCATATTTTAGTCGGTTGGAAAGCAAGAAAATGGAACAGAATTCCACAGGCGTGCAGTTCTAAGAAAGAAGCTTTGAATCTAGGTTTAGGCACAGATAAAGAGTGAGGTAAATTGATAACGGTTTCAACTAGATGAATTTTAGTGAAATTCAGACAAGACAGGGGCCATAGATTGGAGCTCAGACGAGCACTTGCCATGAAAGTAAATTAAAGCAGAGACAGGCTCACAACGTCTCTTCTGTGGGAAAGAAGTTGCAGGGAAGAGAAAAGGGCATCCCCCACTAGGCTACGAAGTCTATTTTGAATGCTATCAAGGCAGGATAAGGTGCTTCTAGCAGCTCCTGGCCAGATGTGGCAACAGTACTCCATCCTTGGACATACTTGGCTCTTATACAGGTAGAGAATTGCATCAGTAGTGAGATATCTACTGGATTGGTAGAACGATCCCATCATTTTCCCAGTAGCCTTGGCAGCAGATTTGATGTACATGTTCCATCTCGGATCGGGAGTAAAGGTCAGACCAAGAATCTTGTCAAAACATGGAGCCTCCCCAAGACGAGAGCCATTTGCTTCAATTGATATCAGACTGGGATCAATGTTGATGATGTAAAGATAGAAGCTTGGTTTTAGATGCATTAAAAGTAACCAGCCACCTCTTTCCCCATTGCACCATGTGATCAAGATCAGAGGAGAGAGAATCAGAACTTGATTGTTTATGGCCTTTGAAATGTTGCTGTAGATGGTAGTGTTGTCAGCATAAATGTCTATGAATAATCTTAGGACGTGATTTGGAAGATCATTAATGTAGATCAGGAAGAGAGTTAGACCCAGGATGAACCCCTAAGGAACTCCAGCATTAATATTGTAAACTTTTGATTTTTACCCATCAACTCTTATGAACCTATCAGAGAAATGATTTAATAATTGAAGACATTTCCAGCTATACTGTAGCTGGAGATTTTATGATGTTGACCTTTATGCCTTACCCTATCAAAGGCCTTTGATATGTTGAGAAATTTCCCTAGAAAGAAAGCCTCCATCAAGAGATTTGCTAATCCTATGAGATATAACCATTAACACATCTGCTGTAGATCTAGCAGAACGGAAACCATATTGCATGTCACTGAGGAGGTTATTTTTGCTAAGGTGGTTGACTACTTCTCTATTTAACACAGATTCCATCAACTTATTCATGATAAACAAGAGACTTATTAGTCTGTATTGAGAGGGAGATGACCAATCCACTGCATTTTTAAATACAGGACACACTGATGAGGTTTTTCAGGGTGTTGGGAATCAATTCTCCTTAAGACAATGCTTAAACAGCTTTGTAAGTATGGGAGCTAGTTCTGGTTGCAGCTTTTTGAGCACTATAATAGGAATGCCGTTAGGACCAGTTGCTTTACTGGAATTAGCGATTTTGATTAGCTTGGCATCATCATGCACAGATATTTGTATGCCGCATAGCAGGTTTTCATACACAGGAGAGATTGGCGGCCCTGATCGCAGGATAGAATTAGCTGCAAAGTTCTTGCCAAAGAGTTTAGCTTCGTCCGATGCTGACAAGATTATCTCGGGTCCATTGATGATGGTTAGGATAGAGCACATGTTTCTATTCAGGACTCTGTTTGTTATTTGCCAAAACTGGTGGGAACTAAGTCACTGCTTAGCTACTTTGGACTGGACGGCCTGAGCATACAACTTTCTTGCGTTCTTTATTACTCTTTAACAGTGGTTGCTGGTCGTCCTAAAGGTGGCTTTAGTCTCGGTACATCTATTACGTCAAAAGCAATGGAAAAAGTGATTTCTGTGCGCAATGGCAACAGCACATTCTGGCGAGAATCACAGCATCAGGCACCTGGGTGGGTTTATGAAAAGTAGTAAACATTGAAGACGTGAATGTTAGCCGAAGGATGAGCGGACAGAATGTGGTCAATTTTCTTGGATATGCTCTTAAAGATAGTAACTCTGCTGTTATGGGGGCGATAGAGGGCAAATATAAATGCAGTGGTGTGAGCAAGTGCAACCTGGAAGCATATATAGAGCAATTTAGGGTCTTCTCTGGAGATGTCCCTACCACATGGAAAGCTAATGTAGGCACATATTCCATGCCCATGGCGATCTTGGGGGTCAGATTTGGATTAGAATATCCTTTAATTATGAACTCATTTAGGGAAGTAGTCAATCCAATGCCAGTTTTACTAAGAAAGAATAGGTCTGATTTGGCCTCCTGTAATTAGATTTCAACCTCGGGCAGGTTGGAACGTAGATCCCTGATGTTGAAGAAGGAGTTTACGTTGGAAGTGGGAGTTCTGGGTTTGATGGTGTATTCTTTCTGGAGACTTTTCACGATGGAGTTTTAGGATTAGGTCAACAGACTTGGTTAGAGCAAGGCAGAGAGGGAAAGTAAGGGAGAAAAAGAAGTGAAGAAATATTTTCTTGTAGACCATGATAAGGTAAAGCCATAATAATTACCCACTAATATGGCATCGAGAAGCCCCACCAGAAGCTACTGCATGGTCCAGAATCCATTCACTAAATGGCAATACAGCAGCCCCAGTACTTTACACCTTACTGTGTGGTTGATCCAAGGTTCAGGTCCCTGAACCTTGGATTACGTGGATAACGTCCGCCCAGTTAAATGTCTATTTCCAGCACCCTTATTAGTGACATGGTTACAAGGATAAAAATAGAAACAGAAAATTTCAGACATCTCGGGCGACTGCTCATGCTCATGCAGAAATACTGCCGACCTAGAATACAGCCTTTTCTTCTCCCTTTGTCAGAAAAATCACCGATTTTATATGAGGACTGAGAGACAAATTAGGAGAAGCGAGAGTTACCGAAGCTGCCGACAATGCATTCACAATGCATTGTCTACTCTCCATTTAAAAAAAAAAATAATAATTATAAGTATTCTACTTAATGAGTTCAATTGATCTGTTTAAGGGAAGGTATGGTGATAGTTCTCCTTAGTTAACTCATAGTTTAAAATTAAAAAATATTTTATCTTATATCAATGGAAAGTTAAGTTTTTGAAAAAGAAACCAAAAAAAAAACATTAAAACAACATCGAAAAATTGGCATAACTTTTCCGATTCTGATTCCTCAAAAAGTTCCCATTTTTCGGATTCCAACCAATCGTCTCAATGTAGATACAATCAAAATATTCTATGGAGTTGTCTGAAAAATAAAAGAACTGGCATCACAATTGATTCGGATTCCAAGCAACAAACTGGTTTCACCTTCAACATAATCCCACCCCCCTCAAGTGTCTGATCTATTTTTCCCATCTTTGTCATACTTCTTCTGATTGTCTCCATGCTTCCAAAAATAAGTTCCCTTAATGATCCTTCTGAGTTTGTAGGCAAAAGAATGTCACGCAGAGCAAGGCCAGGTGAATAGTGTTGTCTCCCATTGTATAAGGATAAGTTCTGTTTTTAGAGTGATCTCCCTTGCTTGTTCTTGTAGATTAATAACTGGAAAACAAAGATGAAGATTTTGATAAACAACTGTGTCTACGATTGGAGTTATGTGAGAATGAAATCAGCAAATAGTTCTGAAACGGTGTTCTTTTTATGTTACCATGTTTATTGCTCCTTCCTCGGTGCTCATAGCTGAAGGGTCTGAAAAAGAATACGAGGTGTAAACAAAAGCAAATGAAATCCAGTGGTTGCAGAAAGCTAAGCTTACACTTATGTACTCACAACTTATCGCAAGATGCTTATCTTTCTTTCAGTAATAATTCATACTGTTATTTCACAGAACAACCTTGTATCTATCATATATATATATATATATATATATATATATATGTTCGTGTTGGAGCGATTAATCAGAAAAATTGGAAGTTTTTGAACTACTAGAATTGGAAATACTTGTGTCTATTTTCCGATGACAAAAACGATTCCTTTAATTGTTGTTTTTTTTTTTTTATTTTGTTTAAAATAAATTCTCTCCCTACTGCAAGTAATGATAAAATAAATATTTATCGATTTTAAACTAAAATCTATAGATCACCTCCTCACAAGTGCATTTTTACATATGAGAAAATATTTGCACATTTTTACGTGTTTTTACGGTAATCAGGGGAAAAATAACTATATAGTAAATCATAAGAATCGGGATCAGGAATTTCGTATGGAATCGGTAATTGTATCAGAATCAGCGGAAAAATATTGGAATTGTCCCATCATTAATATATATCTTGATTTTCGGTATTGATAGTTTTCTTTTCACCAAAATATCAATATTATTGCAACATGCTGTTAAGAAAAATAAAATACCAGAAAATACTACAGCTGGGTTGGAATTATGATATGGATGCCATTTTAAAGAAAGGTACAACTCTTATATTTGTTGATACAGAATTACTTCCCTTTGTTTGGAACAAGAGACCTACGACTAAATTTACATATTTGGAAAAAATAACTTGTTTAAAAATAAATGGGCAACACTGAGTCGGGGAAACCTGTTAACTAATATGTAGATAATCCTTTGAAATGTAATCCAGTTTGGCCATGAATTAAACAACTTAAATCGTTTTTGCTTTTTTTGTTTTTAAATATCTTACCACGATTCAATGTTATCAAATATATAAAGTAAAGTCAGTTATTTTTTTCTTTTTTTTGTCATTGATAGCTTTCGTCCTACAAAATCAATATTTGATTCTAGTTAATCAGTTCTTTCAGTATGTTATTAACAATATAATGTAATGAATTAATTCTTTTTTTGTCATTGATAGCTTTCGTCCTACAAAATCAATATTTGATTCTAGTTAATCAGTTCTTGCAGTATGTTATTAACAATATAATGTAATGAATTAATTCCTTTCGGAAAATATTTTAACCATTTTAAAAAGAATTGAACATAGAAAAAGTATTTGTCAATATAAAATTACTTTTCCTACTTTTCTTTGTGAATTGCTCTTTAAAAAGTTTAAGACATTCAACTCCAAATTCATGCATCGGATCCGACACACTAACTTAATGTTTGCTGTTAAAAGCTTTGATCACCAAACATTATTGGTTTCGGTCTAGATGATATCGGATAAAACTTGCTAATCTTAGTGATTTGGGGAAGATGAGTATCTGCTTGTAAATTGCTAATTATTTAGGAAATCAATTAATCAATTAAGTTGAAAACTCTAATAAATATTTTTTGTTGTTATTACTCCTCTGTAATTTTATGCAGGAAGATTAACACAAATGAAAGTTTTTAGATAATAACTTTTTATATATATATATTTTCTTCTTTTAGCATTTATGATGAATGTTTGATACAGTGTTTTAACAGAGCCAGGGTGGGGACGTCTCTGCTAGAAGTGCCGAGTCACCCTTTTGTCATAATTACTCTTGACTTCACTCTCTTATTCTGAAAACATACATTAGATATTGGCAGAAAGAGTGACCATATATATATATATATATATATATATAAGATTTTGAGCCTGTAGTAAGTTTCAAACTCTGACAAAAAGTGTTTAGTTATAACTAGTGGGAGGATGCCCGGCTTTGCCCAGTTGTAAAATATGCTTAAATATATTTTAATTTGTCCAGATTTCATATATATTATTACAGTTGTGATTTCAAAAGTAAAAAAGTATTTGGGTACCATCAGTTAGAATCGAAACCAAAAGCAAAACTGTAGCATTCAAAGCTGGTGATGTTACGACTGTACCAGCGTGACACGCATATGAACTGATTAAAACTTAAAAATTTAAAATAAATTAAGATGAATGTTGAAAATGTATAACGATTTTTTTTCAATTTTGACCCCTTAAAAACTATTTTAACTGGCTAAAGACCCATAAATAAACAGTCCATAAAAATCCAATCATTTAAGGCCTGTAGTGCCACACTGCAACTTTTCGTTTTGGAAGAGATAGTTTGAAAATGTGGAGACAGACATAATTAGTTTTATAAATTAGATTACTTAAATGTCCATATTTACAATGTAAACATTTTATAAAATGTACACATTTACCATAAATGAACAGTTTATATGCATAATTTATTGGCTATTTAATAGAAACCAAGAATGATCGTTCAGTAAAATACATCATTTCAATCTGTTTTGAAATGAAAATCTGCTGCTTATGCAGTATAACTCTATTTGAAAAAAGTACATTTTGAGTAAAAACAGTTCTCGTACATACTTTTGCGCCCTGTTAAAATTAGTAAAAAGCCTAAAATTATGAGAAATGCTAGAACTATTTTTTACAAAAAAACAAAACATTAGCAATCTGCCATTTTCAATTTTGAAATGGCGGATCTTTATATTTTGTTTCAATCATAAACTGCAGTTACCTCCCCTGGATTTTGATAACTTTTCAATATTAACAAATACGATAAAACTTTATTCAATAAATTTTATTTTTTACTTGTAATTATTTTTCTACTCTACCATTTTTTCGAGGGTGACACATAAGTATGTAATGTTTTTATCCAACTTCATTTATTTGAGATCGAATTGTACTGCATAAGCACCAAAAATCTTATTTCTCACTGAAACCCTGCCAGATGAATTATCTCATAAAATGCATATCCTAAAACTCTTAAATCGACTTTGTTATTTGATATTATTTGTTGCCTAGCGATAATCTTGCGTCTACTTGATACTAACAATATGGCTACCTATCATAAAGCATTCGTTAATAAAACGAAACAAAGTTACTTTTCAAATATTAATTTATTGCTTGAAGGCTGGTTCATACTCGCAAAATGTTACTTAGTAAAATAACCCGAAAAGGGTTGATATGCCATAAAACAAGATGATCAAATCAAGTTCTTTGAGTAATATTTTTAAAGAGATAAAGAACTTTGAGTATAAAATCTTTTTCCAAAATTATTGGATTTGGCATTAAATAACGCAGAAATGATTGATATGCCAAATAACCGACTAAAACTATAACTAAATGTTTCATTCACTCTGAATTTCACTGACAGATTCCTTTTGTCTGTTTTAAATGCTAACATGGGTTGAACAGTTTTTAGAAATTGACTTTCAAACTGACCTATTTCTCACTGGGTCTTTATTCATCATTTTTTCTCTCAAATTCGATTTTTTTTAATCACTTTATCCCATCTTTTCCTTGTCCTTACCCAATGAACTGAACCTGCTATCTCAACTGTTCTACAGCTACTAATCCAAGAACTCTGATCTATTTTTCCAATGTGACCATATCATTGAAGTATCCTGTTTTGTACACCTCTTCCTGTACTGTCCAGATTTAATATTCCTCAGAAGTCATGAGATCTAAGCCTGTTTTTAAGAATCCCATTTCACATCCATCATACCATTCTCATATTGTGACTTTCCATGCAACGAATGCCTTCAACCCTCACTGGTCAAGTTTCACTTCCATATATCATCACACATCATACATACGTCTGATATTCTTCTCATTTTTGGTCAGCAGTGGTAACGCTCTGCTGATTAATAATGGCCAAAGTTCCTGAACTTCCTCCATCCACTTCTACCTCTTGTAATCATATTAACACCTGCTCCACTGTTTGATTGCAAGCTGATTCTTGATACGAAAATCTTTGATATTGATGCACATCAATTAACTCATCAGATTTTCTATCTCCCCCCCCCACACACACACACATACACACAAGCGCATACACACATACACAAACACATAAACACACACACAAGCGCGCACTTTTCTGTTTATAGAACGTTCATCTTTGGAGTTTCTTTCTATGGAAGAGTAACTCGTCATCTTGCTCAGTTCTCAGCATTTACCCAATAAAGTTTAACTTCTTTTCTGAATTCCTAACAGATTATACTTTCTAACTGGCCAGGGTGTGTTTTTCTTGGTCTAATGGATACAACCATAGACTATGGAATTGGTTCTATTCAAATATTGTGAGAGAAACGATGTCCAGGGTTATCTATGGGTAAGGCCAGAAATAAAGATCAACTAGATCTTATCTTCAATGGATGTCTCCTTTAGGCAGCTGAACAATGATTGCTAACAAAAGGCAAAAGTCGGGCGTGAAGAGACCCCCCAAAGGATGAAGGGGAGAACAATACAACAAGTGCATTGCAGCTGGAAGAGATTACTTTGAAGGGGACTAGAGTTTTATGTGTGTACTATTAATAAAAGTCCCCATACCAAACAAAATCTGTAAACTTATCTAAGACACATTATATAATTTGATCCTTTCTCTCTCTTTTGCAAGTGTCTGTCGTGACCAACAATGCTATAGAGGTCAAAACTATGGCATCTTGGATCAACATATTTTGAGTTTAAGATTTTCCATCTTATCTCTCTTTCCTGGCATAAATTTTGGCTCACCAAGCATCCCGATCCTGGAACAATGCTGTCCATTGCTCACATTCCACACTGAAATCCCTGAGATCTTGCTTTAGCACATCCTTGAATCTGAGACGCAGACGACCAACAGGCCGAGTACCTTCTTTTAAAACACCATGTAATACATTGTGAGGTAGGCATTCACATGACATTTGGTTTATATGGCCTGCCCACCGGTCTCATAAACTTAAGTCTCGAAAAGTGCACCCGAACCTGTCTGTCTGAAGAGGCCTTCGTTTGTCATTCTGTCTTCCCATGACATGCCAATGATTGATCAGAGACCTTTTGTATGGAAGGCACTAACCCTGAACTCTTACGGATGATATGCAGACCACGTCTCGGCCCTATAGAGAAGGACACTCAACACACGCTTCGTACACACGGATTCTCGTCTTGATGGTCAGATGCTTGTTGTTCCAAACGCGCTGCGTGAGTCTCCTAGGCTAAATTGCATGCTAAGTTTAGGGTCAAGAGTAATGTTTTTGGCAATGGTCGCACCAAGGTATTTGAATTTATCCACATTCGCCAAGGTTGTATTATCTATTGTAAAATTAACACTCTCTGATGATTGGGAGAAGATGACGGTTTTCTTAAAACTGATTGTTAGTCCGAAATGTCTACATGAGTTTCAGAAAGAATCTAAAAATCGTTGAAGATCCTCAGCAGAACATGCGCAAAGAGCAGCAATTTGATGCATATGTTATGATATCGATATAATATAAAACTGATTTTATGCTAATTAGTATAAAATACTTTCTTTTTTTTTTTTTTAAATCAACTTTTTCTATGATTTTTTTTTCATCCTAATACTTTGCTTTTAACACTACGACAGTCCTGTTGACAACATTGTTGATTTTTCAGAAATTGAGTTTCACGTGACTTTTTGCAGCTCACCTTGAGATTATTTGCATTATTCACAGATGTTCATCTTGGTTGTTGGTTTCGTGACGTTTCAGCTGATGTAACTTCTAACCCTCAACTGCATCTTTTTGAACTCTGAAACTGAATTGAAATTTTAAATGGAGGCCTTTATCCACAGGGAAAATTGTTTTTATTCCATCAATTATGATCAGATGGAAATTTTAAATGATTTTTATTTTTAGTTAGTATTGCTTGTAGTGAGGATTGAACCTTCCACTCCTAGAAAACTGTCAGTTAGAGTTGACTATTTCTCAATACTTCCATCCGTTTTCGTTAAAAAACACCTTTTTTTAATTAATTTTTTTTTAAGTACTATTTCACTTTATCATATTTTTATTTTATCATTTTAATCAAATTCGAAAAATTTGCATTTAAATGATAAAATGAGTCATGTGTGCTATGACCAATTTTGGCAAGGCAAAGAACTTTGACAGCAAATTCTGAAAAAGACACTGAAAAGAACCTGAAAGACCATCAAGGTGACAGCTGAAGGAAGGCAGAAGTTGGGAAGATTCAAATGTAGATTGAACGATACAATCATTTCCTTTCTTTTCTTTCTTTCTTTTTTTTTTTTTTTTTTTTTTAAGCCTATGCAGTCAGATTCATAATGAACTTCTCTTTGCCATCTGCCGACACAGGTTTGGTCAGGATAAAGTTTGGCCATCTTGAGATCTTTTATTCAGGGAATGCCATCTTGGATCCTGTTTTCACAACAATGTTGTCCTTTGCACACAGTACCATGTGAGCACAGATGATTATTTCCTCATTTTGTCTGAGCTTGGCAGAACGTCTGACATAGCGATAAATATGGACATTTCGAACATGGTTGAGTTTGGGCAAATCTGGAGTCAATGCAACATTTTTGTCTCCATGACTGATAGTTTTTTTTTCTTTTTTTTTTTTTCTGCTTCCTTTAACAGCTATGAATCTTAGCCGTGCAAAGCAGCAGGATGTAGTGGATCACAGTGGCAAAAGGTTGTTACAGTATTGATTTGAATTATGATTTTTTTTTATGGATACTGCAGTTGCTTTAATTTTATTCAAAGATATAATGAAAAAAAAACTGAAAATGGAGGAATATCAACACCAGTGATTGGCAAGTGTTTCTGTGGAGCAGTTTGGATTCAAACTTTTCACACTCAGGTTGTCAGTCTGTTGTTCAAAACTTAGTCACCATCATCTCCTTGTTTATACCAATGTTTTCATGGCTAATATTGTTGGTTTAGTTCAGGCCAATATCATTGGCTAAATAAATGCTTTCTTAAGAGATATCACACACACTCACATATACACACACGTGAGTGTGTGGCATTGTTCCTAGAATTCTAATCAACTAAAATCCAGCATACGATCGTTTCAGAGACTACTTGGAATTATTTTCTTAGCTTTGTATATTCCAATTCGTCTCCTCGTTACCACAGTCACAAAAAGAGGTTCAGTGAGAACATCAACATCTTACAGTTTCTTTTTAATGAGGTTTTCAGATTTATACTTTACAAGACAGAGGTATATATTCACTGCATCTGCACAAGGATCACATGAAGGTTGCCAACATCATAAGTGAAAGTGTTTCTGTGGAACAACCTGAATTCAAACACGTCACACTCAGCTTGTCAGTCTATGTCGTTAAAAACTTAGTCAGCGTCATCTCAAGCGTTTGTGATGGAAATTGATATTTCAGTGTTTGAAGAACACTAATTTTATTTAAGCTTTGGATTGCCATTGTAACCTTTTCTTTCTTTTTTTTTTTCTTTTTTTTTTTTTTTTTTTTCATTTTTACAATCCGTAACATATTTAAAATGACATTGATCTTTGCATTATTTAATATTTTACTGTCCAAAGGTTCTTCATCGTTCTTATTTGTGCATTTCATTCTTGGCCTTCCAATTACCTACTTAATCTTTTCTTCTTCCTTTCCTCTCTGCTGATTCCACCAGGTGGAACTATTTGACGATATCTGCTTTCTGACTTCAATATACTAAAGATTGATATTATTTCCTTTCCCTTGGCAAAACTCAATCTTGTTTTGCACAGGCAAAAACAAAAATAATTTTCTCTACAAAACAACCAAACTAAACACAGATTAAATATTCAAAGAACTTTAAGCTTTAACTTTTTTTTTCTAAAATCCCTGAATTCGGCATTAAATGATCCAAAAAAGGTTGATATGCCATAAAACAACCAAACTCTGTGTTCTGACCAGATTTTGACCTAATTGCGCACATTTCACGTTCGATTCCCTTTCCCATCCTCTGTTCTTTTTCTATTTCTTATTGTTTTGTTATCTGTCTGGTTTAAAGCCCCGTGTTAGGCCATCATCGGACTCCCTCCCCCATGACATCAAACGTAAGAGTACCTGCTTGTACTAGTTTCATGTATAAGTGAAGACGTTTTTATTCTGACAACTCGAAGTGTGCTCATTACGACAGAAAAGATATAAAATGAAAATCTTCATTATTGTTTAGTTTAATCAAGACATTAAAAAATGAAAATGTTGAAAAAATATTGCAGTAGAACCTCGGGATACGGTAGCCCCAGATACGGTTTTTAAGGTTATGATGTGAAATACGATGTTTTTCCAGCCCATGGTTATGGTATTTGCCCCGCTTTATGGTGTTATTTATAATGTTATTTGATTATATACATGTGTATTATATACCGTAGAACCCGGGATACGGCATTAAAAATTAGTAACAAAATGCAGTCTGGTATATAATGCACATGTATATAATAAAATAACATTATAAATAACACCGTAAGGCAGGGCAAATACCATAAGCAGGGGCCGGAAAAAAAACATTGTATTCCACGTCATAATCTGAGGAAAAAAAGTATCCTAGGGCCATCGTATCCCGGGGGGTTCTGATGTTGCGCTGTACTGTATTTTGTTACTAATTTTTAATATGTAGTGTATAAAATTTTGCTTAGGCCCCGCTATACAATCCCAACCCCGGAATGGATTAATGCTGTATCCTGGGGTTCTACTGTATATTGTATGTACCCGTTATGAAATTAAATTCTCATAAAAAATTTCACTTAATTTGATCAAGTATTTTTTTTTTTTTTATTTATTTACAAAGGAAAATAAAATTTTAATGAAATCTATCCTGTCGCGGCCATCTTGCCTATTTTGCGGACGAAGGAGGCGCCAACGGAGATAACTCCATCACCGCTTAAAGTTTGTCAAAATTTAAGGAGATTATTTTGAAACAAGGGCAGAAAAAAATACATAGATAATTATTTTATTTATTTATTTATTTTTTCACTTATTTTACAGGGTTTTTGTCCTTTTTAATCCCGTTTTCATTTTGTCTTTTATTAATCCCTTCATTTAAAGGCACCCCTCCCTCGTCCGCGAAATAAGCAAGATGATCGATCTAGTAAAAATTTGATTTTTCACTGTAAAAACTACTTAATCAAATTAAGTGAATTTTTTTTTTTTTTTTTTGAGAACTTAATTCCGATAACGAATAATTTATTTTTTTGAATATTTTCATTTTTTAATTGATTAAAACCAAACAAGTACTGAAAATCTATCTACTCCTTTCTCATCAGTCTTTTCTCGTTTATCTAATTTTCTGATATGAAACAAAATAAGATTGCAAGAAACGTGAAAGTTCAGAAATAGATTTTAACGATCAAAACTGGACGCACCCATCTATATAATCTAAAAATAGTCACTTTTAATGCAAAAGTGCCATTGAAATTTATTGTAAAAAAAAAAAAAAAAAAATTTTTAAACCAAGCCGATCCTGATTATTCGATTAACCAACATGTTAAACCAAAACTTCCCTCCAAAAGTCGATTTCAAACAATTCTGATTTGATATATTTAAATTAAGATAAAAATCAAAACTTTAAAAAAAAAATCGTTAGTTTCGAGTGACTGAATCCAACTTTGCAAGTCATGAGATGTGTGGCCAAGCGTGATTGATTTATCATGCGTTAAAATGTGATGGCGAAAGAAAGTATGGGAGGTCAAACGATAAAAAACAACATAAATGTGTATCTGACATCTTTGCCCTCCTCTCCTAACTTTCGACATGACACAACATGGTTTCCCTCTTTTTTTGTAATTATTTCCACAACTATCAAAATGCTGATACTGTCACGCCATCTACAAAATCTAGACGAATGTGTGTGTATGTGTGTATTTTATATATATATATATATATATATATATATATATAATGACATAATCACGTTCACACACTGGTTTAAGTTGAGCAATGTTGAGCTTGGCTAGTACCAGATGGGTGACCATTTGGGAATTCTAGGCACTGTATGGGCTCTCCATTTATCTCTCTATTGCTTTCAGTCGTCCTGAATCTCCACTTGCCATTGGTATTTAACAACCTCGACTCAGGAGAGGTGTGATTGGAGATTGCACAACTTTTGCTACAAAATTCCATGCACTGGCACCCTTACAGTAGGGTATCCATAATCTGTGAAGATTGAAGGAAGCTATCATATCTGGATGAAGTTATTGTTCTATAAATATATACTTCTATATTCATATTTCTGCACTTATACGCACACTGCTCTTTATTAGAAGGGCAAACAAATGTAAACTTTTCATTTATGCAATCTGTCACTAAGCAATGTGTGTATTCTATGTAGCTTAATTGTCACATATTTTCATTATATATATATATATATATATATATATATATAATGAAAATATGTGGCAATTAAGCTACATAGAATTTTCCGTGTTTCATCTTTGTGAGGACTCTTTAGGCTAATCGATACATAAAATAAATCTACTTAAAAAGTTCTATGTTATAAGGAGATACATTTTATGTACCAATTCTCAGTATTTACGTTAATAGTTCTTAATACATATGCTATGAAACTACATGGCAATTAAGTTACATAGAATCTTCGGCGTTTCATCCTCATAGAGAATCGTCAGGCTGTCTTATCACATAAAAGTTAGCAAGTATAATAAACAAATAAACGAACTGTCGAACGAATCCATTTCAAATATTTAGAGGAGTTGATAAAGCAAATCTACATCTGTTTTCTGCTTTTTATATCTATTTAGATGTCATTTTCTTTTCACTGAGTCGGACGTCATTTTATATGAATATTTATGCTGGCAAAGGATAATTTTTCCCCTGTTTATTTTCAATCGGAGTACATGCGTTAAATGATAAATCTGAAGCTGAAATCATATTAAAAAAAAAAGTGAAAAAAAAAAAATGACATTAGTAGACTGATCTTCAGCTTCCCTTCCATTTTTCATGATGAGGCTACCACCCAAATTTTCTTGTCCAATGAACAACTCTCTACATTCTGCCCCCTTCGTTCCATGCTTATTACCACTCTTTCTATTCCTTCCCATATTTTGTCTCTTGAAAAAAAAAAAAAAAAAAAAAAAAATGATCAGAAATGCCATCTCTGAAGTTTCTGTTGACAAAAGAAGCAAAATATCAGAATGGTGTTCTGGTGCGATTTTGTCTTATATTTTGTGCTTTTTTCCACTTTTCAGTTTTTCTAAACATTTTGTACATTATTTTATTCTTATATCGATTGTATATATTTATAAAAGTGGCTTTGTCTGTTTGTATGTGGAACGGTCACAACCAAACTACTGTCAATTTTTGGTCTACACTTGAAACTTAATATATAGAAGATTCGGACCTGTGAAACAAATTTGATTTGGTTTTTAGCCAAAAAAGAAAAAAAAAATAGCTACTAAGGGACCAAAATTGGAACTCGGCAGATGTAAGTCTACTAAATGTGTATCTTCTACATATATGCAAATAGACATTCATGCATTTAAGCAAGTTAATTTTGATATGTGTATGAACTTAGCTCAGATGGTAAAAAATAATGCTGGAGAGCTACAGTTTTGGTTTCGATTGTAGGTGATGGTACCTAAATCATATATATTAATTTTTACTAGAATTTTTTTTTTTTTTTTTTTAAATACCTACAGACACTAGTGTTTCATCCTTTCAGGAATCATCAGTGCAGGGAGTTACAATTACAGATGGTCGGGAGATTCAAACCCGGCCACAAAGCCATCTCTGACTCCATTAGCAAGGAACAAACCACATGACCAACATTAACCGTGAGAAATACAATCTATATATATAAAAGCGAAAATGTGTTTATGTATGTATGTTCGCTTTTTGTCTATGTCCGCAAAAGGATTTTTTCCAGTGGCTTCTCAAGGCCATCGCTCATAATATCTACGAGTTACGAACGGGGGCCGCCCGTCTATTTAATTTGCCCGACTTTGAAACGTTAAATATTCAACATTTTGGGATCGCCGCATATTGTTTTCGTTTTTCGGTATAAAAAAAAACAAAACTCGATTCAAATCTCTGGCCCACGGCCAGTGGTCTCTAGAAAGCGATGTAACGTTTGGTCAGTGTCGGCTTACCGTCATCCTATCAGACGGTTGCTTTCATTTCGAGACGAGACACTCCCCTAATAAACGGGGGAGCTGGTTTTCCCCAAAGTGAGGTAAAAATAAACATTTATTGACCTCATTAAAAACTGTCCCGCAGAAAATGATAACTGATGAATAGCTATTGCTTACGTCATTGTAACGCTCGCACAAAATGTTAACTCTACTTCTACTTGACGTCATTAAGTGCGCGCACCTGTCAATTCTCTTACTTAAATAAATTCAAACATCTTTCAGTAACTCATTCTGGCTGGCCGAGCGGTTAACGTGTCATGTATTTTTTTCACATTTTATTTTCCAACTTCGCCTCAGGGCTTCGGGTTCGATCCTACTAACTTACCAAAACTTTTTTTTACACTCCCCCCCCCTCTCGCACACGCACACTTAGGACATATAAGCAATTGTGACATAAGCTCACTGGATGAGTTGAAAGACTGTTTGGCTGAGAAACGAGAAAATAATAATCGTAAAGAAACCATATATAATGTAACAATTCTTTTATTTTATGTTTACTGTTTTTCTTCTTGTTTTTTAATTTTTTTTTTAAACTTAATGAATCGTGTGTTATACGGTGTCTAAGTTTTTTTTGTTTTGTTTTTAAAGTAAGCTCATACGGGATCAATCTGTGTATCATGGGTTGAACAGATATATTTAATTCAATAACACAAAGGAAAGAAAACCATGTAAATGTAACAGTTTGATATCTTTTGTAGAACGTGACACGGACGTTCTTACCTATCGTGATTCATTTATTTTATTTTTCTATATCATTTATTTTTTCAATATGATTAGCTTGAGAAAATCTAAAATAAGAAAATATATACATAAGAAAATTAAAATGAAAGCACATTTTAATTTTCTTATGTAAATGTCGACTACCTACTATTCCAGAAGCTGATGAAGGCAAATGTGTTTTGATTTAAAATGTGAATAAAGCATCAAGCAGGCTTTATATATTGTTGTGGATTAAAAAAAAAAAAAAATGAATACTTGCTGTTAATAAGAAAGATCATAATTCATGGATTGTCAAACTTTTGACAAATTGGTTTTTCTAGGCGCTGATGAAGCCCTGTTGTACAAGATTATGGTTGAACTATTATTTACTTCTATGCCAATAATTGTACGCATGGCGTTACCAATAAAAGATCTACATTTTGGAAATGGGTAAATACTTTTCTTATTCCTTTTAACGTGATACCTTTTAAGAAATATATATATATATATATATATATATATATATCACTAATGTTTATTTATCTCCCCTTTAATCATCTATTATTTGTTATAAAGCTGCATCTGAAATGATATCAAGCCTATTCTGTAATATTTGTCTTGAATCGGATATGTTCTGTTTTCAATAAGTTGATTTTTCGTGTTATTGATATTATTTCACTCCATAAAATTGCACGTGAATCTCTATTGGCCAGTGCATAGCACCATTTAAATGTCCATGACGACAAAGCGGTGTCGTGCATTTTCACTTTCTCTGACGCCGTTTTAAACCTCTCTCCCTTCTTTTCCATCCCCAGACTCCGGCTTCTGTTTTTGTGGTGAGCAAGAGTTTTGAGCTCTTTAATAAAGACTGCACAAGACGTCGCAGTCACTGTCACCTAGTGAAAGATTTATTCATCCACCAGATTCTCTTTATCCATATCTCTCTCTCCATCTCTCTCTCTCCCTCTCTCGCTCTCCATCTCTCGTTCTCCATCTCTCTCTCTCTCTCCATCTCTCTCTCTCCATCTCTCTCTCTCTCTTTTTCACTCTCTCTCTCTTTTTCACTCTCCATCTCTCTTTCTCACTCTCCATCTCTCTTTCTCACTCTCCATCTCTCTTTCTCACTCTCCATCTCTCTTTCTCATTCTCCATCTCTCTTTCTCACTCTCCATCTCTCTTTCTCACTCTCCATCTCTCTTTCTCACTCTCCATCTCTCTTTCTCACTCTCCATCTCTCTTTCTCACTCTCCATCTCTCTTTCTCACTCTCCATCTCTCTTTCTCACTCTCCATCTCTCTTTCTCACTCTCCATCTCTCTTTCTCACTCTCCATCTCTGTCTATATATATATCTCTCTCTCCATCTCTGTCTATATATATATCTCTCTCTCCATCTCTGTCTATATATATATCTCTCTCTCCATCTCTGTCTATATATATATATATATATATCTCCATCTCTGTCTATATATATATATATATATATATATATCTCCATCTCTGTCTATATATATATATATATATATATATATATATATATCTCCATCTCTGTCTCTCTATATATATATATATATATATATATATATATATATATCTCCATCTCTGTCTCTATATATATATATATATATATATATATATATATATATATATATATATATCTCCATCTCTGTCTCTATATATATATCTCCATCTCTGTCTCTATATATATATATATATATATATCTCCATCTCTGTCTCTATATATATATATATATATATATATATATCCATCTCTGTCTCTCTCTCTCTCTCTCTCTCTATATATATATATATATATATATATATATATATATATATCCATTTCTGTCTATATATACCTCTCTCTCCATCTCTCTATATATATATCTCTTTCTCCATCTCTCTATATATATATCTCTTTCTCCATCTCTCTCTCTATATATATCTCTCTCCATCTCTCTCTATATATATATCTCTTTCTCCATCTCTCTCTATATATATATATCTCTTTCTCCATCTCTCTCTCTCTATATATCTCTCTCTCCATCTCTCTCTATATATATCTCTCTATATATATATATATCTCTCTCTATATATATATCTCTCTCCATCTCTCTCTATATATATCTCTCTCCATCTCTCTCTATATATATCTCTCTCTCCATCTCTCTCTATATATATCTCTCTCTCCATCTCTCTATATATATATCTCTCTCTCCATCTCTCTATATATATATATCTCTCTCTCCATCTCTCTATATATATATATCTCTCTCTCCATCTCTCTCTATATATATCTCTCTCTCCATCTCTCTCTATATATATCTCTCTCTCCATCTCTCTCTATATATATCTCTCTCTCCATCTCTCTCTATATATATCTCTCTCTCCATCTCTCTCTATATATATCTCTCTCTCCATCTCTCTCTAAATATATCTCTCTCTCCATATCTCTCTCTCCATATCTCTCTCTCCATATCTCTGTCTCTATCTCTCTCCATATCTCTCTCCATATCTCTCTCCATATCTCTCTCCATATCTCTCTCTCCATATCTCTCTCTCCACATCTCTCTCTCCACATCTCTCTCTCCACATCTCTCTCTCCATATCTCTCTCTCCACATCTCTCTCTCCATATCTCTCTCTCCACATCTCTCTCTCCATATCTCTCTCTCCATATCTCTCTCTCCATATCTCTCTCTCCATATCTCTCTCTCCATATCTCTCTCCATATATCTCTCTCTATATCTCTCTATATCTCTCTCCATCTCTATCTCTCTCCATCTCTCTCTCTCTATCTCTCTCTCTCTCTCTCTCCATCTCTCTATCTCTCTCTATATCTCTCTCCATCTCTCTCTCTATATCTCTCTCCATCTCTCTCTCTATATCTCTCTCCATCTCTCTCTCTCTATATATCTCTCTCCATCTCTCTCTCTCTCTCCATCTCTCTCTCTCCATCTCTCTCTCCATCTCTCTTTCTCACTCTCCATCTCTCTTTCTCACTCTCCATCTCTCTTTCTCACTCTCCATCTCTGTCTATATATCTCTCTCTCCATCTCTGTCTATATATATATATATATATATATATCTCCATCTCTGTCTATATATATATATATATATATCTCCATCTCTCTCTCTCTCTCTCTCTCTCTCTATATATATATATATATATATATATATATATATATATATATATATAATCTCCATCTCTGTCTATATATACCTCTCTCTCCATCTCTGTCTATATATACCTCTCTCTCCATCTCTGTCTATATATACCTCTCTCTCCATCTCTGTCTATATATACCTCTCTCTCCATCTCTGTCTATATATACCTCTCTCTCCATCTCTGTCTATATATACCTCTCTCTCCATCTCTGCCTATATATACCTCTCTCTCCATCTCTCTCTATATATATCTCTTTCTCCATCTCTATATATATATATCTCTCCATCTCTCTCTCTATATCTCTCTCTCTCTCTCCATCTCTCTCTATATATCTCTCTCTCTCCATCTCTCTCTCTATATATATCTCTCTCTCTCCATCTCTCTCTATATATATCTCTCTCTCCATCTCTCTCTCTATATATATCTCTTTCTCCATCTCTCTCTCTATATATATATATCTTTCTCCATCTCTCTCTCTATATATAAATCTCTCTCTCCATCTCTCTCTATATATCTCTCTCTCCATCTCTCTTTATATATATATATATCTCTCTCCATCTCTCTCTATATATACCTCTCTCCATCTCTCTCTATATATATCTCTCTCTCCATCTCTCTCTATATATATCTCTCTCTCCATCTCTCTCTATATATATCTCTCTCTCCATCTCTCTCTATATATATCTCTCTCTCCATCTCTCTCTCTATATATCTCTCTCCATCTCTCTCTCTATATATCTCTCTCTATATATCTCTCTCTATATATCTCTCTCTCCATCTCTCTCTCTATATATCTCTCTCTCTATATATATATATATATCTATATATATATATATATATATATATATCTCTATATATCTCTCTCCATCTCTCTATATCTCTCTCCATCTCTCTATATCTCTCTCCATCTCTATCTCTATCTCTTTCTATATCTCTCTCCATCTCTCTCTATATATCTCTCTCCATCTCTCTCTCTATATCTCTCTCTCCATCTCTCTCTCTCCATCTCTCTCTCTATATCTCTCTCTCTCCATCTCTCTCCATCTCTCTCTCTATATCTCTCTCTCCATCTCTCTCTCTATATCTCTCTCCATCTCTCTCTCCATCTCTCTCTATATATATCTCTCCATCTCTCTCTCTCCATCTCTCTCTCTCTCCATCTCTCTCCATCTCTCTCTCTCTCCATCTCTCTCTATATCTCTCTCTATATCTCTCTCCATCTCTCTCTATATCTCTCTCCATCTCTCTCTATATCTCTCCATCTCTCTCTCTATATCTCTCCATCTCTCTCTATATATCTCTCTCCATCTCTCTCTCTATATCTCTCTCCATCTCTCTCTCTATCTCTCTCCATCTCTCTCTCCATCTCTCTCCATATATATATCTCTCTCCTCTCTCTCTCTATATATATATATATATATCTCTCTCCTCTCTATATATATATATCTCTCTCTCCTCTCTCTCTCTATATATATCTCTCTCTCCTCTCTCTCTCTATATATATATCTCTCTCTCCTCTCTCTCTCTATATATATATCTCTCTCCATCTCTCTCTCTATATATATATATCTCTCCATCTCTCTATATATATATATCTCTCTCCATCTCTCTCTCTATATATATCTCTCTCCATCTCTCTCTCTATATATATCTCTCTCCATCTCTCTCTCTATATATATCTCTCCATCTCTCTTTTTCTATATATATATATATATATATATATATATATATATATATATATATATATATATATCTTTCTCTCCGTCTATATCTCTCTCCATCTCTCTCTCTCTCTCATATATATATATATATATATATATCCGTTTTAATTTTGGTAAAACAATCTTTGTGTACATCTCTCTTCTTCACTTACTGAAATAATTTCTTTTTCTTTTTTTTATTTCTAATATTTTATTTTCTCCTCCTACTCTTATTCCTCCTCCTCCCGCCACCATCCAATAATTTCGCAATAGGATTACTCACGACTCTTTTCTGCCTTCCTCCTTTAGTATGGGCTGAATTGAGCAAACGCGTCCGCCCCACACATTATGGACTGGCTAAAAGATCACGTACCTCTATTAGCAATCAAATCAAGGTAGGTTTTCTTTTCTGATTTCCCCCCTTCTCCCCCATTTGTGTTCACACCCCAATCCCCGTAGTCTAGCAGTACGACGTGTCTGGTGATATTTGTACGCTTGATGTTGTAACACTTCGATGATGCCGGCAGGTACTCGTGTGTATCGTCTCTTTACTCTGCTTATGTGTTCACATCTCGTAGCTTAGTCTGGTCACTTTTTTGTCAGTGATGGCGAAAGAGGGACATGTGGCCGGAGGTCTTCCTTTTTTTTTTTTTTTTTTCTCGAAGCACAATCATTGCACAAGTTGGCGATGCTATCATTACAATAAAGAGAAAATAAAGTCACACCATTCAACTGGTATATGTTGTTTTGTGTATACACCACATTAGATATATCGTCAGAAATAAGTCATTTTTATAAAAATGATGAATTCAAAATTCTTTTTGGAGGGTGGGTCAAACGAATTCCTCTCTTTTTTTTTTTTTTTTTTTTTTGACACCGTATTTTAATAGTTCTATTAAGGAAAGGTAAGGGAATTTGTTAAAAAGTCAGAAACTCCATAAGATACACTTAAATTTTTCTTTCTTTATTGAACAGTGGAAATGAAAGGTTTCGAAAAAGTTTTTTTTTTTTGTAGTTCTTTTATTTTGTTATCCATGCTTGCTGAGTAGCCTTGCTAGTAAAAGAAAAATTCTCTAATACAGTAGAAGCGCGGTTGGAAATAGTGATTTTTTTCTTCTTTTGTTTAGGAATGGCACAAATGAACCTAATTTTCGACAGAATTTTACTTTCTATGCCATAGTTTAAAGGTTTGAAAATCGCTTTCAAAGGCAACAAGGGAAACTTTTTTTTTTTTTTATGATTTTAATAAAGCAGTCGATTCGAGAAACAAAATCCGGTTGTAAAGTTTTATAAGCCAATATTAAGTATTTGTTTCGTTTTTCCTGCTATATCAAAGACTGCGCCTTGCACAACAAAATCTGCGTTTCGTCAATAAGTTAGTTTATTGAATTGCACAATTATGCAAAAATAGTTTTTAATTTTAATTTTGAACATCTATTTTTATTGAGTTCGTTTTCAGAATGACAGACCCAACTTCTCAACATTTGTGTTGTTGTGAGATTAAAGTTATACTTTTACACGGTGCGAATTATTGGAGGGAGGTACCAGCTATTGTGTCATTGATTTTTTTTTTTTTTTTTTAATTTACAAAAATTAACAAATCTTGTAAATTTCGCCATGAATATGGTGAAGTGGTTGCCGGATTAAATAAACTTAAAAAAAAAATTCAAAGAAATGTTAGGAGAATGAGATGTTTTTTATAAGTTATTTTTTTTTTTTATCTCGTAATTAATTATCATAATTTTTAACACAAATAATTGTCGATGAAAAACAATTACATATGCTAGACTCGATTTCTTATTTTCCATTTGACAACCACATATTTCCTTTAAATAGAAAAAAGGGTTCTTGGCATTCGGGCCATTGCTACACTTTTTCACTTCACTCTTTTGATCTGTTAGTGGAGGAGAAATCCTTTAGGACTGATACATTTTTGTTACTAACTAGAGTGCCACTTTATGGGAAGCTAGTTTCCTCCCATATTAAAAACCGACCTTGTGTCTAATTCTGCCCTTGCGGGGAGACGGTTAAACATTATTTCCTTTACCATCGTTTATTATTAAGAACTTCTCCCTCCCTCTCGTACGCACGTACCAAGTTATAGGTATTCAAAAGTGATAACTATGGCTGTGACAACAGCATATTCTTTCCGTTCTTTTAACTCTCTGGTATATATCCGACACAGAGACACGCTTAATCAACCGAGAACCACATCCGTCTATATAAAAACATATAAGATATTAAAGGATATATACTTAAGAGTCAAAACAATGAAAAGAATATGCTGTTGTCACAGCCCTAGTGATAACTAATGAATTTAACAAGGCTACTAAGAGTGCTCAATAAAAGAGTAGTGTGTGTGTGTGTGTGTGTGTGTGTGTGTGTGTGTGTGTGTGTGTGTGTGTGTGTGTGTTGATTCTTTATAAAGTGACTAGCCATATGAAACCATTTTTATTCCTAATTCAGGGCTACGAGAAATCGCCCTACAGTCTTCCCATTAACCATTTGATTGATAAGATTACGTTAGCAAGATCCCATCTTCATACGGAATTGCGAATCGAACTCGAAACCAAATCCTTTCATATTGGCTAATCACTTCATTGCTGTATCACCTAAAAATGTGAAGGCTCTTTCACAAATAATTCACATCTGTGTGTTTAGTCCAAACTTTTTTGATTTTGCTATTTCCGGTTAGACATGAGCATTCTCGTGACAGTATTACAATCCTTGTTAGGGTTTGTTTTACAATCCACAGAGGTATGAAAAAGTTGTCAAAAAAAAAACAAATATATAACAAATAACTATTACTTTTCTACCTAAATAAGTTTTTTTTTGTGTTTTTCTTTAATGTAAGATGTTTATTCTGTTCGAAAAACAAGTAATATTGAGCACTGCCGAAGAACAAGAAAAAAATAGCTGTGATGTCTCTTTACATCTTTGAAGTCTCAATAATCACTTCAAAATAAAAACAAAATCGTAGTAGAAACCCACCCAATAAATGTCACAGAAACATTTATTGTGTGAGTTTCCACCACCATTGTTTTATTTATTATTTTGAAGTGATTATCGAGACTCCAAAGTCAGCGCGGCCATTTTTTTTCTTGTTTTTTGGTAGCGCTCAATATTACTTGTTTTTCAAACCGAATAAACATTTTACATTAAATAATAACACTTAAAAAGTATCCAATTAGATAGAAAAGTAACTTATCTTGTCTTTTGATAACATTTATTTTGTATATATATTTGTTTGTTTGGCAACTTTTTGAACCTCTGTGGATTGTAATACAAACCTCACGACAAATTGGAAGCTGGTGTTTTGTTTTTTGACCTCCTCACTAGAAAATGTCCATACAGGATCAACGGATTCTTTTTATCCGTTTTTTAATATTTTTTTTATCGGTTTCTTTCTCCTGAATGAATTACCTTCTGGATAACTGAAGAGCTTCATCTATCCCTGTATGGTAACCCTCTGGAATAATATATATCTTTGTCCCCACCCCCTTTTCTGTTCGTCACAACCAACAACTTGTTAAAAATGAAGTTTTAAAAACTACATCAACTTTCAATAAGTCGATTCATCGGTTGTATATAAAAAAACAAAACAAAGTATATGTCTGGATTTTATGCCGATAAATTTAGCTTGTAACAATGAAATAGTGTGTGGAGGGGGGGGGGTCATGGTGCACTTATCATTTTAGTTTGCATTGTGCAACAACAAAAAAACTCTAAAATAATTTTATATTTTCCTTGAAATATTTTTTTCATCAAATTGTAAATTTATTTCACACGCAAAAATAAATGATGTCATCATCTGTGGAGATGAAATATTTTCTGTGAAACATCTTAAAGTGTACCCCCCCTCCATAAAAGATGTTTGGTAGGTGCACTTGACCCCCCCCCCCCAAACGTCAAGTGTTTGTGTTTATTTCCACTTGACTACAAATAAAATATTGTACTATATATTTTTTTGTTCACAACAAATGATATTTCTCTTTTGAACTAACAGAATTACACGGCGTTGCCTGGACGCCATGGATAGATAACAAAATAGTTTAACAACAAAAAAAAAGTGTAAAAACCCTTCTTTTAAGACTTCTTCCATTTCTTTCTCTCTTTCAATATACTTTTTTAAAAGGTTATTAGCTGAATGTTTGACTTAATTTCAATGCTGTTTTTAGAACAACTATCAGTAAGAATGAAAGACTCGTTTTTCTGCACCCCCCCCCCCTTCATGTGCATTTATTTGGTTTATACGGAATCTGAATGTGTACGATTTATAAGTATGCCATTTATCACGTTCGGACTTTTAGCTTGACACAGGGAAATATGACTTTCTTTAATATGATTGAAAACGTGTATGGATAATCACATAATTAGTTAAAAGAAAAACACTATATATATTTAGCAGAGGTTACTTGCCCCCTCTACACTAGGGCAAACTTAGACACAAGGTCTGTTTTTTATGTTGCAGATACTCCCCTTCCACCAAAAAAAAAAACAAAAATAACAAAGATACTTTGTATAAGTAACAAAAATACATGTATAGTTAGTACTAGCATGCAAATAAGAGCACCTTGGCTAATAAGTTTATTCAAATTCTTAAAGAACGAGGTAAGTCCTGAGAGGATGGTTTTCTGAAATCCAACGAGTAATACACTTTAAGTTTAAAAAAGGATCTGCATATCAGAATAACAAAAAAAAATAAATAAATAAATAAATTTCTTCAAACTCAGATTTCATGGGGCGAGGGGAGTCTGTTGACAGAAAATCCACTGTGACTCCCAACTCTTTCAAAGATTGGCAACTCTTGTTTTGCATCTATGAAAAGAAATAATCAGAAAATGATTCTGCGACAAATTGCATGCAATTAATCTTGCAAAATGGAGATTATTTCGTACATGGTAATACTTTTCAGATATTTGAAGAACAGGATAGTTAGAAACTTGTTTGATTAATAAGAAAAATAGTTTTGTGGTAAGAGAAATTGTTTGTATTTCTAAAAATAAAAAAATAATTGTTTTACTCTTTATTTTTATTAGAAAACCTTTTTTTTTTTTTATTATTTTAACGAAATTTGGTCAGATGATACACCGATACACTTGGATGTTTGCCAATTAGTGTTCACCTTTCCTTTCTTCGTTATTAATGTTGTATCAATGCACAGCAGTTTTATACTTGTATCATAATAGCGATTCGGTGTTAGTGTTACATGCACAGTTTCGTTAAAAGCATGACACTAGATATTAGTCCAATCAAGAAATGTCATTATTTTTGTCATTTTTTTTTTTACCATTTTTTTTTTTTTTTTTTTTTCATCTTACCATGCTTGATGCATTTAAATCATTATCATGTCTTCATTTTGATATTCAGCTTTTTAATTTGGTATCTTTTTTTTAGTTTGTTTTTTCTGGTTATAAAATGAGGATTACTAAATTTGGTAAATATGTATCTAACCAGCAAGTGCTCAATACTGTGAAAATTAGAGCAATTATAATTTCAATAGGATGGAACAATAAAATTGTCGCGCTAGAAAAGACATGACTGCATTTCTGTTTGATGAAAACAGGTTTTTTTTTTTGGTTTTTTTTCAGACCATCTAGTTGGCTAGTTGTGTACAAATCCCAAGAGTGATAAAAGCCTTCTATCATGTCTAAAAGTGACAAAATGTTCAATGAGCGAGATCGGAGATACGCCACTGTACAACTCATACTCTTTACTGATACAAGTTATGACAACAGGACCATTGCCAGCACCTTCAAAATGCATCTCTGAATTGTCATGAATAACAGGGGCATGCCCAAGGTGATTAAAAAATTTCCAGGCATGGTTATGGTCTTTAGTGTGGTTTCAAGTAAGGGCAACTTTATACCATCTCACATCTTTAAAGTCGGCTTGAAAATCAACACCAAAGTGTACCTGGATGTGCTGAAGAGTGTGGTGATCCCCTAGTGCAATCAGGTGGCTACTGGCAGACCCTAGTTGTGGCACCGGGATTCTGCACCCACAAGTCCAAAGAGACCCAGGCTTGGCTTCAGGTGTGCTATGACTTTGTACCCTTCTCTTACTGGCTCCACTCCTCCCTCAACCTGAACCTGCTGGGCTACTTCATTTGGCCATACGTCGAGAGCATCACCAACATGACCACCCACAACACCAAAGCCAGCCTGATTGCCGCCATCTGCGGAGTATTCATCAGTACTTGTGGACCTCTATCAAGGTGATGATTGAGGCTGAAGGCAGCTACACTGAATAGATTTTTTCAATAAAAGTTTTAAAATAAAACTGTAGAGTTGTTTGCTTTAGGGCGACAACTTTATCATTCCACCCTGTATGGATTACATTGCCATTGTCTTGAGCCAATTTTCTTTTCAGAACAAAAAAAACTTTTACATCAGCATCATATTTCATGTAACAACCATTTATCACTTCATCCTATTTTTTTTTGTGTGTGAACTGGACTTGCAAGCTGGATGCTTGAAGCAAACACATAGTTTCAATTCTGACTTGCTCAACAGAAATAATATCACATGCAATTAAAGTTTAACAGTACATATGAGCGCATGTGAAAATATCATTAGCAGCAGCCATTAAAGGATGTATGCAAATTAGCAAGTGTGTGCAAGCTTGTCACAAAAGGAGAGAAAAATACACCACGTGGTGAAGGGAGAAGCAAAGTCTGTATCGGGGAAGATAGATGAGTGAGTCAAGGGCGAGAAAGTTCTGGTTTAGGCTGGCATCAGGTGGCGGGGACAGTCTTTAAAAAAGCTCATGTGTGCAAAAAGACTTTAGCAAGATAATACAATGGGTTGTTTTCGAAGTACCACGAATAAATGCATTTCATTTGCAATTTAAAAAAAAAATGCAGAGTCAGATTTTTATTTCTTTCCTTTTTATTTGTTTGTTCCTTTGCGACGGTGTCAGACGGCGTGTGGGTCCAAGAGATTTGAAGTGTAATGACATGGTAAAAAAGTAACAGCCGCGATACAAAATCACTGGTCCCAAAGCTTATGAAAGGAGGTGCTTGCCACTATTTTTGCTGTTTAGCCATAAACAGTCGCCTAATCTATAATCAATTCATGTCAGTGCGACCACAAAACTTTTCTCTTGACACACAAATCTCCTCCTTTTAACTATAGCTAATAATGTTGACAAAAAGGCTTCAATATACATCATTGCAACACACACACACACACACACGAACTCTGCCAGCCTTTAACCTATACCTACGTACATACAGATTCTCTGTTCCCTACAAATAAGACTGTGATGGACTCTCCAACGTTTCAGACACCTGGACATATCTTCTATTACTAACACATCCTTAATTATTATAAATGTTTAACAAAGATGGCTAATAAATTGTTATAAATATTAGTAATAGACTTCATCTTTTTTTTTCTTCACTCTCGCCCATTCTTTCAATATGACCATACCATCAAAGTCTCCTGTTCTGCACACATCTCTTTATACTATCCAGATTTAATTTTCCTTCAAAATCATTAGATCTAAGCCTATCTAAGACTTGCATTATACATTTCTCGCCATGCAACATATGCCCTCAACCCTCAACGGCCAGGTTTCACTTCCATTCATCATCACACTGCATACACATGTCTGATGGACTCTTCTCTTGGTTCTAATGAGTTCGTTGGATCAAGACCATGGCAATGTAAATCATACAAATGTTTGTACTTTAAAAAAATGTCATTTTCAGGATTTTTTCATTGATGATTGTTTGAGTTTTAAGGCATCTCAACAATGTTTGTTGTATGACATTCACTTTGCATGGATTGAACCGACTTCATCTGAAGGAGAAAGTGCCAAGGGAATATTAAATTCACGGGCAGGTGCCAGTCGCCTGTGAATTTAATGTTTGGATCATTTTATGCTGAAACCATGTTTTTGTATACACATTGATTCTTTTTGTAAATTTTTGGAGATTTTTGTCATGGTTACTCATTTAGTGGTGGCAAAACTCTGTTGTAGACATAATTACACCTGAATTATGTTTCTGAAAGGAAGATTGGTTATTCGTATTATTTGGATTTCTGTTCTCATCTTGAGTGTCATTTTCACCACGTTTCAGTCGATGTAACCTTTCTCCATGTGTATGTTGTCGAACTCGGGAATTTAAACAGAATTTCGAATGGAACCCTTTATTTACTTCACGAGGTAGTATGCTCTTGTTCCATCAACCATGACTGATTGAAGGCCCTTGTTAATTTGCAATTGTATTTTTCGGTCACCTACACTGAGAATTGAACCTTCAACCTTCAGGAGAATATCACTTTTACAATTGATTTTTTCAAAGTACTCTAACCACTGCGCCACAATATATTTGTTTTATATACACTTCAAGCAATCTGTTAACCTCATTCATCTATTTAACATGAAAATCCCAAATGGAAACTTCCTCATTGCTAATCTTTGCAGCCTCAAAATCTTAACTAATGATTTAATCTCAATTTAGTGTTGTCTCGTTAAGCTCTGCTCATGACTCTGACTCTCTTTTTTTCTTTTTAATCACTTCAAAGATTATTCTTATCAGATTGGCCTTGAATCTATAAAAATCCTACTATTATAACAATTTTGGTGTCTGACAAATTCATCTGCCACAATTTGTCAACTAAGATACTCTTAGTCTTTTAGCCATGAGCAAAGTGTAGTATCAGAACAGATACCACACTTCATCTTTTCTGCCCTTGATCCTAGTCTTAAGGGCAGGGGAAAGAACTAAAACTTTTAAAAATATTGCTTATTGTTATCATCTTTTCACCATGCACATTTCATCTGTCTTGAATGGTGAGTAAAATGGCCGAATGATGTAAAAACCTAGAATTATCTTATTACGTTGTGGGGTGGTTCATTTATAGGTTATGTTATTGTGTGTCATGTTACTAAATGCCTATTGTGGGGTTCTTCACTATCTGAACCTAAAGTTATCGTATTGCGGTCTATTTGTGTTCTGTGATCATCTAAGTGTGTTGCGTGCGTGTCTGTCAGATATAACATAAACACATACATGTATTTCGACAGACTTTTTCAACCGCGTCGTTGGTCTTCTGGTTCACCTGGAACTTTCATCCGTTCTTGGAAGGAAGCTGGAAACCTGTGGATGAATGCATTTCACTCCAAAACGATGGTTGGTTTTATATAGTTTTTTTATTCACTTTCCAGGTGTCGATCGCAGAAGAATGGAAAGTGAGTATCTTTGCTTGGGGGATTAATTCTAGGTCTCCATTCTGAGACACGTCAGCTCCCTCTCTGGTGAGGGAGAGGGACGACCTGTTAAACCACCTGCCCTGCTCAACATCCAACTCGACTCTGTCCAGCCAACCTGAACACGTGACAGCAACATGTCCTTCCGGTCAGCTATTTTAAGAACTTTCGGTGCAATTTGTCCATTTTATGGTTTTGACAACTTTTATCAAAACATAGCTTCACATCTCATCTCTTGTTTACCTCGCCAGTTAGTTAGATAGATCAATAGATACACAAAAATATATAGATAGATAAATAACAGATAATTTCTCATGCTCCACAACTATATAACAATCTCATGAAATTTTAAAATGCAAATTTGTACGAGGTGCCTTCAATAAGTTTCCATCGTTTTTTGTATAGCCACTTTTATTGATAGTGCACTCATGGAACTCTAGTCTCCTTTGTTAGTTCACTTAGTACATATTACAATGTAGGATAAACACGTGTTACTGTTGGCTGGACGCCATATTGAATATCCACTCGAGACAAGGAAATTAACTAAATATATAGAAGGCTACAAAGTTCAATAACTCCAACTTTAACTTACACCTGATACCAGAAGACACCAGCAATGTTAAAGTTCCAACAAAAAGAAAAAAATAACAAAACAAAGAAAATGGCTTAACATAACAAGTCTTTTAGAATTTTAGTAGCAGCTTCCATCAAACATGTCTAACAGTTTGCGACCTATTCCTGTCCCATGATCCATTCAATTTGGATTTCTTCCTTTACCAACATTTCCTTTATTCTGGCCGCATCAACTCTCAAACGTCTGTCACAAGATTTGATGATTTTAAGGTCTCTAGCAAAGATGCGTTTGTTTTGCAAGGTACTTCAGGCAACTTGGGTAGTCTAAAATTTTCTTGCAGCATGGCTACTATCAATACACCTGCATCAGCAGCTTCACTCAGTGCAAGAGTCTCGGACGCCAATGGGCTTTTTATTACTTGATCAAATTTTTTTGATGACTAGCATATAGGAGCCGGTCTATTCATCTTACGATAAACAAAGATGATAAATCCACCCTGTAAAGAACCATCCTCCAAGCTGGTATAGATAGAATCAGAATAGCAAACTACACTCAAATCTGAAGGATTTCTCAGCTGTGAAAAGGATATGGAACCTGTCTTTGATTTAAGCTTTAATAGTGACTTGTTGGCTTCAAAAAGTAATTTCGCCTTAGGAGAATTTCCGGTATTACTCATTCTACACATGTCAAATGATACATAAGGTCAAGTCTGAGTAGATACCCACATCATTTGACCTTTTTAGTCTTTTTAAATCTGTCTTCTCTTCACTCGGCTCATCATTTTTCCTTAAGATTTTCCTTTCTTTATATCTATTCAAGAAATGACACAATTGTTTTGGTTTATAATAATCCCATTTTCTGTTTGCCTAAGGCACAATTCCAGAAATTTGAAGGTTCCATTTTCATGCATTCGAACCTTGAATATTTTCTTTAATTCTGAAATCACATTTTTTTTTTTTAATCATTTCCACAAAATATAAAGTCATCTACATGCATTGCCAGAATACCCATCGAGTTCTCGGGCAAATCATGCCAAAGAAACAGTGCAGTGTCATATGTAGTTACCATTCCTTTTAGTTTAGTTAATTCCTGAGTAACTCTCGTATACCATGAATGAGGAACATCATTCAATGCATAAATACATCTTTTCAGCTTCCACACTTGTGACTCTGGACATGCCTCATATGGTGGTGTGAGAAATACTTCTCTCCAGCATATCATTTTGCAAAAAGCTGAGGTGAAATCAAGGGTCTCCACCTGCCAATTCTTAATGGAGTTAATGTTAACATTACAAGACGCATAGCTTCACGGCTGCATGTTGGAGAGTCTTTTTTTAGGTTGTGTGAATTTTCTTCATAACGATGTGCTACAAGACAAACCTTCGTTATCTTTTTTCTATCCTTACCTTTCTCTGTTATCACCCATGTTAGGGACACATTCATATACTTCATGAGTTTTCAGGTTTTTTCTTTCTTTTTGCTTTGCATCAATCACATCTTTCGCTTGTTCTTGTCCAGATGTGAGGAAAATATGTTCTTGATGATCTCCTTCTGTTGGGAAAGTTATCACCACATATCAACCTCATCCCAATTAATAAACAGTGAACATTCATTTTCTGCAGCTGGTTCGATATTCCACCCAATGGTCACAATTTCCAGTTTATTTTCGTTGTGTACTCATAATCTTTCCTTAGGGATGACCAAAAGTCATAGGGAGCAAGTGTTACATGAAAAGGCTTGTCCCGTTTTCATGTAAGTAAAAATAAAGAGAATTAGTAAATGAAAATAAATCAGATAAAACGGGAATCGAACCCTGGAGATAAGTTTTAAAGAACAATAGGTTTTAAATGGAATGTCCAGTAAATTGTTGATTCTGATAAAATATTTAATAAATACAAATTTGGCTGGAAACTATGCATATTGTTAGAAAGAATGCATAATAAAATATGGGTTATATGAATTAGATAAGTAGGTTAAATTCCTTTATAAAACAACAAAGGAAAATGGGAAATTTCCTGGTCATCAGAAATGGTTTAAAAAAACGTGCAAATCGCGCATGTTGATGACACATGATTTATAGTCACGTTGACCAGACACACGTGATTTCTCAATATAGGAAAGAGTTCGAAGTTAGTCAAGGGAAGAGGAGTTGAAGAGTCAAGAGAGGTTCAGACCGAACCTTGGCACCGTCTGGAAGCGAGAGGGTTTTAGAAGAAGATGTAAAGAAACTTTGAATTCCTGGATGCAAAGCCATTGACTGATCATATGGAAGAAATAAATGATCATCATGTTTTTCATAACGTGCGTCTTCGTGTTGTAATTCAACAGAAAAGGTATTGTCCATTTATGTATAAGAACCTTTGATAAAATCATCATCTAAAAATATGTGTTAGAAAGTATATGTGTCAAACTATTTATGTTATATAAACACTCCCGTTTCATACAGAACTGTCAAAAGCATAAATGCCAATCTCTCGGTCTATCAATCTAGATATCGAATCACCTCTTAAAGTGTCTTTATATATGCTGTTAATGTCTCCATCTCTTCCAGCAACATGATTAAGACTCTAATCTCTCCTAAGACTGTCTATCACTCTAAGACTTACTCTACTTAACATGAATAACAAAAGAACTTTCATCAAATAATAACACCTTTACGTAACACAAGGTCTGGATTATAGGGAGGGTGAGAAACTGTCTTGATCCTCGTCTTGGTCAAATAGTCTGTGACAAGAAAGGAGTTATAGACTGGTGCATCCATGCAAATCTTCCACATCTTCAGTTCCTTATGAATAATTGTGTGTACAGTTCCCACACTGACATCAAACTGCGCACTTATTGTCTCTGTAGACACATGACGGTCCTTATCCATGAAATTCTTTATTTGGTCAATCCACTCTAGTGTTTTCACTTCTTTACTCTTCTCACACCTTTTATTATACCTCACAGACTCCCTGCCTTCCTTGAATCTCTTATGCTACTCAAAAACTGATACTCGATTCATGCAAGATGGTCCAAAACTAATATGAAGCATTCCATACATCTGTGGCATTTTTTCCCAAGTTTAAAACAGAATTTCATTGCATATCGTCCTTCTAAAGTATCCTCTCGTCCAGATTGCATTTTTGAAATTCACCAACTGTGACAATCAGGCTTTAGTAGGATGTATTCTAATTCTTGTTGTAGCTGTTCATTTGAACCTAAAATCATAAAAATTGGTCAGTCATCTCATAAGATGTATAGCAATAACATACTGCATTTTCAAGAGTCTACAACAATTTTAAATGCCTGTACAAAAATGTCTGCAAACTTATTTAAAGCACCTGATATATACCACCTGAAGTTGAATAACGTCATTATGTCACATCGACTTCAACATGGATCTGTTTCGACCAAATCCTGTTTGTTGCCTGAAAACTTCATTGTTTGATTCTGTTAAAGAAATAAGTAAAAAAAAAAAAAAAAAAAATTCTTTGGACAATTACAAGTCTGCTCTTCTAGATAGAAATGTTAACTGAACGCAAAGTATACAAGTCTCCTCTCTATCTCTCTAATTGAGCTAGCTGGTCAAAGAACGTACTTGTTTAATTAACGTCATTATTTGACGGCATTTTTATTATGAGATAATGGCTGTACAATCTAATGTCAGGTCATAAGTGGTGACTATGAAAGGATGGACATGTGATTAATTTCTCAATTTCTCTTTTCCACCCTCACTTTCTCTTTCTCTCTCTCTCATTTTCTTCTTTCCACCCTCTCTCTCTCTCTCTCTCTCTCATTTTCTTCTTTCCATCCTCTCTCTCATTTTCTTCTTTCCATCCTCTCTCTCTCTCTCTCTCATTTTCTTCTTTCCACCCTCTCTCTCTTTCTTCTTTCCACCCTCTCTCTCTTTCTTCTTTCCACCCTCTCTCTCTTTCTTCTTTCCACCCTCTCTCTCTATTTCTTCTTTCCACCCTCTCTCTCATTTTCTTCTTTCCACCCTCTCTCTCTCTCTCTCTCATTTTCTTCTTTCCACCCTCTCTCTCTCTCTCTCATTTTCTTCTTTCCACCCTCTCTCTCTCTCTCTCATTTTCTTCTTTCCACCCTCTCTCTCTCTCTCTCATTTTCTTCTTTCCACCGTCTCTCTCTCTCATTTTCTTCTTTCCACCGTCTCTCTCTCATTTTCTTCTTTCCACCGTCTCTCTCTCTCTCATTTTCTTCTTTCCACCGTCTCTCTCTCTCATTTTCTTCTTTCCACCGTCTCTCTCTCTCATTTTCTTCTTTCCACCGTCTCTCTCTCTCTCTCATTTTCTTCTTTCCACCGTCTCTCTCTATTTTCTTTTTTCCACCCTTTTTCTCTTTCATTTTCTTCTTTCCATCCCCTCGACCCCCTCTCTTTCTCATTTTCTTCTTTCCCTTCCATTTTTATCCGTGCGTATACATCTTACAAGTAAAATACAACTCATCATTATGACTCATTCTGGTTTTCAGCCATTGATCCTTTCGGTCATTCTCTCCAGATCAACATTTCGACAAAGCAAATATGATGCAACTTAAGAAACTAAAAAATATAATGAATCAAAAATAAAAAAATAGATTATCTAGATATTATTACACAACCAGTAAGGTTACCCAGAAATGCCTGTAAATAGTAAATAATCCTAGAGATAAAAAGAAGTTACTTGTTAGTGTAAGAAATAGAAAGCATTTTCATTTCTTTAGTAATTTTTTTTTTTTTCAATTTATTTACTATTCACATCTATTCAAAATTATTCCACCAAAATACAAGTTCAGAATGAGGATCTAAATTATTTTCTTATTGATCTATTTTTACTATTGAAATCATATCGCCATATTATTTATTTGTATATATCTACCCGGTGTTGCCCAGAACTTTGTTTACTTTCAGTTTTGTTTTGCTTATGTTCTTCGCTATTTTTGTCTTTTTTTTTTTAGTTCAATTTTTTTTAATGATGTATTTACCAAAGTTATGTATAAGCAAGAAACATACAGGCACAAGAATTGTTTTTATGAAAATCCTTCCAAACAAGGTATGAAGCCATTTGAAGTAAGGAGCTAAGAAAAGAAAATGCCAAAGATCAAAACTAGTCAATGATAAGTGTTAAATGAATAGATTTCGATCCAGAAAACGGCAATTCTTCCTCCTTTGTAAGACATCGCTCATGGAATATGAGGACTAAAGGAAACGAAGGTATAAATAATTCCTTGAACTAAAATAGGAAACAACCGAGAATGTTTTTTCCTTTTTCGACTGAGAACAGAACAGAAATTAAAGGCAACTCTTGGTAGAAGTCTGAAAATAAGTAAATGAAGAAAAAAAAAAACCGGAAATTGAAAATTCATTGTAAAGCTCAGATTTCCAAATCAGTAATTTAGTTTATAATATGTGTCTTTTAGTTGGTCTTTAGACATTTCTGATAATTTTAATATCTTCTGCCAACAAAATGTTTATTCGAGGAAAAGATGCAGTCATATTACATTTTTTTTTTTTTTTAATTTTTTATTTTCAATTGTCTTTTTCCATAAACTTTCGATATGATTTCTTTAACCACACTTTCATATGCTAAGTTAATGCTTTCTTTATCTAGATATGATAGGCTTTTGTTTCTATTAGTTTTACGCAGATAAAAACCATTGGTATAAAAATATTGTCGTTATTAGCCCCCTTAAGAAAATACACTTGAGTCCTGTTTAGAGAATCAAGGAAAAAGCAGGTCAACCTAAATACAATATTCCGACTTCCTGTTGTTGAATGCTCTCTTACTGTTTAGTATACATGTCTGCTGGTCTAGTATATATACATAATTTCCCTCAACTCCTGTATTAATTTCTGGTAGCCTGGAGGTAGAATACTAGTCTACAAAGTCGAGGGTGTCTTTGTGACTGGGTTCGAATCTCCCGATTAGCAATAATTGTCGTTCCTACACTGATGATTGCGTGAGCATGGAATATTGCCGTCTGTAGGCATGAAAAATATTTAACAAAATATCGGTATGTGTGTATGATGAGAGATGAAGAAAAACAATCAGAAGACTATTGAAATGTTTTGTTTTTATTATTAAAAAAATGAGCCTGACTAATCTTTTTAATAATGATATTACTGTGGAAGTTCATCGTCTGAGCTGCTAAATTTATCGAAAACAAATAATGGAACAGGTATTAGTTAAACGTCGATTTGTTCATGTGTGTGTTTTTTGTACATTTTATTCAAAACCATTCAAGCTCCTCCTGCCCCCCCCCCTCCGCGAGAATCATGTACTTAAATATGCAATGAAACGGTGTTGTCTATTGTCCTCTTGCTCTTCAAATAATGAAATCTATATGAGGTGTGTGGTGAATTGATTCCAAGTTTGATTTGCAGTCTCCCATAGCAACAGGCTTGCTGCACCTGCTTTTTGTTGCATGCGACGCTTGTGTGCATGCCGGCTCAGTTTTTATTCTTCAAACTACCGCTTTCAAACCTTAGCCATCGCGTAAAATACTTCTCTTTGGAGAAACATTGCATCTCCTCCTCTCTTTCTCTCTCTCTTTCTCTCTCTCTCCCCCCCTTCTCTCTCTCTCCCCCTTCTCTCTCTCTCCCCCTTCTCTCTCTCTCTCCCCTTCTCTCTCTCTCCCCTTCTCTCTCTCTCCCCTTCTCTCTCTCTCCCCTTCTCTCTCTCTCCCCCCTTCTCTCTCTCTCTCCCCTTCTCTCTCTCTCTCCGCATTTTTATTATTCGTCATGTCTTGTTGATATTATAAATTGTGTTAATTGAATACCTGTTGGCGTTGTCCGGGTAGAGACCTATTGCCGCTTGGAATGTTTAGAGAAAATAATTAAAAATATAATCACTTATATATATAATCTCATTCGTTATCAATTATTTAAGTCATATCTTTTAGTTTTGGAATGATGCCCTGAAAATGAAAATTCACTTTTATTGGGCTTAATATTTGTTACAATTTGAAATATAATTTATAGAATATATACCTCAGTACTACATGTTTTTTTTATAATCGTAATTACGTTAATCGTAATAACAAAATATAATTCTAAAAAACTCGTTTGGTTTTTCAACCGATTATGAGTAAAAAAAAAAAATCCTGTGTATTAAAGTTACATATAGGTGGGAAATACGCACAGACATTTTACAGAGATTATTTATGTTAAGCAGTCGAAATATTAGGGTTCTCTCATCCTTACTGGATGCGGCTGCTAAGGTTGTCGTTGTTGTCAGGCATTTCTTAATACAACGCTGCACGTTGTTGACATTCATTATGCAATGCCTTTGTTTCCCCCTTTCTTTCCCTCTATCTCCCCTCTATCTCCCCTCTCTCTCTCTCTCTCTCTCTCTCTATCTCTATCTCTATCTCTCTCTCTCTATCTCTTCCCCCTCTTTTTCTGATTTGGGCACAGCTAGATCGTAAACAAAAAATGAGTTTAACGACCCTGGTGTCTAACTCTGTCCTGCGCTGAGGCAATGTAAATAGGTACATTAAAAAGGAAACTATTAGATTATTTTTTAATGAAGGTTGATCATCCACATCCGGACTACCAGGCGCTAATGATCACCCACTTCCAAACCAGAAAGCATTTTTAAGGACCACTCCTTTATATGCAGAATTTACCCCTTATTTGAAAGTCTAACCTTTTTTTTTTCTTTTAATTTCTTCTTACCATCGACTTTTTTTTAGGTTATTTACATGGAATAGTCTTTTTTCTTCTTCATTGGCAAAGGGTGCAAAGACTACCGTTTTCCCCAATTATTTTATGTGTATAAAATTTTTTAGTCATTCGGTATGATGCTTCCTCCAGATATGTTTAAAAAAAAAAATAAAAAATAAGGGCCTAAAAGCATGTAAAATATAATTTTCTTTGGTCTATCACACTGAAGATTGGAATAGCATTTTCTTCACCTAGATTTCATTAATTTCTCTTAAAAGTACCCTTGCTAATTTAGTCAGCAAATCGGATCAAAATTGGAGGGAGGGGTCGAGGTAAGAAAACCTTCAACACTAATAAAGAGTGGAAGAAAAAAATCCATTTTCGATTGTTTTCGTTCGTGTTGAGCGTTTTATATTAAAGTGAATAAGAGATTTTAAATTTTATTTTTCAAAATAAATTTAGGTTAATTTGTAGTTAGGGGTGCGTAAATTATTTGACAGACATAAAACCATAAAAAAATTATATATAAAATACATGGTTAGGCCCAAAGGCTGAAATAAAATCAGAAAAGGTTTCATTTTTATTATTTTTTTTATCATTTTTTTATTAGATGTACAACATTCGACACCACAGAATGTAGCCGCCATATTTGTTTAAATTTGACCTTTTTAAGGCCAAATTTGGCCTTTTTTTGAAACCGTTTCATGGAACTATGATTAAAAAAATATATATAGTTTAACAAAATAATAATGATAAAACAAAAAGAAATAAGACATAAAGTTGTTCACGTGTCCTTTTTCTTTCCTTCTCTCGGTTACCAAGCTTGCACAGCAGTAATTGCTAGTTATGTGAGAGAGAGGGGGGATTCCTTTTACTCTCTCTCTCTCTCTCTCTCTCTCTCTCTCTCTCTCTCTACTTGTTAACAAAATTGTTGTAGCTTTTTACAGTTTAATTTCTTTATTTTATTTTCTTCTCTTTTCCTCGCAGATACCACAATTAAATTCTTCGTTTTGCTTAAAAAAGATCTTGATCAGAATTTTATGAGTATTTGAAATTGTTAGCTTGTTACTTTTCTTGCAGGAACTGGTTTGTCAGTTCATCAATCCTTCTGTTTCTCATTCATAAGAGCTTCTTATCAGAGTGAGGGTTTTTGAGTAATCACCTTTGCTTCTTTAGAAGACTCCAAAATATGGTCAGCTTTTCATTTTGGCTGGTTCTGCTTCTGCCTAAGGCTGTCTGCTTAGCTCTCTACCATTGCCCCGTAACTGAACTGGAACTTGTGTTAAAACTGGTTAAAAACGTGCGTACAACCCTTTTTATATTGAGTGAGGGGATGGGTGGGGGGGGGTCTGTAAGACTCATCTCCTATTGATAACTCGTCAAAGTCTACCACATGACTCTCCATTGGAAGGCGTTTGGTCAAATGCTAATTCCATGCTTCTCACATTTAAATTAGGCTTGAAGGACTTTTGGCTCTCATGATCTGTCGATACTTTGGGTTCACCAGAGATCATTCTTTAATTCATCCCTAATTGGCTTGTTAGCTCAACCGAACTGACATTTTATTAAACAATTCTGCCAAAATTCTCAGTTCTAATCAAAATAGTTATTCCGAACGTTTGTCCATCCACCATATCTCTCAACAATATACAAATTTTATATATACAGTGGGGAAAATAAGTGTTGGACACATCCCATTATTCTTTATTTAACACATTTTTTATGCAGCGAATGACGCGAACATTTAACAAGAAATAGTTACTAATTTAACAATAACAAATAAGTTTAGAAATTAAATCAGGAGCAGTAGAAGGATCCCACCATCTTTCCAGCGACCTTGGCAACAGACTTGATGTACGTGTTCCATTTCAGATCAGAAGTAAAGGTCAAGCCCAGAAGCTTGTCAAAACATGGTGCTTCTCCTAGACGAGAGCCATCCATTTCAATTGATGCCAGATGGGGATCAGAGTGGTGATGATGTAAAGATAGGAGTTTGGTTTTAGATGCATTAAAGGTAACCAGCCACGTCTTCCCCCCACTGAACCACACGCACGAGATCAGAGGAGAGAGAATCATAGAGAACTTTGTCATTTACAGCCTTTGATGTGTTGCCGTAGATGGTCGTGTCATCAGCATAGATGTCAACGAATGATTAAAGTATGTGTTTAGGGAGATCATTGATGTAGATCAGGAAGCGAGTTGGGCCCAGGATGGACCCCTGAGGGACTCCAGCATTAATACTGCAGGCCTCTGATTTTTGTCCATCGACCACTACTCTTATGAGCCTATCAGAGAGAAATGATTTAATGATAGAGAAAACATTTCCAGTTATACCGTAGCTGGAAATCTTGTGAAGTAGGCCTTTACACCATACCTTATTGAAGGCCTTTGATATGTCAAGAGCAATTGCCCTAGAAAGGAAGCCTTTGTCAAGAGATTCACTAATCCTATGAGATATAATCGTTAGCACATCTGTGGTAGATCTTGCAGAACAGAAACCATATTGCATGTCACTATTAAGGTTATTTCTGCTGAGGTGGTTGACTATTTTTCTATTTAATATGGATTCCAACAACTTACTCATGACACACAGGAGACTTATTGGTCTGTACTGAGAGGGAGATGACTTATCACCTGAATTCTTAAATACAGGGCATACTGATGAGGTTTTCCAGGGTGTTGGAAAGCACTTCTCCTTAAGGCAACGCTTAAACAGTTTCGTAAGTATGGAAGCAAGTTCTGGTTGAAGCTTTTTTAACACTATAATTGGGATGCCGTCAGGGCCAGTTGCTTTACTGGAATCAAGGTTCTTGATTAGCTTGGCAACCTCATGCACAGATATTTGTATGTTATCTAGCATGTCCTGTGTTATAGGAGGAAATATAGGGAGTTGATGGCCTTCGTCGCATAGAGTAGAATTAGCTGCAAAGTTCTTTGCTAATAGTTTGGCCTTGTCTGATGCTGACGAGATGACCTCTGGTCCATTGATAATGGTTGGGATAGAACACACACTTCTGTTCAGGATCCTATTTTGCCAAAACTGGTGGGAACCAAGCCACTGATCAGCTACTTTGGATTTAACAGACTGAGCATATAGCTCTCTTGCATTCTTTATTACTCTTTTACAGTGGTTGCTGGCGTTCCTGAAAGCAGCTTTAGTCTCAGTGCATCTATTACGTTGGTAGCTATGGAAAAAGCAATTTCTGTGCACGATGGCAGCAGCACATTCTGGGGAGAACCATGGCTGGCTGTTAGGTCTTTGTTGGAATGTTTTAGATGGTATGAATCGGTCTATGCCTATAATTAACCATTCGGTCAGATCTGACACATCATTTTTAACATGGAATGCAGAGGTAGATCAGATATGAATGTACGGAAGCTATCCCAGTCAGCCATCGAGTATCGGTATACAGTACTGTGGAGGGGTATGTCTGGGGATTTATTACATTTCATTTTTATCTTAACTGATACGACGGAGTGGTCGGAGGATCCTAGAGAAGAAAGAACGGAACATAAACATGGCTCAGGGGAAGTTAAGAGAAAAAGGTCTAGAAGGCTTGCATACTGACCTGTAGTATCGGGCACACGGGTGGGTTCGCAAACAATCTGAGTGAGGTCATAAGCAATGGCAAAATCATGACAGAACCTCCCCTCATCGTCTGTCTTATTTGAGTGGGTCAGCCATTCCACGTTATGAATGTTGAATTCACCACAGATGTGAATGTTAGCCGAAGGATGTGCAGACAGAATGTGATCTATTTTCTCAGATATACTCTTAAAGATAGTAACTCCGCTGTTATGGATCTGATAGATGGCAAATATAAATGCGGTGGTGTAAGTAAGTGCAACCCGGAAGCACATATAAGGTAAATTAGGATCTTCTCTAGAGATATCCCTGCCACACGGGAAGCCATCTTTAATGTAGTCACATATTCCATGCCCATGGCGATCTTGGGTGTCAGATTTAGATGTTAAGTTATCCGTTAATTATGAACTCATCTAGTGAAGTAGTCGGCTCTATTCCAGTTTTGCTTAGAAAGAATATGTCCGGTTTTGTCTCCTATAATTGGGTTTCAACCTCTGGAAGGTTGAAACGTAGACCCCTGATGTTGAAGGAGACCTGGTAGTAGAGGTCTACGTTGGAAGATGGGGTTCTAGGTTTATTCGAGTTTTTTTTTCTGGAGATATTTCATGTTGAGGTTTTGGGATTTGTGGAACAGGTCAGCATACTTGGTTAGAGCAGGATAGAGAGGGAAAGTAAGAGAGAAAAGGACAGGAAATTTTTTTTTTTTATTATTATTATTATGTAGCACATAAGGTAAAGCCGTAACAATTACCTACTAGGATGGCATCGAGAGGCCCCACCAGAGACTACTGCATGGTCCAGAATTCATTCACCAAATGGCAATACAGCAACCCCAGTACTTTGCACCTGCTGATAGGACAGTCTCCTTAGTGGTTAATCCAAGGTTCGGGTCCCTGACTATCAGGCGGATAACGTCAGCCCAGACGAAACGTTTACCTCCAGCACCCTTACTAGTGACATGGCCACAAGGATAGACATAGACAAAAACATTTCCAACATCTCAGACTACTGTTCATGAAGTACTACCGACCTGGAAAGCAGCCTTTTCTTCACCCTTTCTCAGAAAAGTCACTCATTTGAATGAGGACTGAGGGACAAAAAAGGAGAAGCGAGAGTTACTGGAGCTGCCGATAACACATCCACTGCATTATCTACTCTCCTAGCCACATTGATGAGATACTTAATCTGTAATGGTGGTCTCCAGCAACCTGCCCATGCGGTCACAACACATATTTTCTTTCTGCAGACTGCTTGCTTTTAAAATCTTGTCTCTGCTCCGTTTAAGCAACTGTATCAGAATGGAGAAATTTAAATGTAATTTGAACAAATAACTCCCCTCTTAGGATGCCTCCTAGAACTCTGTCTCCTAATCACAGTGATCTCTTACGTTTATGTGGCAAATCTGCCTTGTTTAGTGATAAATAAAAGTTAAAAAAAAAAAAAAATAGACATCTAGATGTATTAGATTCAAGAGAAATTACTTTGCAGAGAAAACCATGCAGAAATTGAAATAAATTTTAACAGTAGTCCTGTTAATTTTCAGACATGCCTTGTATATCTCGTGACTTCTTGAAGTTGAACTTCAGGTGTTCCTTTTTCTGCATGTTTGGTATGTGACATTTTTCTTTTAAACTTTTAATTTAAACACATTACTTTCTATTCATCTGTTTAAACGTTTTAGCATTAATTTAAGAGTTGTGATAGTAAACACAAGTTGCCATGTCTATATCCAGTTAAAACTTGAAAAATACATAACAAATACCTAGAAAATTGTTTTTTTTTTTTTTTTTTTATTAGTGTAAACCCGATTGTATGATATCTTTTTTATTAGATTCATTGTATGTGGGTGAAATGACCTATTACATCAGTTAATGTCATCAAGATTTGCACACTTCTTTTAATATCATCTAGTCACTAACTAAAGGGAAGTAACTTTCTTCCAGTTATTTCCCTTACACTAACTCTAGTTTGTGTATATGTTCAGAGAGAAGAATGGGTTGGACAGAGAGAAGAAAATGGGGAAGGACGAGAGCCTTGAACAATGCCGGGTAGTTTTGCTAGTTATTAATAAATTAAAAAATGGCTGACATGTATTTGTTTCTGTGAACTCTGATTCTCTTGATAATCATTTTTTCTTATTCTGCGATTCACTTGTAATCTCTTTTTTTTTTTTTTTTTTGTATCAGAAATTTTTGTGTTTGATAAAGATATAATTTTTTATTTTAAGACGTGATTGAACGAAGATCGGATTTCAGTGCTGATTTAAATTTCATCATGTTTGTTGAAACACGTTTTTTAATTTTTTATCTTGAATGATCAAATGCATTTTTGACAGGCACTTTGGATAAATCACCCTAATGCTTTTTCTTTCCTTTTCTTTTTTCATGTTTATGTATCTAATAGGTAAAGTAGAGACAGTCTCATCACGAATATGTAAATACTCGTGCAAGATAAATATATAATTAAAACATCTGGCCATTTTCTTTTAAAAGAAAATTCATTTTTAATCCATTTTATTTCATAGTGATATTCAAAAATATAAAACTCACATTTTTTTTCTCTTTTCAAACGAATTATTGCTTATCATGGCCAAAAGCCACCTGAGGATAAGTATTAATGAAATGAATTGAGTGATTGAATCAGTTGAATGATGAAGAATACTATGAAAGGATTGAAAATGCTGAATGGAATGAACAAAATGTGATTACTTATGAGAAGTATTTCTTGACATTGAATTTGAAGACGACAGTATTGTAGTCTGCAAGAAAACAATCCCATGATAATGTGTTCATCAAATGGGATTTCCATGAACAGTTTCTTAAAAAAAAAAAAAAATTCCTACTTTTTTTGCTGTAAATGTCTTAAACCTTACAAGGAGGGAGACCTACTAAGGAAATAACAATAGCGTAGAGGGACTAGTAACGTCTCTTCTGTGCTAAAAGGGCTGTAGGAAAAAGGAAAAAAAAATCCCTCTCACTAGATTGTGAAGTTGATTTTGTACTCTGAAAGATTGCTTTAAGTGGTACCTCACCACACTACTCAATCTTAGGATGCATGTGACTCTAAGGTGCTTTTATAACGATATCCTCAATTTTCACAAAGCCGTTAAACATAAAAATTGTACTGCTGGTTGTTTGTTAAGCAAGTCGGACTTCACATACAGCTCTGGGGAAAATCATGCCTCAGGATCGTCTGTTATACATGAAGTCCTCCTCGTTAGTTGCAGCTCATAATTAATCTGCAGATTTATAGATGTTTTCTATCATCAGCAAGGACTGCAAAGCTTAGCAGTTGCATATGCAGTCGGAAGGTTTGGCACAGAAGCAACGTTGTCACTTTCATTCCATTGATTTGCAGCATTCTGTATCTGACATGCCGTTGTTTGTCATACGCAAAAAATGATGACCAGACAGATCACGATGTTGACTCTTCCTTCTGGTTTTTTACCAGAGTTAGGTTTAGTAACTCCGCCACTATCATGTTGCCATCACACCTACCATGGCGGTTAGGGAGAGTTGGACTAGGGATGAGGGGGGGGGTATAGCTGTTGTTTGTTGTTGGCTGCCGTTAATCTTGGTTTGCATCACTACTTTACCATTTTTGTCTGCGGAACCTGGGAGAGCTCAACATCAAAATTAGGTTTCATCATTGCATTAACAGTTTACTCCATTTTCTGGGGAGTCCTGTTTGTTTGAATTTGAAACCGATGGCACTGATGTTGCATAATACTTATATATGTATATGTTAAGTATGTCTATATGCTTATATATTTTTATGTAAAGGATCCACTCTTAAACTAATTAAGTTTTGAAATAGTTATTAGGCGCAATGGTGGGTAATGTGGGATATGTTTGGTTTTAGTTTTATGCAAAAGGAGCGAAAATGAGATGAAAGTCCTTCATGTAAATTCAGGTACCTCCAATTTTTGTGAAATTTTAACGACTATTAGACATCACTTAATATTTCACTAAATTGCATATCACACAACACAAGGAGTTGCACAGAAAAAACATTGCTGCTCTCACTGTGGATTTGTGATTCTGTGCAGGACATCTTTTTGCAAATACAGATATGACCAGAGAAAGTTGGATCCTGATGGTGACTTCTTCTGGATTTTCACCAGAGTATTAACACAACCGTGGTTGAGGAAAGGTTGGACTTTGAGATATGCTGCAGTTGTCTCATACAAAGGCAACCAACTTGGGTGACAATTGTAATGCAATTACATAGTAAAATTTCAAATAAAATTGTCAAAATGTTTCTGAAATTTTGAGATGAGGATTAATAATTCATATTTGAATTATTTGCACTATTGTTTTCATCTTGAATGTTATTTTCATGTTTCGGACAATGTGACCTCTGACCTTCTTTAAGTGTATCTTGCCAAACTCTGATCTGCGCAGAATCTTGAATGTAATCTTTTATTTAATCTACATGGGTAGCATGCTCTCGTTCCATCAGCTATGACTGAATAGAAGTCCAATTGCATATTACTTTGGACTTCTACCTGATTATGGCTTGAGCAATTCATGTGATTTTTGAAATATAATATTTTCATTTTATCAGATACGTACATCATACAGATTTTTCTTTTATTTTTGTTTTTGATATAGGAAGAATTCTGGGGAAAAAACCCAAATATTCTATAGATTTATTGTTGTTATTTTTATAGTGTATATCAATTTCCATAATCTGTGCCCAAAAGCAGTTTTTTTTTTTTTTTTTTCTCCATCAAAACTTGAATGTCGCAGAATGATATAATAGACATGGCATTGCCACTGATGATACAAAGGGAAATGTGCTGAAACATTCAAGCAGTCTCCTAGGGTTCGTCCTTACAAGTTGATTTCATGCATTCAATGGATTGTGAAATAGCGAGATCAATGACCCCTGATGTTTCAATTGAAGCTAGAAAATGATAAAGTCGGTTAGTGAGTTGTCTTTGTCGATTTTCTGATTTCCTTGAACTGAGCTGCAGATTTGCGATTTTTGATGTGAAAGGGTCAGATAAAATGGAGTCCTATATGAATGGTTTTCTGGTTCTAAAAGCAAAGATTGTCATGCTGTTATGTGGGCAACTATTGCCTCTGTTGAGGCAAACTGGATGCAGGTAGACTGGCCAGAGGTAGGTTAGTTAATCAGGGCTTGTTTCTATAAATAGCTTTCATTTGTTCAAAGTTTTGCATAAAACGTGAAGTATCAAGACTAAGGATCTCTGACGTTTCAACTGGAGCTAGAAAATAAAATGGTCAGTTAGTGAGTTGTTTGTCGATTTTTTGGGTTTCAGAGAACCGAGTTGCACTGTTGGGATGAACAGCAGCTTCCACAATTCTTGATAGCCTGAGATTCTGAACAAGTGGCATTCCATATGAATGGCTTTTCAATTCTAAAAAATAGTGTCACATTGGCAAGCATTTCTTCTGTCTTGGTTAAATAGTTCGAGAACCAATGCAAATGAAGCAGAAATAAGATCTTGTTTTTTGACTACATTATTGAGTGCAGATATCAAGCCTGCATTGAATCTGCAAGAGAAATGCTGCATGACAGCATGATCAAAGCAGTATCAGCATAAATAACATGGAATCTCAGGTGTTGTGAGATGTCAATCTGGATAATTAAATATCGTTTAAAATTTTCCAATGATGTTGAAATTATGGTGCTGAGCCAGGCACCACTTTTGTGCAGCAGCCTGTCAGACAAATTTTGTGCTATGTGCTCGTTGCAATTATGGGCAGTTAGGCAAAACGAGATTGGTTCCATGTGTAATTCCAAGAATATTGCTGTTTGAGATCGGCGTGCTTTTGAAGATTGGCAGATATTACCCAAGTAGATAGAATGGTTGTTGAGCCTGAGGATGGGTATTCGAGGTATAGAGAAAGAATCGTGTCAATGAGCTCAGTTAAGGTGTGGAGGGGAAAACGCAAATGCAGTAGCACAGTATCGGTTGTAGAGTGTTGACCCAAATCACCAAACTGCAGGATAGTATCATCTGAATTCATGTTATAGATTTCAATGGTGGAGAGATGGCGAATGTTATCAAAGTTTCAAAAAGATTAACTTTACTCTTGAACATAAATAGTAGCTTAAGAATCACAAAATGATTTGTCACGTAGAACTGTAACTTCTCCATTTTAGTTTATTTGCAAATTAAAATGATAGTAATTTCTAGTTAGAATTAAAGTTTGAAAGCAAAAATCAAGTATCGATTCATTTTGGATTTTAAACTATAGAAATGTTTTTTAGAAAAAGTTTTTTTTTTTCTCTTTTTCATCCTTGTTCATATAACAAATCGCAATTCTCTCTTTCTCTTTTTTTTCTCTTAAAAAGGGATATGTTGATTTTATCTGTTAACATGATTACACTGTGACCTTGTGACCTGACTGTTATTGCAATATAAGATTCTGAATTTGTTTTAATCACTTCGTCCAGAAAGATTGGGTGGCAATTTGATGAGCATCCTTTTCACATTTTGAAAAACAGATTTTTGTTCATCAAAAAAGTGTACGTCATGTAAATAAGAAAATTTTTCTTTAAATCTCTAATGGAAACTGAGTGGAGGAGGATGCTTCAAATCACACTGTAGACTTCAGATCTTATCAGATACGTTGTGTTCAGTTATTGATCTTTGGGAGTAGGTATTGATTTCATACTCATATTTGGTTTAACGTCCATTTTGCATACTAGCATGTGTTGGACGGCTTCTAGAATTTATTCCCAAAGTAACCTATCTTTTAACAGGTTTTTATTTATCGCTTTTTTGCTCCAATACATTTTTATCACTTCTTCCCATAGTTCCCTGGCCTTCCCCGGTGAACTGAATCTACCATTTTTGACATCGAATAATCCAAGAAAGTTTGATATGCCATAAAGCAACTCAACCAAACCAAAAACATCGTGTCTTCCCACTTTATAATTATTTGTTAACTAAGATGATCATTTGAAGCAAGACCTTAAACTAATTTTAAAACCAATCATATCTTCATCTTACAAGGTGCCTCCAATAAGTTTCCAGGCTTTTTTCATATGGGGACTTTTAATGATAGTACACACATGAAATTCTAGCTCCCTTCAAAGTAATCTCCTCGAGCTGCAATGCACTTGTCCCGTTCCAACGCCTTCTGGAAAGCCCTATTGAAGTCCTCTTATGTACACATGTCAATGACCCTTGTCACAGTCACAACCTCTTTCGTCTCTTCAATTGTCTCATAATGACAGTCTCTAAGGTTTTCTCTGAGCTTAGAGAATAACTAAAAGTCACAAGGAGCAAAGTCTGGAGTATAGGGAGGGTGAGGAACTGTCTTGATCTCAATCTTGATCAAATAGTCTGTGACAGGGATGGAGTTGTTGACTGGTGCATTTGCACAAATTTTCCACATCTTTAGTTCCTCACAAATAATTGTGTTTACAGTTCCCACACTGACATCAAACTGTGTACTGATTGTCTATAGACACACGACAGTCTTTATCCATGAAATTCTTTATTTGGCCAATCAACTCTAGTGTTCTGACTTCCTTACTCCTCCCAAACCTCTCATCCCTCACAGACTCTGTGCCTTCCTTGAGTCTCTTATGCCACTCAAAAACTGATCCTTGATTCATGCAAGATGGCCCAAAAGTAGTATGAAGTGATTTTTGGAGAGTTCCACTTGGGACAAGGGAAGACAATCACAAAATTTATCAAAGTTTTGCAAAACTTTTTGGCAAATCAAAACAAATACATTGAAGTAACGTAGTAACATAACAAAAAATATTACTCACCGGAAGTTTTATTGAATTAAGTTAATTTCTTGAAAACGAACACTTTCTTTGAATTACAATTTCAAAACAGAACTATCAGTTTGGAATATTTTTTTTTAATATAAATCTCACCTGTCTGTTTAAATGTATGTTTGTATGTCTACCTAAAACTTTTAACGGAGGCAACAGATTTTCAAGAGATCGGTATTGTTTTGAAGCTCGACCCTTCGGACGACAAATATCGAAAAATTGGCTAAAAACATTAATTCCTTCACCCTCAACTAGGTACTTTTCTACAAGAATACAACATTTTTGATTGACTAGCCTTAATTTAAACCTTGGTCATTTCCGGTTTGGCGATGGACGCAACTGGAAAGACGTCGCACTTTTTTTGCGTTCTTTTCCTCCTTAGCGGTATGGGTTCAAGCCCGCCTGTCTACTACTACTTTTTATTTTTTATTTTTATTTATTTATTTTGTTTTGTTTTGCTCAACACACACCTCCAAACATCCGGACAACGCCGGGCACCCAGACTAGTTTAGAAATAAGTGGAAGTAGTGTTGGGAAAATTTTAAATAAGAATTTTGGGATTCACTAATGGTGACAATCAGGTTTTTAGTATGGTGTATTTCAATTCCTGCTGAACCTATACAAGAAACAAGTAGAATATTTTGAAGCTGCAAAATATAACGTCTTGTTAAGTCTGCTGAGTAAGTTTAAGGAACTCTTAGCCAAATCATATCATTGCACATATTTAAAGCAACTCAAATAATGTGCTATTACATAAACACTTAGCTTTGGTCTTCTCTTTTCTTTTGAAAGATAGTTTTTTTTTTTAAGAAAGTTCTTAATTTTCAAAAACGTTCGTTATAGCGACGCCTTTTTAAAGCCCTGACTTTCCTTTAGAAAAGTTTTGTCTTTTCTAGTTTAAAGGATTTTATTTATATATATATACTGTTCTAGAAAATGAATCATTTCTTTACAAAAATTAAAAGTGGAACCCTTCAAAGATGAAAAAAGAAAAAATGTGCTGAAAATCTAAAATCCCAAGATGCCAAATCTTGAAATTACCATTTTAAATTAAGACATTCAAATCTTAAATGTTTTTATTAAGTAGTTTTTTTTTTCTTGATTTCGTTTTAATTGACAGAAACGACTATTTTAGATTTACGTTAGCTTTTGGAGAAAAATAAATCTACTTGTATTATTTAACAATAACTTATTGTATAAAACTCTTCTATTTCAATGTGTCTTTTATTTAAATAAAAAAGTTATACCAATTTGAATTGAACGCACAGAAGGATGCAAAAAATATCTTTTCACGTTGGATCTTTTAATATGACTGATGTACATGAGGCACCTTCAAATTCTTGTGTAAAATCAATGTTTTATGCAGAGTCAGCGACATCATTTGCTATTGTGTTAATTTTATTAATTAGAGGCCTCCAGACATTTTTTTTTGTTTTGTTTTGTAAATAGGCGTTAAAATCAAGTTGCCTCCCTCACACCCCCCTAAAAAATGAATAAATAAAAATCTTTTAATTAAAATAATTTCAAGTTGTAGTCGAATTTGCCATTTTAAAATTGCAAATAGTTATGTTTTATGAAAATATTCTTTAAAAGTTGAAAATTCTTACTCAAAAATCTGTTTAAAACTTCATATCGTGGAATATTAGAATCTTATTATTTTTTAGTATTTTTTTTTTTTTTTGTAATCCAACTAATATTTAAAAAAAAAACAAAAAAACATTGTTTTTTTTTTTTTTTTTGTAATCCAACTAATATTTAAAAAAAAACAAAAAAACATTGTTTTTTTTTTTTTTTTTGTAATCCAACTAATATTTAAAAAAAAACAAAAAAACATTGTTTTCTTTTTTGTTTTTTTTTGGTAACATGATATTGATTCATGTCCATTTTTTAAATTTTTTTATTTACAACTTCAAGGTAAGTGAAATAAGTAATGGGTTTATTTATATTTTAATTGTTTAATCATTTCAGCTTTATATAATGTTGCAATTTTTATGAACCTCAATTTATTTTTAGTTTTTGTAACATAAAATATGGGAGGGGGGTAGAATTCCATGGAAAAAGTATTGCCTCTCACATATTTAACGAAAACTGCTTTTAAGATATAAGTTAATCTAAAAAATAAATATGTATAAAAAATTTCACGAAAATCTGACCATTAGTTGATTTTTCTATAATTTTTAAACACAGGTGTGTTTACGCCTTTAAAAATGATCACTACATAGGAATATTGTTTTAAGGTGTCCATAATGTAAACACATTTTTGGTCTTGCATTTTTGTTATTTTTATAAGCTGTAAAAGTATTTTTAAATATTACTTGTTTATTTTAAGCTTATTCTTTAAAATGATACAAAAGTTATGATAATATTAGATTAGTTAGATAGGAAGGGGGTTTAAATCTGTGTCACGCATAGGAGTTCCCTAATGTACATTAATCGGGCAGGACAAAAGAGAAATAAACTTGTAATATTCACTGCAAGCGCTCTTCTACCACAACAGAAAATAAATTTCAGTTATCTTTACAATTACTGTTTCCACTTCACTTCTGGTTGTACCTTCATTTTTTAAATTGATCTTTTGCAATATCTTTTGTTAAGTGAAAGTACAGAATAAGTAAAGGAAGCCTCTCTCCCCGTGTTAAAAAAGGCTTTTCTAAATATTATTTAGAAAAACATTCCTAACATGGGAAGTGGCAACTGGAAGTGAAGTGGAAACACATATTGTGAAGATAACCGAACTTTTTCCTTCATTGTGCTTAGATGGAATTTACATTAAATGAGTTTCTTAACAAGAAATTCCAATTTGTGGAATAGTTTACCATGGGATCGCTTCTCTACAAACTACAACATGGTCGTCTATAAATCCAATGTCAATAAATAATTGTCATAAATTGTCACACATTGTCCATTCTATTAATTTTCAATCCTCTCATAATATTCATCATTCAACTGACCGTTCATCTATTTGTTAGCCTTTATCCTCAAGTGGATTGTGGACTTACTAAGTGGTAATACATTAGTTAAAAGAAAGTATTATGTGGGAATTAACCAACGTCCCCTAATAATTAAAAAAAAAAATCATGTTTTTATTCTTTCCATTTTGTAAAAGCCAAGTTCTAAAAAAAAAAAAAAAAAAACTATCTCAAACAAACTTTACTTTCTGTTGTATGTGATTTATTCAAATCTATTAATGTGATGAGATACCCCCCCCCCCAATAAAAGGAGGGTGGACCTGTAAATTCACTCTTGTCCATTCGTTTGTCTGCACTTTTCTCAATACGCCTTGGAATTTTTTGAAATTTTGCACTAACATTAAACATAATTTGAATAAAAAAGTAGCAGAACGGATTTTCCGAGAAAACTCCGGTTATCCCCCCCCCCTCCGGCCCAGGGGTGTCTTTGGGTTAAAATGGTTAAAATTGACACTTTTGTGTTTATTAAAAAAAAAATTGATGCCTTGAATTTTTATAAAACTTTCTGAAAATTTGTAACTGATTTCTATATAATTTTATTTGTCTATACTTCACGATAACTCTTGGGTGTGCCCCAGGGGCTCTTTTAGGGCTAATAAACACACCCCAGTTTTGGGACTATTTTACCATATTTGTCCAAAATTTTCTGTGTAGGTCTATTTAGCAGTTTTACATGGTGCTGAACTCAAATTTAAATATGTTAAGGCCTTAGGGACTTTGGGGCTAAAAGAGGGGGTGCAAATGATGGACTTAGTCATTTCTTTTTTTGCATGATGCAAAATTCAAATTTACATATGTTAAGGCCTAAAACTGCACCATTTGTTCATTTTCACCAGGATTTGACGTCCCCTGAGGACTTTGGGGGCTAAATGGGGGGGGGCAATGCTGAACTTAGTCATTTTTTTAGGCCTCGTTCACTGTGCACTCACGGGAGACCATGCATACTTCACTTGTTTTAATCATTTTCTGTGTCCAGTTAAAATTGACATAGCTATTATTTTTTTATTATTTTTTTATTGCTTTGTTTAACCATTAAATCTGATGCAATAAAGTAATTTGGAGTGATGAACAGCATTTCCTATTTTGTAATGGTAACCCAATTTTAAATATATTAAATAAAAAATAAATAAAATACATAAAATGGAAATCACTCGAGACAAGGTATGAAACCACTTGATGTAAGGAGCTAACATGAGCGAAAGATGATTATCACAAAAACAGGAGATACCTATTGACCTTAGTCTTAAAAAGGCTAAGGCTGTAGGTAGAAAGAAAACCGTATGCAGAAAGAGAGTTCCACGACCTTGCAATTCTTGAAAAGAAAGTATGGGAATAAGAAATTATATTACAATGACGTATCAAAACAGTGAAATAATAGAGAACACTAGACTAATGAGTCGAACGAGCTGAAACAAAGGAAGCAGGAAACAGATCAGTCAATTTTGAAGAACGCATGACTTAATAGTATTTATTAAAAAAAATAACAGACTAAAACAATTTTAAACATTTAAGATTTTGAGAGCATATTTTTTGTTTTTGAAAAGTGTTGACTATTTTCATACATTTCTGAATGTTCCAAATTGACTGCTTTAATTAATTTCGAAATTGTAATTAAAAGGAAGCTTCTTTTAATTTTTTTTTTTTTTTTTCAAAAAGACATGAAATGTAGAAGTCCCCCAAAATATTATGAATGTATAATTTATTTATTTATTTGTTTATTTATTTGCTAAAAAAAAAAGTAAAGTAGATAGAACTGATATTAAAAATGTATTGGAATAAGCACAGAAGCACACACATACAAAATGTCCCTTGTTTAAATGGAGGCCTGTGGACTGGACCGTAATTGTACCAAAAATTGTAATTTTTTTTTAACAAATGTAAAAATGTTTTGCTGCTTGAATTTACAGATAATGGAAGTAGGTTGTTGAAGAGTTAGTGGACACACAAATGTTTTTTTGAATGTATATCTCTATTGGCTGTAATGGTTATCGACTAATGTGTGTCAATTTTATTTATTTATTTTTTCTAAGTTCCCATTTCCTTGAGACCCACTTATCTTTTGTGCTTCTAACAAAAAAAAAAAAAAAAAAATTTAAGAAATAAAAACAATCCTCCAAAATGCCATAAAATAAGTGTCTTGCATATTTTTGTTTTATAAAAAGTGAATAGTTTGTAAGCAATGTAGTTGAATTCTATCCTTGTTCTTTCTTGGTTACTTGGAGCCACAGCCGTGGAGTTGGTGAGAATTGTCAGACTCAGACTGCTTTTTTTTTTCTTTTTTTTTTTTTTCATCTATGAGCAAAGTGTAGTATTTGTTCTGGTACTACATTTTATCTGCTCAGTCTACGGTCTCCCATGCCACTCCCTCTCTTTATTGTGAATGTCTTAATCTTTTTCTGACCAAACATTAAATCTAACTTTAAAAGATTTTTTTTATATATATTTTTTTTTTACATCCAATTTAGATTCCACATCTTTATTCACTGCATTAGTTTCATATGACCCCCCCCACCACCATCACCACCATGTATGGATGGATTTGTGACATTTTACAGACCAAAAGTAACTTTTGTAATTAACTGCCTTTTTTTTTTATTCATTTTATTTATTTACTGCCTCCCACCTCTTCTGATTCTCTTAGACAAAAATAAATATGTGGCTCATCTTTATTTTGTATTTACTATTTTTATGAAGTTCTATCCGAAAGTATATTGAGCTCTTTGCCTTTGTAAGATTTGTTGTTTTGAAAATTAAATTGAATTTACTTTTGTTTTCACTTGTCCAAGAATTGTCATTCAGTTTTGTTGCTTGATATTTTCTTCTATTATTATTATTATTATTATTATTATTATTATTATTATTATTATTATTATTATACTACTAAAGTTAACATTTGTTTTTCTTAAGAATGTTTCTCTTAGATGGATAGCCAGACATATATACACGTGTGTGACCTTGTCTGTCTCTATCTAAGGAACGGTCTCTACAAAACTCCTCTCTCAATTTTTGATCTACAAACTTGAAACTTGATACATAGGTGATTTGGATTTTTGGAACAAATTCAATTTCAATTTAGCTGGTAAAAATAGTTGCTAAGAGGTCAATATTTTTTAAAAATGCAACTTGGCGGGCATAAGTTGACTAAACTTATTTGTATGCATGCGCAAATATAAATTTAAATCTTTAACAATGTTCTTTTTTTTCTTTTATTTGTTTCATGCATATGGATTTAGATCAGGCAGTAACTTATAAGACTGAACTTTTTAGAACTTTTGAAACCACTACTATACATATTAAGTACAATATAATAATAATCAAATTAATGACTATAATAAATGAATCTGCATAAATTGAAATATATTTATGCACATTTTAAAACTGGCAATATCAGGCAGTCTACTAGTAATATATATATATATATATATATATATATATATATATATATATATCATATATTCCTATAAATTGTTTTTTTTGTTTTTTTTGTGTGTGTGTGTGTATTGATATTCATATTAACACTTTTTTCTATTTATTTAAAAAAGAAAATACAACTTTGTTATATATGGATCGTGGAATTGTATTCATCTGCAAAAGATCTAGCTAATTTGCATATTCATTAAAACATTCATTTTAATTAATTCTCTATTAGTTTTTTTCTTTTTTTTGGGGGGGGGGTTCTTATGGGATGAGCATCTTTAGTTAACTATTACGTGTAATTATATTCATGCAGATATTCTACATAATTTATACTTGTGTAATATTCGAATAAAAAGGTTATAATAAACACAAACCTTTCTCTATATATATATATTTATGTATGTGCATTGTTTAAAAAATTTTACCTATCAAACTCTTGTCACTTTTTGGTCTAGACATGAAACTTAATATATAGGGTATTTGAACCCATGTGAAACTTAATATTTAGATTTTAGCTGGCGAAAATCTGTGTGAAAATTAAAAAATTAAATTTGACTAGTGAAGGTCAAACAATGGCAGTACGAATATGCATGCATAATGTAATAGCTATTGGTTTGTGTTTTAATTTTTAGCCTTGCAGCAAACATGTCTTCATAGTTCAGGCATTAACGTCAAAGAAAAAAGTAAATTGTAAGCTAAATGTTTTGGTTTTCATTAATCAAAATATCATATTTAAGCATATTTTACGACCGAGCAATGCCAAGTGGCCTGCTAGTGTGTGTGTGCGCACACGCACGCACGCACACACAAAGGTTCCAAAAGTAATGCATTCTATTTTTTTAACTAAAAAAAAATAAAATTGAAGAGCTATGAAGACATAGTGGTGCATAAAAACAAATTATTTTTTTGTGCTTCGGAATTTATTTTCTACATAGTCATCATCATTCTGAATGCGTCTTTGCCAGCCTCTTTTGATACTTCTGTCATAAAGGTCTGGAGCATGCTTTGCCATTCGCATGTCTGTCAACACTCTGAAATTGACGAACCCATCTCCTTACTGTGATGACATCAACTGCATCAACTTCTGAAACGTTCAATAGGCACCAATGAATGTTGATCAGTTCAACTTTTTTATACGTCGAAGAATTCAATGACTCCTCTCTGCTTCTGACACAGGTCCATGACAAGGGTTGCTTTTATTAGTCTCCCACAGTCAACATCTGCAATAGAGACCTGAAACTTTAGGGTCATGAATGCATAAGTTCAGTCACCATAGTTATTCAGTTTGCAATCCCCTCTGATCCATTCAAGCGGAATAAAAAATAGGAAGCATTACTTTTGGAATACCAATAAAATGCAAGAGAGCTATATGCTCAGTCCGTTAAATCCAAAGTAGCTGAGTAGCGGCTTGGTTCCCACCAGTTTTGGAAAATAGCAAACAGGATCCTGAACAGAAGCGTGCATTCTATCCCAACCATCATCAATGGACCTGAGGTCATCTCGTCACCATCAGACAAGGCCCAACTATTTGCCAAGAACTTTGCAGCTAATTCTACCCTATGCGACGAAGGCCATCAACTCCCCGTATTTCCTCCTATAACGGACAACACACTCTGTAACATAGAAATATCTGTGCGTGATGTCGCCAAGCTAATCAAGAACCTTGATTCCAGTAAAACAACTGGCCCTGACGGCATTCCAATCGTTGTGCTGAAAAAGCTTCAACTAGAACTTGCCCCCATACTTACAAAACTCTTTAAGCGTTGCCTTAAAGAGAAGTGCTTCCCAACACCCTGGAAAACCTCATCAGTATGCCCTGTATTTAAGAATTCAGGTGATAAGTCATCTCCCTCTCAGTACAGACCAATAAGTCTCCTGTGTGTCATGAGTAAGTTGCTGGAATCCATATTAAATAGAGAAGTAGTCAACCACCTCAGCAGAAATAACCTTCTTAGTGACATGCAATATGGTTTCCGTTCTGCCAGATCTACAGCAGATGTGCTAACTGTTATATCTCATAGGATTAGCGAATCTCTTGACAAAGACTTCCTCTCTAGGGCAATTGCTCTTTACATATCAAAGGCCTTTGATAAGTTATGGCATAAGAGCCTACTTCACAAGATTTCCAGCTACGGTATAACTGGAACTGTTTTCTCTATCATAAAATCATTTTTCTCCGATAGGCTCATAAGAGTAGTAGTTGATGGGCAGAAATCAGAGGCCATCAATATTAATGCTGGAGTCCCTCAGGAGTCCATCCTAGGCCCAACTCACTTCCTGATATACATCAATGATCTCCCAAAACACATGCTTAAATCATTCGTTGACATCTATGCTGATGACACAACCATCTATGGCAACACATCAAAGGCCGTAAATGACAAAGTTCTCTCAGATTCTCTCTCCTCTGATCTTGAGCGCGTGGTACAGTGGGGGGGGGTACTTTTAATGCATCTAAAACCAAACTCCTATCTTTACATCATCAATGCTTTGATCCCCATGTGGCATCAATTGATATGGGTGGCTCTCGTCTAGGGGAGGCTCCATATTTTGATAAGCTTCTGGGCTTGACCTTTACCTCTGACCTGAAATGGAATACGTACATCAAGTCAGTTGCCAAGATCGCTGGGAAAATGGTAGGATCCTTCTACTGCTCCAGAAGATATCTCACCCCTGATGCAATTCTCTATCTATATAAAAGCCAAGTACGTCCAAGTATGGAGTACTGCTGCCACATTTGGGCAGGAGCTGCTAAAAACAGCCTATCCTGCTTTGACAGAGTACAAAATAGACTTTGTGGCCTAGTGGGTGATGCCCTTTTCTCTTCCCTGCAACCTCTTTCCCACAGGAGAAACGTTGCGGCCCTCTCTTTGTTTTATCGTTACTACCATGGCAGGTGCTCGTCTGAACTCCAATCTCTGGCCCTCCCTCACCAATCTTTCACAATAAACACCCGCTTAGCTGAAACCACTGTTAAAAATTTTCCCCACTCCTTATCTGTGCCAAAACCAAAATGTAGATTCCATGAACAAAGCTTCTTTCTTGAAACTGCACGCCTGTGGAACTCTGTTCCGGTTGCCTGTTTCCCACCTGACTACAACCTGGATGTCTTAAAGTTCAATGTGAACAAATTCCTGATGTACCGCCGCCTTAAGTAAGACACTTTATCAAATCTACAACACTAATGTACTGTACACACAATAACCCTTATCCCCAAGTGGCTACCGGGCCTTGATAAGTGGTGACTACCTTGTAAAAAAAACTCTTGTCTGTGTGTGTGTGTGTGTATATATATATATATATATATATATATATATATATATATTAATTAATTAATGTAAAATGAAATTAATTTCTCAAAATTGAACAGTTATGGGAAGATAGATAAATAACTATTGTTATTTGTTGAGATGGATGTACTCACTTAAATTTGCAGGATCTCCTTTGACTTGTTAGTACATGCTCAAATTCAGAGCAGTGGGGATTGACATAAGGCTGGGCTTATCACCAGCTGTAGTAATTATTGAATGTCGTGTGTGTGTTCATGTACTGGTAACATTTCCATGAAAATTGCCCTCCTCTGGAAAGATGGTCTCTTAGTCCTGAAGGCTTAAATGTTAAGTTTCAAACTTCTGCCACCACCATCATCATCATTTGGCTCCCTCCTGGGAGAAGAACCACTCACTGGTTTCCTTTCACCCTGTTCTATTCCTGACTCTGCCGTACATGAATGAAGGATCATGGTCATACCTGTTATCTGCTTGTTTTTTTGTATGTACCTTTTCTGTGATTCTTCGTCCTATTTTTTAATGTTGTTTTTAATCTTTTTTAATTTATCTTTTTTATTTATTTTTCTTTTTGTAGTGGAAGTCGAAACAACAAAACATTTAAACCGAAGAAGAACATTCCAGAAGGCACCCACCAATATGATTTGATGAAACATGCGGCTGCGACTTTAGGCAGCGGCAATTTGCGTATGGCTGTGCTTTTACCTGAAGGAGAAGACCTTAATGAATGGGTGGCTGTTAACAGTAAGTAATGCTTCTTACATACGAATCAGTAGCATTATCAAATTGATTCTTTTTATTTTGATAGAAAAGTAATACATGGGTATTACTATTGGGATGATTGAGAATCAGAAAAATTTGTGCCTATTTTCCAATTTTTAAAACGATTTAAAAAAATTTTTTGCGGTTTTTGTTTAAAAATTAATTTTCCATCACTAATGCTTATGATAAAACTAGCCTGGGTGCCCGGCATTGCCCGGGTGTTTGGAGGTGTGTGTTGAGCAAAAAAAAGAAAAGAAGAAAAGTGGTAGTTGGCAGGCAGGCTTGAATTTGTGACACAAAAGCAGAAGAGAAAGTGAAGAAAAAAGCTGATGTCTTACCGCTAATCTAGGATGCAACTGGAAGTTTGGAACATTGAAATTAATAAAGTCATTCCAACCGATATGATGACTTGCAAAAATAGTGATGCAAAAAAAAAAAATCTATCCTCCCTGTAGAAAAGTACCATGTTTTTAGCCAATTTTTCGATATTTGTTGTCCGAAGGGTCAGCTTCAAAACGATATCGATTTCGTGAAAATCTGTCGCCTCTGTCGAAAGTTTTAGGCAAACATACATACATACATACATACATTTAAACAGACAGGTGACATATTATAGATGGTGAATATTGTTTTTAAACTATTAGTGAAACTAAAATCTATAGATTACCCTCCACAAATGTGGTTTTCGTCCCATTATTAATATGTATACTAACAACGATACCCAGGCTTGTCTGGGTATGTCTAATTCAGAAGCAAGTTTTCAAACAGTTGTGTATGGATTGGCTTTGACTAAAGCTCTTGGTGTTAGTGCAGAGAGTGATCCGCGCTATTTTTTAAATCGTATTTCCAAGTTTAATTAAAGTTTTATGATATGTTTTTTTATTCAATTGTAAGGTTGAAGTATAGAATGGATACAAAACACCCTCCCCTCCCCATGTTAAGAATGGCTTTTTAAATAACATTATTTATGTCCGGATCACTCTCTGCACTAGTACCAAGCTCTTAATTGATCGTTGTAAACATCCGATGGCTGACCACTGCACTCCTCATCTTCAACTCTCATCCCCACCACAAAATCTCTTAAACCACTATTGTGCTGCACATTCAGTAGTGGTTCTTGGGCCAAATGCTTCATTGATATGGTGAGCTGTTTCAGCAGCTTTTCATCCTAGCTTGAATTGAAATAATAAAATTATGCAAATTTGCTTGTTTTCCATCTGTAATGATGTTGCATGCCTGGGTAACCCTAATTTCACTCTGCTTACGGGCTAAGGGTTAGGTGGGGTATTTGACGTGAGGTTTAAGAAATTCATTCTTTTCTCCAAAACCCTAGAATGTTTTTTAGCCGATAAAGGTGGACAAAAAAGAAATTTCTCGGCAAAGTGAAGTTGACATATATGACAAGAACTCTGCTCTGATATCTAAAAAGATATAGTCATTGCGCCATGTGTTTTATTTTAAGTGTCGGACCACCATGTAAATGTTGGAAATTAAACTGAAAGATGGAAGGACATAGCTGACAATAGTTTCTTTAAGAGAAAAATGAGTTGGAGAGAAAGAAAGGGAAAGAGAATTAAAGAGAAATGAGGTTTAAGCTAGAGAAAGAAAAGAGATTCAGAAGAAAAGAAAAAAGATAGAGAAAGAAAAGAGTAATCTCCAAATGACTGAGAAGGAAATGCTAATCTCAAAGAGATGGTGGTTGGAATTATGGTTCAATAAAAAACCATTGTGTTTTGGAGATTCAGAGGACTTGTTTGCTGGCATCGAAGAGTATGGATTGCTTTGGGCTCCTGCCCAGGAGCCAGAAACTGCCCCAGAAAAGTTGTTTAAAAGCTCTTGCTCTGGACTAAGGAGCGGTCTGAATGAATCTAAGTTGAAACCACCCGGCATCATAAAGCCATTAAGAACACAAAGAATTAACTTTCCTTTGCACAAAATATACCCTGAATATCTTATGAACAATTATTCTTGTTTATAAAAAAATGATCTTGAGTTATTATTAATGCTTTGATTTGAAAACCCAGTTAATTACAACCAACCTAGACTGCACTCAGAAAAGTGATATATCAGCGACACGAGAGCATCTACAAAAAGGAATACGACGTCAAACCTATGAACAGCTAACCGGAGTGCAAAAGGTATTGCCACATGGACTTAGGGTCATGTATGTTTTGTATGCCCCGAGCATCAGCGCGCGTAGTTTCAGTGAGAGTCTGGTCACCATTGAAGGGCCCACCACTAGACAAAGATAAGTGTAGCCACCGGGATTTACGGTTAGTCCCCAAGTGGTACATTTAAACCCAGGCTGGGTTACATTTATGGTCCTGCAAACAGGACTCTTTTGTTTACATTGAAAGGCCCCAGTGTGGTATTACACCTCTTTTATTCAACGTTCTGAAAAGAAGACATAATTGTTTTAAAACGATTGTAATTTAAACGATTAGATAGAGAGGAAAATGCTCTTTAAAATGATATATAAAGTAAAGGTATTAAAGCAAAAACTTATTTGAAAATACATAATCTGAAATCAAAATTTAAAAATTTGCCAGAACTTTCTTGTCAACCTAATAGTTTAGAAGTGAATCCTGTGTGTATACACACACACACACACACACACAAATAGATAGATAGGTATAGATATATCAAATTTTTTGTAGTGTTCTAGATCATTAAGAGTTTTGCTGAACCTGCTCCATCATATGTCAAAGCTGTGGAAATCTTAACATGGCATGAAAACATATAACAAATACGCTTGATTGTATCTCAAATATTTGAACTATGTTGTAACTTTGTTTCAATTCATTCCAAAATGAAACTACCTATAAATAGCATGCAATGTATTGTAGTAGTAGTAGATATCACAAACTAACCTACAAACAGGATAGATATAATTAACACAATCTATGAAAAGGATTTTTTTTAAATTAAGGTTTACCATACCGAAACACTCTACCATCAATCTTTAGTGCAACCTAATTAAAAAAAAAAAGAAAAAAAAAAACAGAAAATTTTATAATATACACACCTGTCCTAGAACAAAAATGTCATATTCTAAAAGTCATATAAATTGATTAAGCAATTTTTTTATATAGAAAATCAGTTCTTTGATTTTTAATAGTAAATTGTAACCATTACAGGGCTAATTTTGATCTTAGTAGTTCAAATTGAGTTGTCTCTATTAAATATGGCAGATCAAAGCACAATGTTATTGCTTAATTTTAAAATTTGATTTTCTTAGTTAAAAAAAACTACTTGATCAATATTTTTTTTTTTTTAATATGACATATGACATTTTCGTTTCGTGATGGGTATGTACATCATAAAGATGTTTTTTTTTTAATTAGCACGAACTTTGAAATTGCATGAAAAAAATTTTTTTTCTTTCATAAAGTGGAAAAGTTTGAATTTCTAATTTTGATCAAATTTAATCTAAGCATATATATTATTTTAATTGGAATTCATTATTGAGATGAGTATTATTTATATTAATTTATTGCAGACTATTATTCTCATCTTTATTAGTTGTTGTTTCACGATGTTTCGGCCAACTATTCCTCTGGCCTTTGTCAGGTGATATTTGTCACGGTTACCACCTGACGGAGGCCAGAGGAATAGTTGGCCGAAACATTGTGAAACAACAACTAATAAAGATGAGAATAATAGTCCGCAATAAATAGATTAATATTAATCTAAGCAATTGTTTTTTTTTTTTGTTTTTTTTTAACAGTTTGAGACTCTTTGATTAAAATTCTTGTCAAAGCGTGCGGTTTTTGGTCCCCAACAAAAGGGGGCTTGGACCTAGTAATTCACTCTTGTTTGTCCATTCATCCGTTCGTTTGCTCATACTTTTCTCAATAACCAAACCTTGGATTTTTAAAAAATTTTGCACAAATGTTAGTCATGGTGAAAGTAAATTTTTGCCAGAACGGATTTTCCAGGATAAGTCTCGTTGCCATCCTCCCACCTAGTTTTATTCAGAACCTTTCAAATCCAATTATTCACATCAATCACAGACTTAACTTGGTTCACTGCAGTCAACGCTCCCAATATACAGCTTCATGATGATCGACATTCCTAATGTCAATGCCATCATTTCCTTCGATGACAAACTTACAGCGTTCGATCCAAGGATTTCACCTGCGTGTGGCAAGTTTTCCTTTTGTTGATTCATCACAATCATAACATAAATGCTTCTTGCAGACTTCAGTGTATCATGGCAATGCGCACCAAGGAAAACAGCCTCTTTGCATAACATGCATTGCACAAGGCATGTTTCACCTTCATTCATCTTCATTGGCGTAGCAATCCTTTTCTATATCTTGGTCACTCTCAAAATTCTCTTTCCAGACTAATTTACTCGTGAAGAGGGACCCTGCATACTCTGCTTGTTAGATGTGCCCTTGATTCTCAAGAAGCTTGATCTATTTTTTCGTCGATCTGTCACACTTCAGTTTGAAATAGCATTTTCATTGGTAATAGCACAGATTAAATAGATGCATCATATTTTAGACTAGCAGCACCCGATGTTGCCCAGGAAAATTAAGGAAACGAAGAAATTCCTACTTCAGTTATTTGTTTGAAGAGAGGATTCTCAAAAAGAATGCAAAAGTGAAGCCAAATGCTGGGAAAAGCGGCTATCCTAAATTTTGCAATTCCTAACCCAAATCTTGTCTTCAAGTATTTGTTTTTATTCATACTTTCTTTCACCATTCTGGTTTTTCTGCATTGCTATCAGCCTTCATAAATACATTCACACTGTTGTAACCTGTATTTTTATTATTTGTTCAGTTAACTTTTTTCTTTACTTTTTAATCTTTTTATTTTAATCTAAATGACAGGTGTCAGGTTGTTAATACTTAGCAATAAACCAGTGTGTGTGTGGTTTGATCCACATTTTTATCTTGATTCAAAAGATTAACAGTTCTCAGGATGGTTGGTTGTTTATTGTTGTTTGACTTCCCTTTCTTTCTGATTAAATAAAAATGATTGATTGCTTGCCAGATTTTGTTTGACTTTCTAAACAGCCATCGTTCACACAAAAGTGGGAATCGACTTCCCCCACCATCCCCATCTCATTAATTTCATTAGTTATTGCAAGCCCTCTCCCTTCACTTTTGATATCATTAAAACAAAATTGGATGTTTTTAAAGATGCTTGACAATATATATATATATATATATATATATATATATATATATATATATATATATATATTTTACTCTTATTTACCCCAAACAAAGCACATTGCCACTTGAAACATAAGGGGCCAGCCACTATTTCAGGCTATATCTACAAGGACACTATGTAAGGACACTTGAGCAGTAATGTCTGTTCACGTTACATGTAAACTTCTGCATGTCCCTACAATCAGGGTAGCAGAAGATTATGAGAAAATTCCAAAGTCTAGCAGTTTGAGGGAAGAAACTATTAGAGTAAAAGGCTTTCTGGCATCTCTGGACCTCTACAGTGACAGGGGTTAGATTTTTCTGCTTGTTGAGTTAATTGCTGGAAATGGTTATTTATGTCGAGAGGAGGGGGCAAAAGTGCTAAGAGTTGATTGGGTATATTCCATTAAATTATTTGTAAAACAGACATTGCAGCGATGGGACAGAGGTTGTAGTTTGGTTGATAGTGCGGGACTTGTTAGATTAAGAGATGTGTATTACTTCATACACACGCACATTTGAACGTTAAAAACTCAACTTGAATTATACCGTTCTTCATTGCCTTGAATCTTACGATTGTGCCTCTATTCATCTTCATTGACTCTAACTACACCATGGAATATCCATTTTTATTCTTAGTTTCTTTTATGCAAACTTTTTAGTGTTTTAATATATGCGCTAAATAGAAAAATTTATGATTGCTTATAAACATTATTTTGCTAAAAACATTTCCTCTGAGATGAGCCATTGTATTCCTTGCCAAATAATAGATTTGTCGTTAAATTTTTTATTTACTGAATTTCATTCAAAATTTTCATTTATACTTGTCCTATCTTGTATATCAAGTTTTTTATCTGATTGAGAATATTGATACTAATGTTTATATGGACTTTAATTTTGCAGTTTTATACAAGATGTAATCTGAAAGTATTTCAAAATTTCAGTAGATTTTTTTTAGCAAAAGTTAAAACGGGCAAAAGTTATAGCCCTTTGACTTAGAATGAGTGCTTTATGACAAATTGATGTTTAGTATAATTAACTTTGTGCTCATTTTTGCATTCAGTACTAATACTTATAAATCTCTAACTGTTCATCGAATGGATATCATAATACTGAGTTCATTGCACCTTATAACAAAGGTCCAAACAGAATTTCAGTCAGATCAGCCCAGTAGTTTCTAAAAAAAAAAAAAAAATTTCGAGTAAATGTGGTATTGTTGTCACTAGTCTATATTAATCTCCAACTGTGGCTTGAAAGGATACCATGATACTTAGTCCATTGCACTTTATTATAACAAATCCACACAAAATTTCAGTCAGATCAGCTTCCAAGAAAAAAATGGAATGGACAGAGACTACTAAATGTGATATCTGCTATAATCTGATGATGTGTAATTTGAAACTTTGATAATAAAACATAAGAAATTTGGGAATATTTTCCTTTCTTTTTATTTCCAAAAATTAAGAAAAAAATGTCAGGAAAAATTGCATAAAAAATACAATTATGAGTTCTTTCTGGTTTTTGTTTTTTTTTGTTCAATATTTACTTTTCAGATCTATACGTTTAAAAGAGTTAGGGTTGTATTAAGAATATTGTAAAGCCAGTATCCTTATAAGAATGTGCTTATGGTAGACTTTAGTTTGTTCCCATAACAACAACTGTATGTGAACAGTGTTCCATAGCAACTAAACAGCAAACATACATTCATATAGAGAATGTTTCCTATGAGAAGGGTTGAAATATGTGTGGGAATAACAGACAGTTTCAAACATGTATGAAAGAGTTTGAAATCAGTTGCGTTTGAAAAGTAAACTATGCAATGATTTATTGATTAAATTTAGGTAATATCTTTTATCAAGTCTATAAAATTAAAACCTGTTCTTTGACTGTAGCATTTCCATGAGTCTTGCTGGTCGTTATAGTTAAAATTATAAATTCAGAAACTTGTTTAAAAACAAGTGAAGCATGCAAAGTGAACGAGGCATAAAAAAATGATTAAATTCAGCATTTACCCCCCCCCCCCAGCGCCATTTAGTCCCAAAAGTCCCCAAGGGACGTCAAATCCTGATGAAAATGAACAAACAGTGCAGTTTTAGGCCTTAACATATGTAAATTTGCGTTCTGCACCATGCAAAAAAAGGAATGACTAAGTCCATCATTTCTTATTGGGAGATTCTTTGTAGGCAATTAGATGTGGTTTTTTTAATTTTTTAAGGGGTCCCACTCGAGCATAAGTTTAAGAAAGTTATTGGGGGGGGGGTAGACATAGTAGGAATATTTAGGAAAGGGTTTTTAGAGGAGAGTTTACCACTTTTAGGGTTAGCGGTAGGATAAGTAAAAATATTTTTCTTCTAATGTAGCACCTCCTTCAACAAAAAATTACAGAAGTTAAATTGACTAGCAAAAATATTTTTGGTTAACTGTCCTAAAAATAAAATAGCCCAGAAATTGAGAACCATTTTATGTCAAATTTCATTTGCAGAGTTAGGATTGGAGGAAGGCCCTTGATTTGGAAAATTAGATTTAAAATCTTTTTTTGTCTTTGACAACTCGCATCCATGATAAATGTTTTTGTTTTTTGTTTTCTAATTTTGTCTATTAGTGTTTGTCATCCAATTATGGTAATTTTTGTTTTCTCTCTGCAGCGGTTGATTTCTTCAACCAGATCAACATGCTATATGGGACAATAACAGAGTTCTGCACAGAGGAGAGCTGTGCGGTCATGTCAGCTGGACCTAAATATGAATACCATTGGGCAGATGGACAAACGGTGAAAAAACCAATCAAATGTTCAGCACCCAAATATATTGATTATCTCATGACTTGGGTGCAAGATCAATTAGATGATGAAACTTTATTCCCGTCGAAAATAGGTAAAGTATCTCTCTCTATATATCTATCTATCTCTCTCTCTCTCTCTCTCTCTCTCTCTCTCTTATATATATATATATATATATATATATAAAGGTGCCTTTTAATAAGTTTCCAGACCTTTTTTTGTATGGACACTATTATTGATAGTATCTAATCCCCTTCAAAGTAATCTCCTCTAACTGCAATGCACTTGTATCATTCCAACTTCTGGAAGACCCCATAGAAGTCCTCTTGTGTGAGCGTCTGTCAATGATTCTCATCACAGCCTCTTTCATTTCCTCAATTGTCCTATAACAACAGCCTCTAAAGTTTTCCTTGAGCTTAGGGAATAACCAAAAGTCACAGGGAGCAAGGTCTGGAGGGTTAGAAACTGTCTTGATGCTCATCTTGGTCAAATAGTTTGTAACAAGGATAGATTTGTAGAAGATTTGCATGAATGCATTAGTCCACATTTTCAGTTCCTTGTAAATAATTGTGTATACAGTCCCCACACTGGCATCAAACTGTGCACTTATTGTCTCTATAGACACGCAATGGTTCTTATTCATGAAATTCTTTATTTGGCCAATCAACTCTGGTGTTCTGACTTCCTTACTCCTCTCACACCTCTCATCATCCCTCACAGACTCCTTGCCTTCCTTGAATCTCTTATGCCACTCAAAAACTGATGCTTGATTTATGCAAGATGGTCCAAAAGCAGTATGAAGCATTCCATACATTTGTTGCATTTTTTCAAGTTTAAAACAATTTTATTGCATATCGTTCTTCTAAAGTGTCCTCCTGTCGAGATTGCATTTTTGAAATTCACTAGCTGCAACAATCAAGCTTTAGTAAGGTGTAGTCCAATTCCTGCTGTAGCTGTTCATTTGAACCTGAAATCATAAAAATTGGTCAGTCATCTCATAAGCTGAATAGCAATAGCATACTGAATTTTCAAGAGTCTATGACAATTTTAAGTGCTTGTTCAAAAGAAGTCTGGAAACTTTAAGGGGCCTCATGTATGTGTATGTCATATATATATATAATTATTTCCACAGCCCAAATATTTAGGAAAGGGTTTTTAGAGGGGAGTTTAGCACTCTGACTTAGGGTTAGCGGTAGGATAGGTAAAAAGTTTTTCTTCTAATGTAACACCTCCTTCAACTAAAAATCACAGAATTAAAATTGTATAGCAAAAACTTTTTTGATTAACTGTCCTAAAAATATATATAATCTCTCGCATTTCTGAAAATATATATATATATATATACACACACACATTTAATTGAAACTGTTTATGCCCTGAACTTGTTTCAATTAAAAGTATCAACGTCTACCATTTAATATGAATTTAAAATATTCTGGTGAAGTATTTTAATTTTAGAGAAAATTGATGAGTGTTACTTTTAATTGTTACGAATAAAAATGGAGTAAAAAAAAAAAATTTGGTCAAAATATTTGAAATATTTAAATGTAAAACAGAAGTACAGAAATATTATTGCTACAAAATTCGTAATTTCCAATGATTCGTTTGGTCAATGGAAAACCATAATTTACTTTCAAAATGCTACTTGTCACTTCATACATGCAAATATTAAAAAGAAATCAATTAGTAGATACTATTCTTATCTAGCTGTTCTTATGTATGAGGATTGTTCCAAAAGTAAAGCCTCCTATTTTTTTTTCTCAAAAGGTTGAAGAGCTATGAAAACAGGAGTGGTACTATTAAAACGAGTAACCTTTTGTGTTCCACAATTTATTTTTCTCCATTGTCACCATTATTTTTAATGCACTTTGCCAGGAATTCAATGACGAATCTCTACTTCTGATACACATCCATGACAAGGGTTGCTTTCTTAGTGTCACACTGTCAATATCTGCAACAGAGATTAAACTTATAGATCATGAATGTTTAAGTTATAATAACTATGCAATTTGCAGTCCACCTCTGATTTATTCGGGTACAAAAAAAAGTAGGAGGCATTACTTTTGAAAGGCCCTTTATATATGGGAAGGGATTAATACAATTTTCAGTAGATGTACCAATTCATATATCCCAATTATGAAGTATGGTATCAAAAAATGTGTCCCAAAAGAAAATTGTTTCAATTAGGGTTAAATCAATTCGCACGTTTGCCTGCATATGAAAACAGAAATTTGGAAATTGTTTTTCAATATATCATCTTTTCTGTTACGTTTTCAAGATGGCTGACACAAAAAGAAATGAAGAAATTAAAATCCAAAATATTTGGTGTGTCATAATCCTCATAGATTTTTGAAAGAGATAATATAATCAAATTTTAAATCTATTCTGTTACCTGACTAGATTGATTAATGTATTCTCGTATTTTAAACGATACTTATGTTTGGGGTCAGGCCATGTCAAGACTTCTATGCTTACCTTCATAAGCGTCTATATAATATTCTGCTTGTTTCTACCTTAGTCTGGATGTTATGCTTTAGAAAAAGGTCAAATACAATTTTTGAATATCAAACTTTCAAAAAAGGCCAAATCCACAAAATTTAGCTTTAAAAAAGGCTAAATTCATAAAATTTAGCTGACAACCCTGGACAAGAATATGAGTGATCTCCCATTGATGTAGCCTCATTTCTGAATATCATAATATATGATCATCGTTGTAATAGTGTAAGAAAGGAACTCGTAATTTTGACATGCAGTTCTTGCTGGTGAAACATTTCATAAAAACATTTGAAAGAAACAGAGCATAAAACAAGCATTGTCTGCTAAGAGATGCCGACTGAAGGAGTAAATTAAAATTCTTTTACAATGTGATTTTATTATTTGTATTGAACTATGTAGCACAATATTCATCATCATCATCATCATCATGCAGTCCATCAGTCTTGACGATGACTAGTTGGGGCCTCAGTGCTTTATCCCTCGGTGTTGGCGTAGTCTCACTCCATCGCCACAGAACTTCCCACCTTGGCTCCAAACTTGCTTGCGCAGTTTAGATGCAGTATCTGTTGCGCATCAGATAGACACCCTCTGAACCTCCAATGCTCATGTCCAGTGGAGCGAACCCACGACCACTGGCAGCAGAGGAAACCGCAGCTTCTGGCCGAAAGTAATCTTAGTGAGGTAAACAGTCGCCTTATCGTATCTGCTACTACACTTTTTCTTTCTGGATGAGGTTCCATAGCCTTTTAAGGAAAACTGCAAGGCAGCAGTAGGATTTGAAGTCAGAGTTCCCATTTCTTAGCCTTTTGCTGTGATAAGGCCCACAAGACAGTGGTGTTTAATATTGGGGTTGGTTCCCCTAGTCTTCACCCAACCAAGGGCACCCACAAGACGGTGGGGTAGGCGTTGGTAGTGTGCCAGGGCATGTCCACACATCGGTGGGCCATAACGCACTACTTCTGAGATTTCCTACAAGGTTAGCCTGGGGCTGCAAGGCACCAGTTACTGTGTGTGGTCAACGTGGAGGCACTGTAAGAGTCTTGATGATGGAGAGGCTATGTACTGGCAGAGAAGACATGTATAACTGCTCTCTTTTCACTGTGAGGTTAGCCAGCGGTGTTAGCTGGAAGCGAGAAGACATGCAAGCATGAACTTAACACTAACTTATACCTAACACACTAGACGCATCACATACCCCTGCCAGATTAAGAATCCAAACGCACACACAGCACAATATTACTTTGAGTATTTATTAGTATTTATTAATTTATCTTATTTGAGTCAATTCTATATTAAAATAGACACTATTTTCATAGAAATGTTAAACTCATATTTGCTGCATGTTATTAGTTTGTCTGTCCAAAAAACTAATTTTTTAACAAAACATATTTGTAGATTAAATATATTTCTCAATTTTTATAATTTCCACAGGTCTTCTAATATTATTTCTGGACCAGAAATATAATTTAAAATGGATACAGACATTCGTTCAATAAATAAAGGCAAAACTTGATTGATAGGAGTCTGAGGTATTTTGCTGAAAAAGAAAATGTTACGATATACAAGATGAGCGAGTATGAATTTAGCATTCCATTTGTTTCTAGGACAGATTAATATGTATGGCGCCCTCCCCCTCTCCCATGGCTTTCATTACTGCCACAGGCCATGAAGTGGAATGTCAGCAAGTCTTGATTTCTCTTGTGCATTAGTTATTAGTGCGTTTATGACGCACAGATTAATTTGTCAGTGATCATGTTTACAAGCCGATTGGAATATTTTTATCTGACGCTTGAAACTTGTTTATGTTTCAGACAAGCTCAAGGTAGCTTTGCACCTTCTCTTAATTATTTTGCTTGTTATTGAATAGAACAAATCCTGGCTCTCCAATTGGGTGAAAAATATTTTAAATAAATATTTAAATTTTGAGCCTAATCTTGTGCAAAAAATTTTCAATGAATTGACTGGTTAAAGGTACAGTCAATTTTATCCAAATTTTTCCCATTAAAAAAAAGCGTGGTAGTGTGAGATCATGTGCTCCCTGCTTGACAACAATTGCTAATCCCAACGCTGTTGTGTGTTATGGTTTCCTTCAACTCCTTATCACTGTATCATCATCATCATCTCTCACATTAGCAGCTGCCAAGGAGGGCACACAGGGGATCACAAGTATAAAAAAATGAAACAACTCAAAAAAAACAAGACTCTAACACATTCCATAAATATCAGTTGGGCTTTGGGTGTGTGTGTGTGGCACCATTGTCAGGGGGAAACTGCCTTCTAAGTGCTAAGGTCCACATCTCAGTCGTCTGTTGAAGCCTTTTTGTTGTTGTTGATGTCCGCTCATCTTGGCATCCTAAAACTTTCCTCATCTGATCCAAGCCGCACCTTGCGTCAACTACCTCTAACTGGAAACTGTCCCCACCTCAAGAGTATTAACTGTTGCAAACTTAAGAGTGTTTGTAAACTGTCACAAACTCATTCCCGCTTCTAAATCTGTCCATGAACTAACTCTTAATATATGCACCTGTGATTAATCATCCTATTTTTTAATGCCTTTTGTGTGCCTTTTTGTTGCAAAATTCACCGCCACTCCTAAAACTGTTCATAAATTAACTCTAAAAATATCGATCTGTATGTCCAATCTTTTATCCCAATCACTGTCACACCTTGATTAACAATCTTATTTCAGCTTTCTTTTGTGTGCCTTGATGAACAACTTCCTTTACATACTGCTGAGTAGGGTGTGCAATATAAAAACAAAATGAATAAACTCAAAATACAGAAAAATCTCCGCACATTTCATAGATCTAAGTTGAAGTGTGTGTGTGTGTGGCACCATTGTGTAAACCAACCCTCTAAACGCTTATGTCCACAGCCATGTCATCTGTGAGGCCTTATTGTCATCTCCATTTTGCTCAGAGCCACAAACCTACCTTCAATTATCCTCAACTGTTGCAAATTCAAAACTGTACATAAATTATCCCTAAGCTGTTGCAAAACTCCCTCCCACTCCAAAAACTCTAAATATATCAACCTTCACGTCTTTTTGTCTCAGTTACTGTCACACCTTGATTAACAATCTTATTTCAGCTTTCTTTTGTATACCTTGGTGAATAGCTACTTTCCCATTGTCTTTCTACTAACTTCACTTACTATAACCTTTGTTATAATTTTTCCTTTTTATTTTCACTTCCTAACAGTTTGTGGAGGGGAGGGTCCATAATATCACAATGGACGTGGGAGAGGGGGGGGTATCTTGATTGATTCCCTATTTAAAAATTGAACCTAATTCTTTGATGCCTTTGAGAAAACTTCATTGAATCTCTTTTTCTTTTCAGGTGTGCCATTCCCAAAGAATTTTTTATCAATAGCAAAAACTATTCTGAAACGTTTGTTCCGTGTATATGCTCACATTTACCACCAGCACTTTCGGGAAGTCGTACAACTGAGCGAGGAGGCCCACCTAAACACATCATTCAAGCACTTCATATTCTTTGTCCAAGAATTCAACTTAATCGATCGACGTGAGCTTGCACCTCTCCAAGAACTTATAGATAAACTAACGAGCAAAGAGAGATAAAATACTGGCGTTCGTGACGTTTGCTCACTGCCTGCGTACGCCTGGACAGGATAGCCGGATAGATTGGATGGCAAGTTCTTCAGCTTACCTGTATTTCTACCTATTTTCGGCAACAGAACTCTGCAAAGTGTAAAAATGAGAGGGATGAATGAGGGGGTGGGCGCTAAACAAAGCAAAAAAAAACAAAAACAGGAGAAATTACAGTTTGTCTTTCTTTTTTATTTATTTTTTTCTGGTGATGAGGGTGGGTGTCCGTTTGTTTTGAGGGAACTAGACTTTAAAGATGAAAAGAAAAACAAGATAGTCCTGCAAATATTTCTTGGTCCTCTTACAAACTTTATTATTGAATGTCACCTCAAAAACAACGCTGGAGCTATTTGTTTGCAATAAAAGCAGTAAATTGCATGATCAGCAAAAAAGATCAGCAGAAATTTTCAATGGTGATTTTCTTTTCTTTTAATGCTTGTATTATCCACATGCAACCAAAGGCCTTAAATGGTGGAAATCTATTAAAAAGGGAGGGAGAGGGGTTAATAATTTTTAATAACAAAAAAAAAAAAAACCACAAAAGGCAATGTCTTCTGCGAAGGAAGAGATGAGGTGAGATATCTTCTTAAAGCAGAAAGTAAAGTGAATGTCAAAAAATCATGATTTCTGATGTTTTTCTTTTTTTGTTTGTTTTTTATTACTTTTGTTTTGCTATCTTTTTGTGTGCATTGTTTGTTTGTTTGTTTTTCTCCATTTTGTTGATGGCAACATTTTATTTCTAGATGTCTGTGAAAGAGAAGGAAATACATGTCTAAAGAAAAACGTTAACTTCATCCACTCTCCCCTCTTTGTCCTACCCCTCCCTTTCCCTTCCTCATCTTCCTCCCTCCGTCTTTCTCCCCCCCGTCCCTCTTCCTCTTCCTTCCCCATCTTACCCCCTCCCTCTTTCTCCCCCCATCCCAACTCCTTCTTTCTCCCCCCCGTCCCCACTCCTTCTTTCTCCCCCCCCCCGTCCCCACTCCTTCTTTCTTCCCCACTCCCTCTTTTTCCCCGTCTCCACTCCCTCTTTTTCCCGTCTCCACTCCCTCTTTTTCCCCGTCTCCACTCCCTCTTTTTCCCCGTCCCCACTCCCTCTTCCCCCCCGTCCCCAGTCCCTTTTTCTCCCCCCCCCGTCCCCACTCCTTCTTTCTTTCCCGTCTCCCCTCTCTTTCTTCCCTGTCTTCCCTCTCACTCTCTCGCTTACCCGCCCTACTCTCTTCTCTCTCTCTTGCTTCCTTGTCCCACTCTCTTCTCTCTCTGTCGCTTTCCGGTCCCACCTCTCCTCTCTTTGTTGCTTTCCCGTCCCACTCTCCTCTCTCTGTCGCTTTCCCGTCCCGCTCTCCTCTCTCTGTCGCTTTCCCGTCCCGCTCTCCTCTCTCTGTCGCTTTCCCGTCCCGCTCTCCTCTCTCTGTCGCTTTCCCGTCCCGCTCTCCTCTCTCCGTCGCTTTCCCGTCCCGCTCTCCTCTCTCCGTCGCTTTCCCGTCCCGCTCTCCTCTCTCCGTCGCTTTCCCGTCCCGCTCTCCTCTCCTCTCTCCGCCGCTTTCCCGTCCCGCTCTCCTCTCTCCGCCGCTTTCCCGTCCCTCTCTCCTCTCTCCGCCGCTTTCCCGTGCCCGCTCTCCTCTCTCCATCGCTTTCCCGTGCCCGCTCTCCTCTCTCCGTCGCTTTCCCGTGCCCGCTCTCCTCTCTCCGCCGCTTTCCCGTGCCCGCTCTCCTCTCTCCGCCGCTTTCCCGTGCCCGCTCTCCTCTCTCCGCCGCTTTCCCGTGCCCGCTCTCCTCTCTCCGCCGCTTTCCCGTGCCCGCTCTCCTCTCTCCGCCGCTTTCCCGTGCCCGCTCTCCTCTCTCCGCCGCTTTCCCGTGCCCGCTCTCCTCTCTCCGCCGCTTTCCCGTGCCCGCTCTCCTCTCTCCGTCGCTTTCCCGTGCCCGCTCTCCTCTCTCCGCCGCTTTCCCGTGCCCGCTCTCCTCTCTCCGTCGCTTTCCCGTGCCCGCTCTCCTCTCTCCGTCGCTTTCCCGTGCCCGCTCTCCTCTCTCCGTCGCTTTCCCGTGCCCGCTCTCCTCTCTCCGTCGCTTTCCCGTGCCCGCTCTCCTCTCTCCGTCGCTTTCCCGTGCCCGCTCTCCTCTCTCCGTCGCTTTCCCGTGCCCGCTCTCCTCTCTCCGTCGCTTTCCCGTGCCCGCTCTCCTCTCTCCGTCGCTTTCCCGTGCCCGCTCTCCTCTCTCCGTCGCTTTCCCGTGCCCGCTCTCCTCTCTCCGTCGCTTTCCCGTGCCCGCTCTCCTCTCTCCGTCGCTTTCCCGTGCCCGCTCTCCTCTCTCCGTCGCTTTCCCGTGCCCGCTCTCCTCTCTCCGTCGCTTTCCCGTGCCCGCTCTCCTCTCTCTCTCTCTCCGTCGCTTTCCCGTGCCCGCTCTCCTCTCCCTCTCTCCGTCGCTTTCCCGTGCCACTCTGCTCCCTCTCGACTATATATAATGTATTGTGCTGATCTTTTTGTTTTCTTATTTTTTTAGCCTACACAGTGGATACCATAAAATAAATGGTTAATTTAGACCATTGGGTTATTAATAAAAATATTAAAAAATGCATAAAATGGTATATATCTCATATTACTTCTTGATTTTCTTTATTTTCTAGTCTATTGGAATAAACCGTTTATTTAATGGTATTGCTTACATAAATGCAACATTGCACAAATAAACAAAAAAAAATACATAGCATTGAACTAAAAAAACTATTCCACAGAATAGGATTCCACAGACTTTCAAAAGCAACTTATTGTGACAGTAAAGAAAATAAAACCTTCCAACAAATAATTTATGAAAGCGGGCAAAACAAGAAACTTTTAGGAGATGCACCAAGCAGATTATGAGAAATGAATGAAAACTTAATGGAAAACTATAGGAAAGGACCCAAAATATTGTCAATGAAAGCCACTTAGATAACTGATAAAGTACATATTCGTATCAAAGTAAACTAACTAAATGTTAAGGATAAATATATATTAGTGATGGGACGATTCCAAAATATTTTCTGATTCAGATACAATTACTGATTCTGTTTTAAATTCCCGGTTTTGTTTCTTTTAAAATCTCTAAATATTTAGCTGTAGAGTTGTTTTCCTTTAGATTGCCATAAAAACTCGTGATATATTTTTGTGAACGTAAAAATACACTTGTGTGTTTGATCTATGCATTTTAATTTTGTTTGTAGCTTAAAACCAATACACATTTACCATTTTATCTTTCATAGCAGTAATGGAAAATAGTTTTAAACACGCCAAATGATAAGCAATTATAAGAATAATTTAGAACATCGAAAAGTAAGCACAATTTTCTCCAATTCCGATGTCAATTCCGATACCTAAAAAAGTTTCAATTTTCTCTATTCCCAATTCCAATTAATTGCCCCAACACTTTATATATATTGTCCCACTCCAAAAACTGTCCATAAACCAACTCTAAATATATCTATGACGTTTTCACCACAGGGTCTATCTTAGGACACAGGCCCCAGGTATGATGTCACAGGAAGAGGAAACAAAGGAAAAAAAAAACGAAAAACAGATGACTTGTTATAAATAATAAGTCTAAGTATATTACAACAAAAAAAGGATACAATAATAAAACACTAATTCCTTGTTACATCAAAGTCGTTTGAGTGCGAGCACTGTAAAGGTTCGTGCTTGTGATGGTGGTGGTAGATGCGAAGGGTAGATGCGACACGGCAACTGTGGGGCGGCCTACTCGATCGGCACATCTATTTCTCTCTCTCTGGCTGACTCTCCCCTGACTTCCTTACTCGCAAAACCCTGTGTTTTATATATCTTTGAGCAGCCCGTTGCAACACAGCCTTTGACCTGATGTAGCTGATATGCATTGAGTTAGATATTAATCTTCCATTCATACATATCAAGTGTTTCAACCGGTCAATTATCGGGTTGCTTGCCCAACATTCAATACCATATTCATACCTATCAAATGTCGACCCGTTCAACTTTTCTATTGTTTTCTCCAATCTATTTTTAGCAATGATTTTCTGTTTACAAAACTTTGACTTTTTCTCTTATTTTCTGTTTAACTCTCTTATTCATTTTACCAATTAGTATCAGTAATTCTAAAACCCACAAGCCAGGTTCGATTTATCGTTCTGCACTTTCCAATCATTTACCCCAGACGCTATACAGTGTTACATATCAACCTCTATGTCCTTTTGTCTCAATTACTGTCACACTTTGATTAACAATCTTGTTTCAGCTTTCTTTTTTATCCCTTGGTGAATGATTCCTTCCCATTGTCTTTCTATCAACTTCACTTACTATAACGTTTATAGTTTTTCCTTTTATGATAACATAAATTGAACCAGTAGTTTTATTTTTATAAAGAAAATCATTTTTACGCAATTAATAGGAAATCGTAGGTATTACAAGGCTGATCTCTCAAGTTGGAATTGAGTTATCTCCATTTGCTTCTTTAAGATGAGGACATAAAACTGTCCCTTCTCACTTGCTCATAGTTTGATTTTTTTATAATAAAAAATTTAACTTCTTGACCAATTTATGCAACCTTGGGAATATGATATTTTCGTTCTTTCATAGGTACATATGTCATGTAGATTTCTGTGATTTAAAAAAATAAATAAATTTTATTGATAATATAGGGGAAATTTTTATTTATTATAAATTTGCTGAATTTAGTCTGATTAATGTTAGGGATATAGGATTATATAGGGATGATGGCCTAGCCATAGTTAGAAAAGCTACTAATTTTTAAGCTAAAAGAATTAGAATATTTTTATACAAAAGGTGTTAAAAGAAATTGGGGACTTAAAGTTTAGACCACACCAGAATTAAAGATTAGCAACTTAGATGCTACATTTAAACCTCACTTGGTCTGCATATAAAGCATGAAAGATAATGTTAATCCCAATCAAAGTACCCATCTTCTATTATTAAACATGTGTAACATTTTTTATATAATTAATGAACCTTCATATACGCCGTTTCCAACAAACGCGTAGGGGGCACATGTGTGTTCCCACCATTGAGTGATCAAGAGACAATACACAAAAGTCTTTTTACATACGGGCACAGTTGCAAAATTGAACATCAAAAACATTATTTTAGCACCACTTAATACATGTTAAACGGTATGGTTTGCTTATGTGCTTTTGGATCGCAACTTACAGAATAGTTAATTCTGTTTCAACATACTACAAATCACCATATTAAAACAGGTTTCTATTTAGTGTCACTATTGTTTTGTCAGTGCTAAAAGCATAAACACAGGTTTTGATTATTTTGAAAACGCCTTACAATTGCTTTTTTTCTTTAGGTTTGTCACAGAATATTTTCACTTATCGTGCTCCAGAGAAAGTTGATTTGAAGCCTTCAAACTTCTGTTGGAAATTTTTTAAAATCTAAATTTACACATTTCAGTTATTTTATCTTTCTGATTCTTTGTTTGGTAGAGTCGTTTTGAGGTGTGGAGCAGAATGGTTGGCTCTGGTAATAGGATAGTAGTCTTTCACTGGTTATACTCCTAGCAATGCTTCTACTCATTTGTGTGTGGCTGAAATGTTCTCTTACTACACCTAGTTTTTCTCATATGATGACCTATCTAAGTACTAACCAGGATTAATGTTGCTTTACTCTTGATGATCTTACAAGAACTGGTGTCTTAAAATGATTAAACCATAAAAGTTTAAAAATGTTCAAAATAAAAAGTGATTTTGAGATTGTTGTCTTTTATTGTCTTGAGAAAACATTTTTTTTTTTTTTTTTTTTTTGAGTGATGAATGAAAAAAATAAATTCATGAGGCTTCCAGAGCACTACTGCAAGCACTAATTAAAATTAAAGCGGCCCTACTAAAGTACTCCTAAAAGCAAGTTTCTACCCCCCCCCTTTCTTGAAGAGAAAATATTTTTTAAGTAAGGCTTGAAAAAAAATTGTCAGAATCCACAGGAGCGCTACTAAAATCAATAAAAATATGGTTATAAATATGATTATAGTTGTATATTTATATTTAAATCAGTTTTATTTTTTAACTCAACAGGATTAAATTACATTTATTTGTAAGAAAAACACATTAAAATAAGTTAAAAGAATATATATTGTTGACTGTGTGTATGCTTTTAATATCAGACTTAAGGTAGGATGGCCATGAAATAATAACTAGAGAAATTTTTTGAAACCAGAAGTCAAAAACCAGATGGACAGTTTAAACACCCAAGCAAGCATTGTTTCACTGAAGAAATTGTTAATAACAATAGTTATAAATGCTACAACGCTTTATGAAGCAGTATTTGTTAACACCAAGATTGCATATAATGGCAGAAATAAGAGCATTAAATGGAAACTGGAAAATTATTTAGTATCTCTTTGTCCCCCCCCCCCTCCTGGTTAATCTGTTCAGGTTTGAGGATGAGGAAAACTGGCCTTAAGATTTTACACCATTTGTAGCAAAGAAGTAGCAAGCGAAGGGGGAGGGTGATATCTGATAATGCCAACATCTTTTGCTTGGCTGAATTTAGGGAGGTGATGAGAGAAAGGGAATTGGATAAGTGTTTAATCTTTAAAGTCAAATAACCCTCTACATAAAATTTTTCATAAAAAATACTATTAAACTTATCCATAGCTGTATAAATAACTTAGAAAAATTATTAAGGGCCATGATGGCTTTTAAACAATCATCATCATATCATAATAATAAGATTTAACAAAATTGGGACTGTGTTTATTAATCGCTAGGGTCAAATAATGCTTTACATAATTTTTTTTTAATAAAAATATTATTAAACTTATCTATAGCTTTACAAACGACTTTGAAAAAAGACACATCTTAAAGCGTAATTGATGTCTTTGTTCAGTCTCAATAGACAATGGATACCCCCCCCCCTGTAAGGATAGCTACACATGTAATTGTGGGGCAAGGGTTGTGCAATCTTGAACCACACCTCTTGTGAATCGGCACTGTTTGAGTTCAGTGCAAAGAAAAGTCCAAAATGACTGGAAACAATACTGAGATAAGCGGCGAGCACATACAGCACCTGGAATACCCAAATGGTCACCCATCCTAGTACTGACCAGGCTCAATCTTGCTTAACTTCATTGATCTAACAGTGATTTAAATCGTAATAATGAAAATGATAGAATTAACAATACACAATATAGCAATGACAGCAATAATGAACTGTAACAATAAAAAAATGATGGTTACAAGAAAAATGTTTATTTAGAAACTGTATTTCCAGAAGATTCTTCAATTCCAAAAAATTTCTATGTAGGGAAAACAGATATTGATTCTAACGTTAGATTCAATAACCGGGAACAGAAATGTGACACTTCATTATCCAAATACGCATGGTCTTTAAAGGAAAACAATAATAAAAGTGCTCATACGAAAAAAAGTCTGGAAACTTATTGAAGGCACCTTGTAGGTATTAGCTGTAGACACTTGAAACAGTTCAACTTTGATAATTAGATTAGCAACTTAAGGTAGTTATCAAAAGAAGTAAGGGAATCTTGATAAACCTACTTTCTGGCATAGCATAATTAAATTCTTTCTAGCTAAGTGTACAACAAATATTATTTTAGATCTTTTGTAATTAGGTATTAAGCTAATGTAACTTTAAATATATAAATTAGAGTAAATGGTTGTTGCCATAGAATATTGTAAGCTAATTGAATTAGTTTATACTGTTTAATACTTAGGTTGTGTGTACTGAAAAGTCATTTTGACATGAGTGTGTATCTGATTACAAATGTAAAAAAAAAAAAAAAAAAAAAACTCATGAAATAATTATCAAATGCATCAAAAAGTCATTTGAATAAAAATTATGAACCTGACACCAGGAAAATGCATGGGAGGAAACAACAAACTTGATCAACTGTCAAAAAGAAGATGAGTTAAAAGTATGATATTTAAAAGGTCATTTTCAGCACAAAGTTATCCAGTCACATCTAAGTGATGTCAATTCAATGAAACAACCATCAATGAATAAAATGCCCTAGAGTGTGGCGCCAATGACAATGCCAAGATGTTTCAGGTGGTCACAAATGGTTATATAATAACATATAAAAAGGATGTTGTTGGCCGACGATTTTGACCCAAGAAGAATTAACCCGTTGAATTTGTGTGTGCATCTCTCTCCTAACAACCAATCGTCCATAACTATCGCTGACAATAAAGTTATGTTGTTATATTGTTTATATATATATATGTTTTTTTTTGTTTTTTTTTTTCAAAATGACGGACGAAACAGTCTTTCAATTAATGATTTTCAGAATATGATATTTTTGTTTTGTCACGGGTACATATATCATAGATTTTTCTTTATTTTCGTTTTCTAATATGGGAGAATTCTGGACAAGAACCCAGTGTTTTGCATGTTTGTTTTGACATTAATTTGCTTATGTAAATTTCTGTTTCTGTTTGGACTTGCTCTTTGATACGTGTAATTGCTATATCTTATTTTTACATGATTTAAGTTTTTTTATCATTACTTGTAATATATGCTTTGACTATTTTTATTATAACTATGAAATTAATAAGTTTAATGAATATCAGTTCAATTTTTTTATTAACTGGTTTAAGTATTAATTAATACAGTAAACTCCAATTAAATACAGTAGATAATTTAAATAATTCAACGTAGGATAAATTTCGTTTGTTCCTTAAGCTTACTTATAATTTTAATTATGCTTATTTATATATATATATATATATATATATATATATATATATATATATAGAATAAATGACAAAAAGTTATATTCCAAAATTTATAATGTTGACCATCTTATAATTTATTCTTTAAATCAGTTGACTTATACAATTCTTGACAGTATCGGTCTCGTAGCGGAAAATCAATCACTTAATTAATATATAAATTAGTGAATCTATTATGCCCTTAACTCATCAAAAGGAATTGAAATGTGATTTGACATGGTAAAAATCCGAAAATTGGAAGAGAAGCTGCAGTTACCTTTATATTTTTCCATTATGCCATATTGGATTCAATAAATTATAAGATGGTCAGCATCATGAATTTTGGAATATAACTTTTTGTCATTTATTCTATATATTGCTCTGTAATCACATTGAGCTTCTTATATAAGGATTGATATATAATAAGAAAATATATATATATTGTTTTTTGTGTGTATTGATATTCATATCAAGACTTTTTCTTTATTTATTTAAAAAGAAAATACAACTTTGTTATGTATGGGTCGTGGAATTGCATTCACTAGCAAAAGATATAGCTAATTTGCATATTCTTTTAAACATTCATTTTAATTAATTCCCTATTAGTTTCTTGGGTTTTTTTTTTTTTAGATGATCATATTTAGTTAACTATTACGTGTAATTATATTCATGCAGATATTCTACATGATTTATACTTGTATATTTGCGTGAAAAGGTTATAGTAAACACAAGCCTCTTTCTATGTATATTTATGTATGCATATATATATATATATTTGTTTAACAAATTTTGCTACCTAAACTCCTGTCAGTTTTTGGTGCAAAAGTATGAAAATTAAAACGAATATGTAAGCGTAATATAATAGTTCATGTTTTAATTTTTAGTCTTGAAGCAAACATGTCTTCATAGGTTGGGCAAAGGAAAAAGGAAATCGTAAGCTAAACGTTTTGTGTGTGTGTGTGTGTGTGTGTTTGTGTGTGTGTGTGCAGAATCTATATTATATTTCTCTTAATTTGTTCGTTCCACTTTTTCTTAAAGATTTTGCATGGGAATGTATCATCAAGATTGATCGACCATCGGAAATGTTTACAAAAGAATCAGTTCCACTTTGGCCATTTACTTCTTTGAAAAAGACCGATCCAAGAAATTTTCAACTGTTAATTTCTTGGATTTCCAACTCCAGACAGAAATTTGGTAAATTGAAGTAAGACATTTTTTTAAGTTTTTTTTTTTTACAATCGATTCAGTCATAGCATATTTTATATCCTATGTTATATTTTCACCTTTTATTAAACTATGGGCCGGATCTGGCTGAAATTGAACTCCTTAATAAGAAAAAGTTGAAATAAAATGGTAAGGTACACCTGAACTTGAACACGGGATCATTCGATCTGGAGTCGAATGCTCTGCCACTGAACTATATTTCCAAATGTCAATAAATCTGAAGGGGGGGGGGGCGTTCTAAGAAAAAATCATTTGTTGAGATTTTATTATCTCCCTTGCCGGTGCAACCTAAAATAGTCCACTGTAAAAATTCCTTTTTATCTATAAAAAAGAAAGACCATTTTTAGAAACAGAGTTTGTTTTTTTTTTTCGATTTTCGATACTTATAGGATGAATTTCTGCACAAAACATATCTAAGAACACTGCCAGACATATAACTTACCTTTGTGTGACACTTGCAAAAGATAGGCTCAGCCATTTCAGAAACTATAAGGAAGGAACTCCCCCACACACACACAAACTGACTTTTATATAATAGTAAAGAGATAGATTATTCACTCTAAACAAAGAACAGTGTCACTTAGATGTCAGCAAACCTGGCAATGTCCTCAATATATTTGTTCCAATTCATGTTGTCTGTGAATGTTAAGCCAAGAAATTTGAATGAGGAGCTTTCAGGTAGTGTATTATTAGTAGGCTATGACAACAGAATATTCTTTTCATTATTTTGACTCTCAAGTATATCTCCGTTAATATCTTATATGCTTTTATATAGAGTGATGTGGTTCTCGATTGATTAACTGTGTCGGATATATACTCAAGTTAAAACAATAAGAATATTCTTTTATCATAGCCCTAGTTATTCGTCATGGCAATTAGCAGTTGAGAAGGTTTTTTTTAATTGTTAAAGAAAAGAAGCTTAGTTTTGGTAGCATTGAATGTTACCATCCATTTATGTACTCATCCCATCACAGACTGGAGATTTTCTTCTAGGGTTTCAGCCATTGCCTTAGATACATGTTCATTCATTTTCTCCTCATGTCTGTTATAGAGCATAGTGTCATCAGCAAATATACCCATCTCGGAGGCAATTTTATCAGGGAAGTCATTTATGAATATAAGGGATAATAAAGGTCCAAGGATTGAACCCTGTAGCACACCAACATTTATATCATGTTTTGACATATAAGTATCGAGAACAACCTGGATTTATCTCTTCTCTAAGAAGATTTTGATCATGTCAAGTATTTGTCGAGTGATACCATACGATTTGATTTTCAAGAGAAGACCTTCATGACAGGCTTTAGATATATCTAAGGCTACTGCTCTAGCCTCTCTTGTCTTATCCAGTGCATCATGTATGTGTTCAGAGATAAAACCAATGCATTTTGGGGGTTTTGTTGCTGTTTTTTAAATAAGTCAGCCATTTTAATATTTTGTTATTAGTTGAAAAAAAGACAATTTGTTTATGATTCTCAGTTTCTTTTCGTTTTTCTCTTCTATTGGTTGTTTTCTCGACAAATATTGTTCTTACAAAACCTTTTTCTGAAAGTTTGTCTTAGTGTCACATATTTAAATCTATATTTTATATTCTATGCTTTCATCCCCTATTGTCCCTGCTGATTTAGTATTGTTAGACGAGGCTAGTGTTCTAGAGCAGTGATTCTCCACCAGTGTGTCATGAAATGATTACTAGTGTGCCGCAAATAGCTAATGGCTGGAATTTCATTTTTTTTTTTTATTTAATAAGGCCATTTAATTTCTTAATCATGATGACATGACATGACTAGATTTATCAGTCATCAAACTTTCCAATTTTGAGTTATGTGTAGAGGAAGAATTAGCAAACCTTTCCAATAATCGTAGCTCAAATTGAAGTATACACAATTACCATTGTATGCCTTTTGCATTTTTCTTACAGAAGAATATCAAATCATAAGTAAAAATTAAAAAAAAAAAAAAAAAAAAACTCTTCAGAATCTTATTGCAATTCTCAATGTCGTACCTTTGTGAACCGTGATTTTCTTACCCTCACAACATAAAAACTATGTAAAATACTAAAAAAAAAAAAAAAATCAAATAAGAGTTCAGAGAGTATCGCATATTCGTCCACATATTGCAGCAAAAGTTAAGACATGCACCATTATTGTTCTATTGAATGCAGGAGTAAATTCTCCTTTTATAGTCCTTGTTTTTTATTATTTTATTGCAAAAAGGCTTTATGGGTAGAAAATATTTATTTTTTTGTGATAAGTGTGCTGCGATAAAAAAAAAAAAAGAAAAAACTTAATTGTATTCCACCATGTAAGAAAGGTCGAGAACCACTGTTCTACAGAAACGGAGAAAAAATTATTTGGGCCATCTATAAAAATATTTTTTTCACAAATAAAAGATTTTGGGCTTAGAAAAATTTACACATATTTTCCTTGAACCACATCAGCCAACAAAACAATTAAAGTATATATACATATATTTTTTTTGTGTTTTTTACTTTCTTTCCACCACAGAAAGATATGATACAAGGCCAAAAGATGAGTCAAGCCAGTACCCTTATTAAAAATTGCTTAGACAGTCCCATTGGCGTTCATTGGTAGAGGCATCAAACATTAAGCAATAAGCTTACTTAACCCGAAAGATTAGAGGCAATGGCCTGGAAGGGTGGACTGCCTAGAACTGCACAAAATATCAATCATTCCTTAGTCAACAGGGAAAAGGCCATTTCAAAAATGACTCATACTCTGCTGACTTTGGAGCTGAGGTAACTCCCAGTTGATCCGTGAAAATCTTTATCAGCATGGAAAACTAAAAAGTAATTTATTTGTATATTTTTTATCTAGAAATTATACATTTAATATAAAGTGATCCAGTGGGGAGGAGAAGTGCTTAACTTTTAAAAAACAAAACAAAAGCATTTTTATTTAGAAAGCAAAAAGAAAATGTTGATAATTTTTTTTAATTTATTTTTTTTAATTTATTTTTTTAATTTTTTTTTTTTAATTAATTTTTTTTTTAATTTAATTTTTTAATTTTTTTTTTTTTTTTTAAATTTATTTTTTTTAATTTATTTATTTTTTAATTTGTTTTTTTTAAATTTATTTATTTCCATTTTATTTTTGTGTCAAAACTGAGGATGGAGAATTGACTTTTCTCCAATTGTGCGCTCATAGCTAATTTGGCAGGGTATATATGAGGTTGCTGTCTTCATTTTGATTGACCACCTAAAATTGTGAAAAGGGCATTTTTTTATTTCTTTTATTTTTTTATTGCAAAATTTAAATGGCTGCTTGGTAATGCATATATTTTTTTTCATTGAGTATAATCTGCAAGCAGTTGAAGTAAATATATTTTTAAATAAAGAAATGAATTCTTAAATATCAAGAGATTTTTTTTAACCTGTGAATTTTCTTGAATTTTTTTTTTTTTTCTCACATGCCCCTATTCCAAATTCGTAGCAGTCAGTTGCCATCAATAAACTCTGGTGGGGGAGGGTGGGCGATCACATAAATTTTTTTTTCAGGGAAAATTTTATAAAAGTTTCTTAAAATTTACTGGAATAATTTTTAAAAATTCCATTTTTATTTGAGTACTGAAACCAATCAAATAATCAAAAAAAAAAAAAAAACAAAAAAAAACAGATTTAGCGGTTAGAAAGATCAGACAAGTGTGAAATTGTTTTTAATAAATATTACTATTTATTAAAAATAAAATTGAAATTTAAATTTTGGAACATTTTCAGGAAATTGGACAATTGTTCTTTTGTTTTGATTTTTCTCTTTTTCTTATATGCAATGGTGGTGATAATTCCTGGCATGACTTGAGGTATTTTGAGTTAAGTCAAAATGATGTTTGTTCGTCAGATTACAGTTTTTTGGCATCTGTCAAACGCATATGTAATAAAAAGTAATTCACTGTGTGAAACACTTAATAATACATTAAGATTTAATGGTTTATTTTTAGCGTACAATGATTTATATCAGTTTGAAATCAAACTTCAAAAGTTGTTTATGACAATTTCGTACAAGAAAAACAGTTCATTAATGGCAGCCCATGGCCACAGATTCAGAATAGGGATATATGAACGAGAAAATTCAATATTGCCAGTTCCTACAATTCGTCTTTTGCATTGGGTACTCGGAGGCAGGACCGGAAGAAATTTGTCATTAAAACATCAGCGACATCGAAGTTCGCTATCAAGATCATTGGGATGCTATCAAGCTTGCGTTCGTCTATCAAGTGCGATGATGTACATGTTCTATCTCCGATGAAGAGTAAATGTCAGACCTAGAAGCATGTCAAAACATTTAGCCTCCCCAAGATGAGAGCCATTCATTCCAATTGATGCCAGACGGGGATACAACATGCAACAAAGTTAAACTTGATTAGTTTTACACTCAGATGAGTTTCTTATTTTTGGAACGGACAAATAATGCCTTTCCATATCAGATTTACAGAAAATAATGAAATGCCGCTACATGAGGGAGAGAGCGTCAGAAAAAAAATGTGTGCATATATATATATATATATATATATATATATAATTGTTTTCACATGTGATGGCACGGTCCTTAACAAATTTGTCAAATTAACATGCCACGCCATGAACAAATACCGTTGAATCGACACACACGTTTCCAAGCAGAACCAAACAATCTTGCCGAATCGACATGCCATGATACGAAAATCCAATAACACGAGACACATTATTAAAGAAGTATATTTCAAAACCCGCAAATCACTTATCGTCACTTTGGGATAAGATGGGTGTAGTAGTTCATTAGTGGGCTTGATTTGTAATCGAAAAGTCACGAGTTCACTTTTGCGCATGCTCGGCACACTCCTCCCTGATCTCGAGATCACACAAATGACAATGCTGGGCAGGCTGTTTCCTCCTGGTAAAGACTCAGGAGCTTCTTCAGTGGTACCTGCATCTACCGCATCATTAAACTCTCCCTGTTCTGGATCATTGGGTGCGTCATCTGCTGAGGAGTTTTCTTCATCTGGTTTTTCGTACAGCAGTGGGGCTTCGCCATCTAATGAGGTGAGTTTGTCACTAATTAGGCATGCTGGACGCACATCCTTTATGTGGCGTGGTTTTCCATCAATTGAGATCCAGTGTTGGCGATTTATTTTTGTCACTGTTCCTGTGCTGAACTGCGTCGTGCATCTTCCCCGTAGTTTCTTCACCCAAACCGCATCTCCCTCCTTGTATGGATTAGCAACTGTGGTGTCGGGCACCATAACTTTATCAATACCCTTGACACGGATCTTATAATTCTATAGCATATTCGCAGGTGCTGTCATGGCCGTCTTGTCCTCCTTAAGCGTGATGTTGTGCCAGTACACTGCTTCTAAGATCGTACACTTTGTTCTTGCCGCAATGTGCTTTATTGTGTGATGAGACCTCTCAATTATTTTGTTTCCAGAGGGTACGTGGACGCACCGAAATCGAATGTGCACGCTCCACATCTGAGTAAAGTCAACGAATGTCTTTCCGCAAAATGCCGCGCCACTATCTGTAAGTAATTCGGTCGGCAGCCCCTTTTCACAGAATATACTTTGCAACTGCTTAATGACACTAGCACAATCCTATTGGTGCAATTGCCTCCAAATGGCAAAACAGCTAGGGCCACAGTCTATCAACATCAAATACAACTGAGTGCCGAAATGGGTTATATCCATAGCAACCCTGCTCCAGGTTTCCGGGACATCAAGTCTACCTGGCTTCCAATGCACCGGGGCTGGATCTATGGACTGGCATTCTTTACAATCCCCAACTACTGAGCGCACTTCAGTTTCAGTTATTAGTGGATTTGTTAACTTAACAAAGTACCATGTCCTTTTCACACCAGGATGTCCACTAGACTGATGAATTGTCTGTATCTGAGACACGTGTTCATATTCAGCGGCCACAGCACACACAAGTTCTCTGGGTTCTGTCACTTTACAGATCTGATTTAACCACCGCTGTGGTACTTGAGTAAGTTGGTCAGCTCTGTTATCGTGAGACTTAACAAGCCCTACATTGATTGTTAGTGCATATTCCAAGGCCAAATCTTGGACAGGCGATGCCTAATTAACATTTCCAAGGCTGCTTTCATGTGTACTCTCATCTGTCCAGACAAGGTGTCAGTTATCCACCGATATACACAGGCAGAGTCCAATCGTAGATGTATGGTTTTGGCTTTCCACTGTAATGCAAGGTTGACGCCTCATAGCACAGCATAAGCTCAGCTAAATTTATGTGTTTATCTTCATGCACTGCTCGGATCCAGCTTGCGTCCTCTGCCACGGAACCATTGCTTTCCACAACCACGCCTGTAGCAATGGAACTCGTGTCCACCCACACTGTAACATCTTCTCCACAGACACATCAGTCACCTTTTACTGGATTGTCCTGAGCTGTTTTCAAACAAATGTCTTCAATCGTCCGTGCTAGAATAGGGTCTCTCATTTCATCATCCCATCCAGTCGTCATCATATTTGCTCTTTGTTTTACAAACGCTGTGGCGATGCGTAACCAGCCACACACCAGGAAATGACCAGTCAGTTTCCGCCACACTGAAAATACAATTCGCCAAGTAAGTTTATTGGGCACTGCTGGAAGGTCACTTCCACAGCACCATAACAATTTTCTGTGCTCCTCCTAGACATGTAATCCCAATATGCGTGAACCCAGTTTCAGCAGTTCTAGAATCTTGCTTTCCAGACCAAACTTCTCCAAATGTTTCTTGACACGGGTTGCAGAACACATACTTTCATTCACAAAAATGTTGTCAATATATGAATACGTAGCCGCATTTATAGTCTTATCTTGGCTGAAGATGGTATTGACAATGGCCCGCATTATTAAAGGAGCAACGTTAAGCCCAAATCCAAGGCGGGTGAGACAATATCGCTGTCCCTTGATTTCTACTGTTTTGAACAAGCCATGAGGAGAATTAGACCCTTTGGGGGTCCAAGTTCATCCTCAGGATATGGCAGTAGCCAACCATTGTCAATCCACGTTTGCAGTTCGCAATCATATTCCTCATGAACTGGTGTTGGGGCTGGATACTCTGCAAGTCTATTTCTCAACGTAAGTGGAGCTTGGTCGCCAGCCCATTTTCATGATGTGGTCCACTTCTGAGTGTTCTGTTCATACTCTGTGGAGAAGTCAGGCTCAGTGATGATGATAGCAGCAAAATTGGTCTTGCTGAAATGTGGGAAGGTCACCTCACCTTCACTAGACACAGCTACTCCTCCCAGTTTCTTGATTGCATCCAACCCAAGCAATAAATCAAATCCCAGCAAGTATCCATCCACAACTAAGACTTCTATGCTAATGCTCCACATTACACGAAGGTTCACGTGCACCATTCCTATTCCACAACAGCTAAGTGTGCTTCTATCTGCTGTGAGCACCGAGGTCACTTTCCTCATCCATTCCTTGCAACACGACTTGCGGACCAGTGACTGTGTGCATCCAGTATCCACTAGAGCTGTACGCGGTAGTCCATTGATGTGAACAGTGATAACCGGCAATGCGCCACTTACATCTCTTCCCGTCGCACTATCCAGTAGGCAATCGCTTGCTCTATGATTAAGTCCATTCTACTTGTAACACTGCCGTGAAGTGTCCGTCTCCTTAATTAATTGTAATTTGTGTTGACTGTGCAGCTAATGCAGCTTGCTGTGGAACTCCTGTGCAATTATTTAAAATGGCACGAGTGTACGCCAGCACATGTGATAGATCTAGGTTTTCCATCTGGGAGGATACTCGTAATAAGTCTTCCACATGCTCTGGCAATCCAGCAATGAATGCACATTGAAGGCATTGATCTGATACGCCGCCAAACAGGACCGCAAACCTGCGTAGTTCTGCTAAAAATACATCGACTATTTCACCTGGTTGGAGGTGGCGTGCTGCAAACTTCTTCCATACAGCGAAAGGATCCAAAGCAAACGCTGTGTACAGTGTTTTCTTTATACACTCAAAGTCGGCCCACTTTTCATCCCTTAGTTGCTGGTACACAGCATATGCGCCGCCTGACAAGCGCATCGGAATGACGCACTTGATGCACTTCACCCCACTCAGCAGACATATTAGTTCAGCTTTCTCCAACCACTCCACTACTGACTGTCCGGGTTCACTGCCATCAAATACAGGTATGAGCTTTGGGTCGAAGGCCATGATAGCCGAGATAGCTTAGGAGAGAACGTCAGAAAAAGAATATATATAATATATATATATATATATATTGGTGTATATATATGTTTTCACATGTGACGGCACGGCCCTTAACAAATTCATCCACATAATTCTGTATACCACCGCCAAATCGACATGCCATGCTACGAACAAATACTGTTGAATCAACACACATGTTCCCAAGCAGAACCGAACAATCTCGCCGAATCGACACGCCATGATACGAAAATCCAATAACGCGAAACACGTTATTAAAGAAGTGTATTTCAAAACCCGCACCAAATCGTCACTTTGGGGTAAGATGGGTGTAGTTCATTAGTGGACTTGGTTTGTAATCGAAAGGTCTCAGGTTCGCTTTTCACCGCAGGTAGGCGGGACTCATAAGCTTGTGCGCTTTTGCGCATGCTCGGCACACAAAAAAAAATGGACTTAATTTATTATATTTTATTTTGAGCAGTACTTAGCTCTGTCAAAAAAATTAAATGAAATAAAAATGAAAAACGTTGAGAATACTGAAAAATTTATCTTTGCGCAGCGTTCATTCTATGGAGAACATTCAAGATAGTTCACATAAAATATGGCAAGTTTTGCAAAGAACATCTTTTTAAAAAACGGCATCAACATTAAAAGCAACCGATTTTTATATATATATATATATATATATATATATATATATATATATATATATATATTATTCCTTAATTGGAATTCATTTTTGAGATGAGCATTATATATTAATTTATTTTTGTTTTGGACTATTATTCTCATCTTTATTAGTTGTTTTTTTATATTTATATATATATATATATATATATATTTAAATCGGTTGCTTTTAATGTTGATGCCTGATGGGACGAACGCACACACATATATATATATTGTAGGTTTTATATTCAAATTTTTTCCAATAAAATAATAGACTTTTTAAAACAAAAATTGATTATTTAAACAAGGAATATTTGAAGTTCTTTTCTTAATTCATTGATTTTCAATGTAAATCTCTTCAGAGAAAATGCCTTCAGCAAAATATTCATTATGGATAAACATAATTTTGCTTTTTAGCACATATATTGAAAATGAATTAAAAACATAGAAAAGAACATCATTTTAAGGTGATCCAATGCGAGAAAATTTTGAATTTTGTCTTCAAAATTGGAATCATTAACCAGTTTGGAATATAAAAATAACTTTGATCTCTATTCCCGCAGCACCATTCGAATTGTGTACCTGAAATGCATATCCTTTACAATTCTCCCGTTGTGTGAAGGTCAGGAACTTCCTCTTTGTCAGAGATCTCTGTAGATATGCAGAGATCCATTAGTTCTGGTTGAACTTTATCCTCTGGGGCTTGCTAAGTGAGGATGCGTGTATGTGGTAGGCCTCTCTTTTGGTATTTAATGCTGTACAGGAAACCTGCCAAATCCACCTTTTTTTAATAAATTCCATTAGCTTCTATAGCTTCTGTCTAAAGACCCTGGCCATAATATCTGGACGATCCTATTGTCATTGAAGAAAATTTTCTGTAATTTTCGTTCACTTTGGATTTGTTGTGAAAGTGATGAAGAGTTCAGCTTGACATATTCACTGAACATGAGCCATAGTATCACTTTCGCACTGAAACATGTATCGAGGGCCTCTTGTGTAAGTTGCCGGAAGGACCATTCATTGACCAATCAGTTCTGGATTATTATCCTCCCTAGGAATTGAATCCCTCAAATTGCCATAATTATCAGCTCAAAGGTCTGTTACTCCCGCCTCAGGAATTGTAAGCGTTCTGTTTCAGTCTTGTAGTACACATCCACCAGCCATTGTTGAAACACCCTAGGGAGAAAATAGTTTCCCGGCCGAGTCATCAAATGGTAGGAATAAAACTGCTGTTGGGTAACTTTGGATGCCTTTATATAGATGTCGTAAGATGGAGAACCATAAGGGTACATTAACGGGTACATTAAAGGGTATCATAGAGAGAATGTAGTTCTGAGATAGTTTTCAACATATTATTTTTAAACCGCAAGACAATATTTCAGTTTTTCGGTTTGTTCTCCATCAATATTTTAATCTCCTACATTGTTGTTGGAGCATTGAATTGCCATGGGTGCTCTCCTTGTGGCCTTTGGTCTTCCCTTATGACAACTTTGTGTTCTTCCAAGTTTTCTTCAATCCTTTCCTTTGTTGTTTTCAGTTGACAAATTGTTCTCATGTAAAAATTCAGTCAGTCTTCGGAGGTCTTGATTGAATCTACTGTCACGTCCCTAACTATGTAGTACCTCTTCCAGATTATCCAAGAAGTAGATTTGAATAAACTTTGCCGCTCCATCTTCAGGTGGCAAAAGACTCTCAATTTTATGGCAAACTTGGCCTCGAATTTTAAAAGGATTCTATCCATGTACAGCTGCATTTTCATAACCAAATGAAGTCATTGCAAAACAGTTGTTGTAACTGCATAGATTTTGCAGGAACTCTTTAGAGATGGGATATTTGCCTAAGAGCAAACAAATCTTGCAGCAACTGAGGCAGTAGTGAAAAACTATCAAGTACAACCTTGCCAGAAGAACAATAATAAGCAGGAGTCTCTTCTTTAAATTTCACAGCTGAGAATGGTGACATATTTTGTCCATTTTTCCTATATCAGCTGTAGTGAGAGATTTTGTTGTAGAGCAACCTTTTTCTGTTGCAATTTTCTATTTCTTGTTTCAAAGGAGTCATTCGTTGTGAAGCTGTTTCTTTTTGTGTCATTTGCTGGGGCAAAGTCATATTCTTTCCTTGCAGCTTCTCGCTCACACCCTTGGGATAGGCGAAAGATTCGTTCGGTTTCTGATTCATTCTCTTGTCCTTGAGTTTCTCTCAACTCAACTCGTTTATGTCTTCTTTTTGTTTCCTTATCTGTTTTATTTATTCTTCATTTTGCTTCTCACAACTGACCTTGGTACATAGTTTCCTCGTTTGTTTCATTTGCTCATCCTATTGCTTCCCTTTCCCAATCATCTTTTTGCCTTTCTTGAATTTCTTCTTGTGATGAATTTAATTGCCTTGCAGCATGTCTGCTTCCATCAGCTTCACGTTTCTAAATTTATTAATGTTGCTCTTCTTTCCCTTTGACGTATTCTGTTGAGCTCCGGACGTCTTTCTCTATGTGAAGCATTTTCATTGGAGCGAATTGTAGCAACTTTTAGTCTATTAACTCTAATCTTGCCAATCTTTCTTCCTCAGTATTGTTTCTATTTCGTTTGGGTGACATCTTTAGTGCGTATCTGAAAGGGAAAGTATTATCCCAAATTTTTCAAAATAATTATATGAATCTCAAGAAAAAAGTATCCTTAATGATCTGTTACATTGTTTTTGATAGCGTCATTTTGGAATGTCAAAGTTAAGAGATACAATGCAATAAATTTTGGCCTATCATGCCAAATTTCATCAAGATTGGTTGAGGGAATGGAGGTGGAAGAGGGTAATCGGATTCAAATTCACAAAGAAGTTGGCCGGCGCCATGGTGGTGGCCCCAACTTGGTGTGCACCATCCCTAGGTGAGGGAATTTATGAAAAGCTGCACCAAATATGATTTTAACCTTTGACTTTGACCTTGAAAAATGGTGTGTATCATCTCTAAATCAGATTAGGTCATGATCGATACAATGATGTGGGTTGTAGGAGAGTATATATACATAGGTTATGACCTTTACATTGGAAAATGTGTGCACCATCCTAGGTGGAGGACCAGCATCATGCTAGATTTGGTCATAATATGTCCAATGGTATGGACTGTAGGAGAGTTGCACACACACACTTAAAATGCAACTATATATATATATATATATATATATATATATATATATATATAAAATCAAGGTTGTTCTATAAATATATATTTCTATATTTCATTATTTTTTTTTTTTTAGGGGTACGAAACTTTATCATAACTGTTAAAAAAAAAAAGAGGACTAAGTTTTTTGTATCCATGGACGGAGGGAAAACATAATTAAATAAATAAAGCCGAATTGAGGGGGGTTGTTATAGGGAAACAAATTCAAACGTTTGAATTCGTTTTTCTGTAAAAAAAAAAAAAAAAAGAAAAAATACGGAACAACAGCATTGGTTTGGGATTGCAAATATGCACAAAATACCCACACGCCTCTACCCACACTCCACCCAAAAATCACCCTAAAACATTCTTTTACATGTAACCTCTGTTTTCGCTCAATCTAAAGAGTTAATAAATACTTTCTTTAGAATCAGCCAGTACCTGCAGGTTATCGCCCCAAACCAACACTAATCGCCAGTAACCAACAGTGTAGATATTCACAGACAGTAATTTCACTAGCTGCCACTGGAAAACAATGTCCGACAGTGCAAGTCAGATTATCTAATTTGGGCCACGGCCGTCAGTGTCCTCTATTTTCCAGGGACGGCAGTGGCCACTACCAACAACAACTGTATGTCAATTTGTTTTCAAGGGAGATTCTTTACCGATTTTGTACTGGATCTGTCATGCTTCCACCGGGCAACGTTGGTTAACAGGTACTGCTAATAATAATAATAAATGCGAAATCTGCATGAATTCAAATATCATGTAAGCGCGTTTTATGACTCGGCAATGCTGCGTGGCTTGCTAGTTACACAATTTTTAATTTTTAGGTGAGGAAACTGTTTGGAGCTTTTCTTTGTGTGTGTGTGTGTGTGTGTGTGTGTGTGTGTGTGTGTGTGTGTGTGTGTGTGTGCAATTGTGTATGTGCATGTACTAAGCCTATTTAGTATTGATTTGGATATTTTTTTAAAAAGATAAATATGACGTGGGACTTTAAGTCTTCTTGAAGGTTTTTCTAGATTATGCTGTATGCTCTCTCTCTCTCTCTCTCTCTCTGTCTCTCTCTCTCTCCCTCTCTCTCTCTCTCTCTCTCTCTCTCATTATCTGTATCTAAAAATATCTTCCTATTGGTATTTATTTGCTTCCCGACGAAAGGAAAATATGACACAAGGTCGTTTTTAATGTGGGAGAAAACCAGCTCCCTCAAAAAAAGGGACACTAGCAGTAGGCAAAAATAAAAATTGCTTTAGTATACAGGGTTTCCCTTCCATTGACTAGGGACATTTTAATTCAAATCAGAACAGATACTATCCTGTGATCTTATATATTTAGTCTATTGTGCATCAAATTAAATTACATCTGTGATCTTAGCCCCAAAACCAGATCTATTATTAGTCATATTTATATATTAACGCCTTATGTATAGCCGGAAACGGCATCATAGACCACAGTTCCAACAGAATTTGGCAAACGTTAAATACAAACGTTGGTACTTGTGCAGAATTTGCACCAGACGTAACTAGCCATCCGCTCGGAACATGACATCATGTGCTTGAGTTTGACTGTAATCTGACATAAGACGCTGATGAATGCACAGCAAAGGAGCAGACGATCTTTGGAGAAAATATTGCAAGAAATTTTTTTTTTTTTTTTTTAAATAACAGGACCAGCCGGGAGCTTCTCGACAGTTATCTTTTCGAGTTTATGTGGAGACAGAAATTGGGTAATTATCCTTTTGTCTCCATCTTAAACCATATTATCGAAAAGCTACCCGGTTGGGTTGGCGAAGTTTCTTCTACATCCATTGTTTTGTCGCGGTTTCAAAATCACCGCCTCCATTTTTCCTTCTTTCTCCACCCCCGTTGTCTCTTTGCCTTCCCTTCCCTTCCCTTAAACAAAGGATGCGAAACGCGTGCTAAACGTATGAACATATCCGGGTTCAGTGAATACATTCACCTTCCCTTTCTTTTCATCATAAACTTTGCTACGCACGTCGGAATTCAAATATATCAAACAAAACGCCAATAACTCAGACAATTGACTTTTTACCTTTTAGACAAAATTAATTTAAATGGGATCAACAAACTCCCAAGCTACTTTTGATTGCATAAATTTCGTTCTGGAATTAATTGGAGTCGTTTGTTTGTTTTATTGGGAGTGACGCGTCTAACATCACCCTGCCCAAAATGAATACAGCCAGCCTCGGCCCAACCAGACAGTTTCGCCCAGTTCCCTACGCATCTCAAAGACCATATGTGAGGGAAACCCCACATATAAGACCATTGCCCTTGTAGCAATCAGTTATTGATCGATGTAGGGGAAACCCTTCATACCAATTGTCACTATCCAGCTTCATTCTCCTCGTCCCCTCTCTTGCTATATTGATGAAGGCATACAATTTCATCAAACAGAAAAATGTCTGGTTATTCTAGGAGTGATCGATTTTGCTAATTTATTTTTTCCATGTAATTTTTTTCCATCACTTCTTGTCTTTTTCAATTAATATCATTCTCTCTTTAGCCATCATGGTATATTAATAATGAGGCCCTACAATGGCGAGTGAGCAGAAATTAGCTAGTATATAGATTTAGAAACAGGCTCCATTTTAGTTTGACCAATCTGCCCCATGCGAGAGGTATTTTGTACTCATTTGACACGCGGTGTGATTTATCGCCAGATTATGACGTCACAGGATCAGGTGACTAGGAACGATTTTGGAAAGTTTTAGGAGCGAGAGCACAAGAACGCATTTTAAAGATGTAGCCCACCGGACTGTAAGACTTCCCCCCTCTCCAACATGTACTAGCTGGTGCATCTGCTACCAGTCTCTCACTCCTAAACAAGGTTCAAAAGAGAGTCGCCAACTTGATAGGTCCTAAACTGTCATCTTTAGCTGCACCCACCGACGAAATGTTGCATCCCTCTGCTTGTTCTATAAGTATTTTAATGTTGAATGCTCTGACGAACTGCAAACACTTGTGCCCCCACGACATAAATACCCTCGATAAACCCGACAAGCAGCTAAATCCCACCCCTACATAGTGGAGATCCCTAGATGTAGGAGAGCTTTCTACTCCAGTAGTTTCTCCCCCCAGAATCGCTAGACTTTGGAATTCCATTCCGGCTTCCTGCTTCCCCAACTGTACTGGCATGCAGAAGTTCAAGTGTAACGTGAATCGACATCTTACTGCCCAACTCCCTACATAGTACCCCAGTAGCTTATGTCCCTGATAGTAGTCCCCCTACACCAAAGTGGTAATGTGTCTTGTTTGGGGTGAAAATGTAATTAAAAAAAAAAAAGTTTTGGGAACAGAAGAACAAGAACGCATTTTAAAGATGTAGCCCACCGAACTGTAAGACTTCTCCCCTCTCCAACATGTAATAGCTAGCAAGGAGAACCTGACTGTGAGTTTCTGAACAACTGTTTCTTGAAGTTCTCAATAAACTCAATTATAACAAAAACATAAGAACATGCGTTTCCATTATTGTTTGTGTCTGAAGAATATTCTTTTGCAGAGAAAAATCAGTTAAAGACGATGGAATGAGTCGATCCAGTGAGAGAGGGTGCTTCAATGACTGTGTATGAAGTAACTAAAAGTCAATAAGAGTTGACGTGGCGTTATTCGTCAACATCTGTATCTTATGTATAAAAGAAAGACGATCACGAGCCAAGAGTTAAATGAACTGTTGATTGGGTCACTGAAAATCTGTGAATGGTGCTTAAATAATATATATAAAAAGTGAAAAAAAAGGGGGGGTTGATATGCCGTTACATAACATGAGAACAAAAAAATAAATCAAAATTCTAAAACTAATTAATCGTATTTTATGCACGAGAAAAAGGAAGACGGAAAATCAATAAATGACACAACTGGACTTTGTGATCTGCAGAACGGACTCTCAGGCGTTAGAGTTTGGCCACGTACATCCGACCTAACAGCTGTTAACGATTTTATTTAGTTTTAACTAGCAGAGAAACCTGACGTTGCCCAGGATTGAATGAGGATCAACAAATGTTTCGCCCTCCCATACTGTTATTATCACTGAAATTAATGAAATCGCTCATTTTTAATCAAATTGGGAGCCATCACTGTGTACTGGGAGGAAGCTTCACATGCCCCACCCCCCACCACTGAATTAGTCCACAATACATTGTAGTCTACATTACACTCTAGAAAACCTACTGTTGGTTTTATAAAATTATTTTTATACAATGTCTTGAATTAAAGTGTAAAATGCAAAAGTCAAGTATCATGGTTAAACTGTGCTCTAAACAGAAACATTCATCTCAAATGCGCCCCATGTCTAATGAAAGAACCTACAGTTGATTTTATACGCTGGATGTTTCTACTTGTGCAGCGATAAGACTTCTTGAATGCAATTGTGATGTTAGGCTGTATAAGGTGTTACCTTTGGTCAAAATCGGACTTCCTTTCTTCATCAGATTTTTTTCGAATATCGATTTTCAATACTTATCAGAGGCGTTCCAATGTTAAATCTATCTAAGAACTCTTCCAGACGCATCAAGAACATTTGTGTGAAATTTCAAAGAAGTCAGTCTAGCCGTTTTAGAATTCATAGAGAACGAACTCGCGCGCGCACGCACACACACACACACACACACACACACAGAGTACCGTTTATATATAAGTAGACACAGAAATTTATGAAAAAAAAAAAGAGAGATAGTTGAGGAAAAATGAATTGCTAATTAATCCTTCTTTCACGTGTTTAACCAACAGAAAGACGCTACAATTAAAATTTGGCATAAATTCCTAATATACGGTTATGATGCTATTGACGTCCCCCCCTCGGAAGTGTTAGAAAGTAAAAATGAAGAAAAGTATAACAAAGAAGAAATAAGTTTATCAGCAGAACAATAGAAAGGAAGTTGTTCACCAAGATACACAAAAGAAATTTAAATAGGATTATTAATCAAGATGTGGCATACAAAAGAGGACATACAGGAAAATATAACAGAGTTGAGGACGGTTGCGAGTTGGACACAGTTGAAGATCGAGATGAGTTGACACCAACTGACTAACATGGCTTTGACAGAAAAAACTTAGTTGATTTTATATGCTGGGTCTTTCTGCTTGTGCTGTGATAAGACTTCTTGAATGCAATTGTGATGTTAGGCTGTATGAAGTGTTAACTTTGGTTAAAGTTGAACTTCTTTAATCGGATTTTTTCGATTATAAATTTTTTAATACTTATCAGAGGCATTCCGGTGCAAAACCTATCTAAAAACATGCCTGATAGACTCTTCCTTTGGTTGACAATGGTAATACTCTGCTGGTTAATAATGCCAGAAGTTCCTTGACTTTCTTACACCATCAACTTATAACTTTTGTTTTTATTTTGGAGTCACCACTTATCAAGGCCCAAAAGCCATTTGAGCATAAGGGTTAATGAATGTAAGGTGGTAGTTTAGTAATTGTTAATGGTGTAAATTGTGTAGAATTTGATTATTTATGGAGACGGCTCAACACGAACTTGTTTACATTGCATTTGAAGGCTACCATGTTGTATTCAACCAGGAAGCAGAACAATGGAACAGTGTTCTGCAGACGGGCAGTTCTGGGAAAGAAGCTTTGTTCATGGAATCTGCGTTTAGATTTAGGCACTGATAGAGAGTGGGGGGAATCATATATAGTGGTTGTAGCTAGTAAAGTGTTTTTTTGTGAAAGTTTGGCAAGGGGGGAGGCATAGATTATAGTTCAGTCGAACACTTGTCATGAAAATAACGATAGAGCAGAGACAGGCTCGCAACGTCTCTTCTGTGGGAACGAGGTTGCATGGAAGAGCAAAACTCTGCCAATTAACAGTTGTAAACATGAAATTTGTTTTCAATCTAGAATACTCCACCTTGAGGAGAGGAGGGGAAGAGGCGATGGATTCTTAACATATAAAAAGCGACTCTGCGTTTAACTTTATCCTAGGGGGGAGGGAGGCGAGTAAATAGTAGATAAGTTCAGGGGTAGAGCAGAAGTTCAAATAGAGGAGGGGGGGGATAGATATTAGTAAAAACACGAATCGGGGGGGGGGGATGTAAACAGAATGAAAAATAGAAAGAAATCAATAAAATAACCGGAAGTGGAAGAAGGAGGTGGGTGTGCGTGTGTAATAAAGCGTAGAGGTAAGTCTCCGGTGGCGTTCTTGGCAGTTTTAAATAGTGTTGTGTGCACTTACTTCAGATAGACACCTTCGCTAGCCTCAGACGAGCCGACCGATGCCAAGATCAGGTTACTTATAAGCACGCACTACTTGTTATTTATTTAAAAATATTTAGAGGTCAACCATTTAAAAATGAAATTAATACGAAACCCAACAAGGCCGTCCGGCGTTGCCCGGTTGTAAAAATACACATAAATATTATATATATATATATAACCTGAGACATGTGCATGTGAGTATTATGTTTTTTTCTAAACAGTTCACTTCTTGTAAGTAAAAAAAAAAAAGAAAAATTACTCGAAGTGAGATCGAAACCAAAACCAAAACCTAAAGGCAGTGATTCAAATATGATAACCATTAGACCAGCGTGACACGGTCTTTAAAAAGTGTTTTCAAACCTACTTATTCTTAACATAAATAATCTGTAATTGGAACTATTCACGCATGCACATTCAAGAAATAGCAAACAGATAAAAATGTGATCACTCCCACGTACTAAGTTTTCAATTTTTACCCCTTAGTAGCCCTTTTTTCCAAATAACAACGGGCTAAAATGTTTTCCACATGTCTAAATATTCTATATATCAAATTTCAAGTTATTATATCAAAAATTCGCTGAGTATATAGGTTGAGAAGTGTCCTCACACATTCACACTTTTATGGATATATAGATTTATTTTCTTTCTTTCATGGACCTTCATCAGAGAAAAATATGCTCGAATGTTAATTAAATCCAAGCGAGGGGGGGGGACATCTAATGCATCTAATATATAAAGTACAGTCAGTTTTTTTCTCGATTTTTGTCATCGATAGTTTTCGTCCTATAAGATTAATATTTGATTTTAATTCATTCTTTAGTTCTCCTTCTCTCCCCCCCCTCGCAGTCAAAGGCACGAAGGTGAGGATGTATGAGCGAATTGGGTCCTTCGGATGCGTCAGCTGGAGAAATCTTTGGAGAAATTTGATTTTGTTGACTAGGTCACTGTTTTTATATATTGTACTAATTTGGAATAGACTTGCTACTTTTTCGGGTTCAAAACAATTTTCATTGGTTGAAAAGTACTGAGTTAGCACGTTCCTGTGAAAACTCCAACTTAATTTTGAAAGTAAAGAGAGGAGCGTATCAGAATGAAGTGGAGAAAGAAAGAGGATGGATATTCAAGCCAGTCATATTTTGGCATTTGTTCAAATAGCATCTTGATAGACAAATCCTTGCAGAATGTTGTTATGAGCAATAAAATGTAATTCGATTATATTCCTTTCTGAAAATACTGTGACCGAATTGGAATTATTTTATGTCTATTGACGTGAAAATTAGATTTTTTTTGTCTTGTTTCGTTTGTTATTCTTCAATATGTATGAGTTAGTTTAGATGCACGGTTTTTTCTTTCTTTCTTCTTTTTATTTTTTCTTATTGTAGTGATATGCAAATTAAGTATAATTTACATGTGAGCAGATAGCTCATGTTTATAAACTGACACCAACTAGAACAGGTGGTTGTTGAACGCTTACTTAGCGTTAAACGCGACATATCAATGGCGTCGACGATAGGATATTCTCTGAAGACCCGGAATACGTAGATACTTGGATTTGTTGCTTCGCTGCTAATGCGAGAAGCAAAATGTTGAAAGACATGAAAAAACAAGGAGGGGAGAATGAAATTACCTACTTGTTCATGGCTAACGCTGGTTGTGAAGCAATTATGAAGGTTGCTATAATGGTTTAACCCCGAGAACTAGAAAAAAATGACTTTTAAAGAAATAAGTCAGGTTATCAAGGGAAACATGAGGCCAAAGAAAACACTGGTGATTGCATAAAGGAGCAAGTTTATGGCAATGAAGCAGGAAGTGGATGAACCGATAGTAAAATATTTACACCGGTTAAGAAGTGCGAGTAAATACTGTGACTTCGAAAAACTAGGAACAGAAGAAGAATTAATCCAACTTAGATTGATTGAAGGTATGCATAATTCGGCACATAGATATAAGCTAATGGAACAGTTACAACTTACAAACATGCCCTTGAATATGTGTCTAGAATTTATACAACAGCAGGAATTAATACATACCTACAACCAAAATAATAAAAAAAAAACTCCTACGAAGAAATAATGGCTAACACGTATGCGGTAGAAATGAAAAGAAAAAAATGTATATACTGTGGAAAAATTCATGAAAGGAAAAAAGAAAAATGCCCAGCGTTTGGAAAAACATGTTCAAAGTGTTTAAAAAAGAATCACTTCAAAGGAGTATGTAAAACGAAAAATGTGGAAAGAATAGAAGATGAAAATAGACAAATTTTTAATGTAAAAAAGGATAATATGCAAAATACTGGATCAAGGAATGGAGATACAAAAGTAAAAATAAAAATCAACAATTGTGTTGTTGAAATGCAAGTAGATACTGGCAGTGAAGTAACCATAATACCCAGAAATTTGTAAGAAAAGATGGGAAAACCGTTTTTTTTTTTAAATAATTATAATTACGTCAGTTTGATGGCTCGATTATAGCAATTATGGGTTACTTTGAATAGACCTAAAAGAAAAATACGAAGTAATACCCATTATAGTTACAAGTTGCCGAAAAACGCAAGGACTATTGGGGAATGATGTATTAAAAATAAATTCAACGTAGTTTATTAATGAGATAGAAATGAAAAAAAATAGGAAAATTAAAAAATTATGAAACTAGCCTGAAATTAAAAGAAAATGTTCCCCCCTCCTACTACGAAGCAAGAAAAGTACCAGTGCATTTATTAGTAATAGCTAAGTTGTGAAAGTTAATAAAAGAAGATTTATTAGAACCTGGCCCTTCAGGAGGAAGTAAATGGGCATCACCCATTGAGGTATTAAAAAAAAAGACGGTGATTTGAGAATTTGTGGAGATTATAAAATAGAGGTGAACCATAAAGTCTGTGCCAACTCATACCCTATACCGAATGGGGAAGTAGCTTTACATAAACTTGCCAGAATGAAAGTATTTTCAAAGATAGACCTAAAATGAGCTTTCCACCAAATTCCCATAGATGAAAATTTTAAAGAAGTGACACCTATAGGCCTGTTAAGGTGAAAAAGGATGTCGTATGGCATAAAAACGGCAAGTGCAATTTTTCGAAAACCTATTGAAAAAGTAATAGGAAATGTTGAAAATACCATCTGTTATCAAGACGATATATGTGTTGGAGATTTAAATGAAGATGATTTAAAGAAAAAAACTGAAAATATACTGAACCGGCTAAGAGACGCTGGCATGACAGTAAATACAAAAAAGTGTGTAACCAACAGTAATGAAATATCATGTTTTGGGTTACTCAATATTAAAGGAAGGGATTTCTTCAGATGAAGCGCTAATAGAGAAAATTCTAAAAGTGGCTACACCAAAAAATAAAAAAGAGTTGGAGTCTTTCTTGGGTTTGGTAAATTTTTATAGAAAATATGCATCAAAATATAATGAGTTGACAGAACCATTTGTGAAGTTAAGGAAAAAAAATGCGGAGTTCATTTGGTTAGAACACCAACAGAACGCCCTTGAAAACTTAAAACAGATTCTGGCGAAAAAGCCAATAGTACAAATTTTTGACCCTGAGAAGGACATAACTCTACTGACACTAGTGAGCATTCTGTATCCGGTATTTTGTCACAAGATGGTCATCTCGTAATGTACTTATCGAGGAGATTAACGACTGAACACAATTATTCGAATATAGAAAGGGAGGCATTCTTGATGGGAAAAAATTCTTGTTGAAAAGTGATCATTTCAACACAACAAATGAACTACCGAAAGTTACAACGTCCAGAATATTACGTTGGGCGATCAGACTGATGGCATTCGACTTTGACATTGAGTATGTTAAAGGGAATACGATACCGCACGTTGATGCCTTATCTAGATGGAGGTTTTATAAGGGCAAAAATGACGAGGAATTTGAAGACACTTTCCTGCACCTTGTAGAAATCGATGTAATATCTGTAGATACAATGTCTACTGAAACTACAAATGACCCAGTGTTAAACAGAATAGTGTTGAGGATAAAAGAGAATCGTTGGGGAAATTGTTCAATGGCTGAAAGACCATTCAAAGAAATAAGACATAAACTTACTATAGAAAACGGGGTAATATGGAATGGAGACTTGGTAGTTCCCCCAGACACACAGAGGAGACAGGTTATAAAAAGTGTACATGATGACGCGCATTGTGGAGTAGCAGCTATGCAAAGAAGATTAAAATTGGAAGCATGGTGGCCGGGGTACTCAAGAGACATAGAGGACTACATAAAAAGATGCATAAAATGCACAGAACTCAGGAATTTCAAGCAAAAGAAAATACATGTGTGGCCCTGAGAACCGTGGATCAGAGTACACATGGATCATGCCTATGTCAATGAGATAGGATTATTATTAATATTAGTAGACGCATATTCAACTTGGCCTGAAGTGGTGAGAGTATCTGATAAAAACAAATATTAACAAATGTTATATAAAATATAATATATAAAGTATAAAACAAATATTAAGAGTAATGTTTTCAAGAAATGGGATACCGAGAACATTGGTGACGGATAACGCGCCAGAATTTGCGGATACTGATTTGCATGAATGGTTAAGAAAAATAGGATGCAGACCTTACAAGACCCCTCCCTACCCCCCTCAAAGTAACGGGATAGCGAAAAAGATGGTCCAGACGGTAAAGAAGGGCATAAAAGCATGCGTGCAACAGAAGGAGAAAATCGATGCTTTCCTACCAAGATTATTACTAAGTTATGGAACAATTCCGTATGAAGGCAGGCCAGAAAATCCATCTGCCTTAATGGACAGACAATTAAGGTCCCCTTTGACTATGTCATATGCTACAAATGAAAAGATGTGGTACAAAAGAAATAGGAATGCGAAAGCCGAGACAGCAGAATTTATTATGCAGAAAGGACATAATACTGCAAAATTAAATAAAGAAAATGGGAACAGTGTTCTAGTTCATGCTGACCAAATAAGATCCCAAGGAGAACAATCGGATGAGGAAATGCCTTCAGAGCTGCTCATTATTGACGTAACAAAAGAGTTACTGTAAAATGAGACTGCGGAGGAAGAAGTAGAGAGAAACGAGATAGAAGAGGAATAAGTAGAATGGGACAAGGCAGAAGAGGAAGATCAGAATATGCAGGAGGAACACTGCGATTATAGGGAAAGACGTGATAGATCCAGATCTCCAAGGAAAAGGAGAGAGATAAAGGAAGATGTTCGGGGGGGGGGGCACAAGAAGTACTCGCGGCATAAAGCCCCTCCGTTATAGGGAGATGTAGTGATATGCAAATTAAGTATAATTTGCATATGAGCGGATAGCTCATATTTATAAACCGACACCAATTAGAACAGGTGGGGTTGTTGAACGCTTGCTTAGCGTTATGCACGGCATATCATTTTTGTTTTTTCTTCTTTTTACCTACATCTTTTCATATACTTATTCTACCATTTTAGTAGTTGCAGTCATCATCCCATCGTATGATCAGGATATTTTATTGTTAGCATTGGTTTCCCCGATATTTTTCTAGTCAGAATTCTCCCTAGAAAAATATCAGGTACTTATGGGAAGCACCACTAGAAGGTTGCCAAAGTGAAAATGATTTTTGTGGGAACGAATTTGATTCGAACCTTTGACATCCAGGTCGTCAGTCTGTGTCGTTAATTACTCAACCACCGTGACTTCCCATTAAATAAATAAATAAAGAAGGTACATATTCGTTTTATTTAAAGAATATTTAATGAAAATTATCTTTGTCACTTCTCAGTGGTTGTAGTATTAGACTATAACTACTACTTATCTAATTTATCCATACAGAGTTACTTCCCTTTGTTTGGAAAAAAAGAAGATAGTTTGAAAGCAAAAGCCATAACAGATTGCAAATAACAGCACATACCAAGCTACGCCAGGTTAGCATAGCGAGTCATATATAAGCATATTATAAACATGAAGACTACTGAAGTAGAAGACAAAGATATGGGTCAAAGTAGTAGTAGTAATAGTATACCACAACTACTACTATGGAGATTGTTCCAAAAGTAAGGCCTCCTATTTTTTAGCGCAAAAGCTAAAATGTTAAAGTACCACTAAAACAAGCAACCTTTTGACGTGAGTGGAACCATTAAAATATGCAAACTTTTGTGCTCCAAAATTTATTTTTCTACATAGTCACCACCATTCTCAATGCACTTTTGCCAGTCTCTTTTGTTGCCTTGGTTACAAAAGTTCAGAGCACACTTTGTCACTCACATCTCTGTCGCTACTCTGAAAACGACTAACCCATCTCCAAACTGTATGCGGACATCAACTGTAGCAGCTTCACAAACGTTCCACAGGCGCTAATAAATGTAGATCAGTTTAATTTTTTTTATTCTGCATGGATGGTTTGGTTTGGTTGTTTTTGTTTTATGGCATATCAACCCTTTTCAGGTTATTTAATGCCGAATACAAAGATTTTGAAGAAAATTTTTTTTAATAGAATATATTTGTTGTTTTCAAGTCGGTTTCTATTTAACCCATAGTTGAGACCCTAACAGATACTACCATTCTGGGTCAGAGTGGACCTGGGAGCAATGGCAATTAACATGTGGCTCCACACTCCCCAAAGCCCGCAAACTGGGGCCTCACCACTGGATATAGTTTAAGGTCATATCCAGGACCTTTCGGCATGGAGGAATTCAATGACGTATCTCTGTTTCTGATGAACGGTCATGAGTAGGGTTCCTTTCGTAGAGTCTCATACTGTCAATATCTGCAACAGAGAGACGAAACTTTCTGGTCATGAATGCATAAGTTCAGTCATCATGACAATGCAATTTTGCAATCCCTCAGATCCATTCGGGTGGAATAAAAAATATTGGAGACATTACTTTTGCAACACCCCTCGTAAAATAATAGAATACATAGTAGTCTTATCAGAAGACAAAATAGCAAAATGAAGGCCAGAGAATAGAAGAACGTATCTCTGGCCAGGTCTTTATTTATTCTTCTTTATCTCAAGTCCATCTTTATCACTTCCTCCCATGTTTTCCTTGGCTTTCTCCAATGAGCTGGACCTGCTATTTTTACAGTTCTACATTTACTAACCCCAAAACTCTCACCCATTCTTTTAACGTGACCATGCCATTGAAGTCATCTGTTCCATAGACTGAAGATTAACATTACACATCCATCGTATCATTTCTTTCCATGCGACGCATGTCCTCAATCCTCACTTCCATACATGATACTGTGCACACATGCCTGATAGACTCTGACAATAGTAAGGCTTTGCTTGTTCCTATTTACGATGCCTCCCCACGGGACAGAGTTAGACACCAGGGTCGTTTTTTTTAACGTGGAGAAAAGGAACAAAAATAAAAATTGTCTCAGTCTTGAAGGATTTCTCCTCCACTGACAGACAACAAGAAATTGAAGTGCAGCATCTGAAGAACAGATACTACACTTTGAGGTATTTATTTGCTTCCCCACTGAGCAAATTAGGCACAAGGCTGATTTTTAAAGTGAGGATTGAAGGGGAAATGGGGACCAACTCCCCGGGGAGTAGGGAAGCTGGATAGTGACAATTGGTATGAAGGGTTTCCCCTACATTAACCAAGGTCTTATATATGAGGTTGCTCCCACATATGGTCTTTGCGTGCAGCATCTGTCGGAACAGATACTACACTTTGATCTTGTTCCGAAGGCCAAGTTGGATTTATTTGCTTCCCCACTGAGCAAATTAGGCACAAGGCCGTTTTTTAATGTGGAGAGAGGGGAAGGGGGAAGGGAAGGGGGGACCAGCTCCCGAGAGGTGGGAAATGGGAGCTAGATAGTAACTGTTGGTATGAAGGGTTGCCCCTCCAGTGACCAAGGTCAGATATGTGGGGTTACCTCCACATATGGTCTTTGCTAGTCATAGCTTGCAGCATCTGTCAGAACAGATACTACACTTTGATCTTGTCCCCCGTGCCCTTGTCCCGAAGGCCAAGTAGCAATGGCAGAAGTTCCCTTAATTTAACCCTTCAACCCTTAATTGTTGCGATCAGTCTGTTATATATAAAGAACCCTAAGTCAGTGACAATTAAGTTAACGTGTTAATTTTGACAAGGGGCACACTAAGTGTATGATAATTGAGGTCTTTAAAACAGAATTGTTCTTGAGGTTCAATGAAAGATGGATGACATAGAGTTGAGTAAAAGTGGGCAACAGGTCAAACGGCAGACAAATCAGGATGATAAATGACAAATGACATCACATTTTCTGAGCTGAGAGAAAAATAAAGTTTTCAGATCAGTCTCTTTGTGGAAGCCATGTGAATGAGACGCCGCAAATAATGTAGAAATTATCTAAGTAAAATGTTACTTTGATGTCTGTCTATGTGCATCACTCAATGTGGTTAAGTTAAGAAATTAAGAAGTAAGCAATTATCTTAGTGTTAGTCAGTATTAGTTTCTCACTCCTAAGTCTATTCTCTTTCAATAAAATCTTGAAAAAACTCTCAACTAACGTCTGCTTGTGTAAGCTTCCTTTGTGAAAAAGCTGATCTGAAATGGAGCACGTACATCAAATTTGTTGCCCAGGCCGCTGGAAAAATGGTGGGATCCTTCTATCGATCCAGTAGATATCTCACTGCTGATGCAATTCTCTATCTATATAAGAGCCAGGTATGTCCAAGGATGGAATACATCTGGGCAGGAGCTGTTAGAAAAGACTTGTCCTGCCTTGATAGAGTTCAAAATAGACTTCATAGAATTGTAGGGGATGTCCTTTTTCCTTCCCTGCAACCTCTGTCTCACAGAAGAGATGCTGCGAGTTTATCTCTGCTTTATCGTTATTTTCATGGCAAATGCTCGACTGAGCTTCAATCTATAGTCCTCCCTCACCAAACTTTCACAAGAAACACTCGTCTAGCTGAAAACACTATCAATAATTCCTCCCACTCTTTATCTGTGCCTAAACCTAAACGTAGATTCCATGAACAATGCTTCTTTCTTAGAACTGCGCACCTGTGGAACTGTTCTGCTTTCCAGCTGACTACGATCTGATTGCCTTCAAGTCCAATGTAAACAAGTTCTTGATGAGCCGTTCGACTTAAGTTAACAAATTTACCGAATTTCCATTACTAACGATTTCTATATTGCCCAATTGACTACTGTACACTCTTAACACTTATCCTCGAGTGGTCTCTGAGCCTTCATACGTGGTAATGCCTATGCAAAAAGAAAAAAGAAAAAAAAAGACATTTTATTTTGCTATTGAAAATGTTACAAGACACTTTGAAAATGTAATGAGAAGTTTAGTAAATAGCATTAAACGTTACCATTTACGGTCCCTTCAAGGCACTCTTGAAGCACAGCAGGAGCTGATATTCCCAGTTCCTACTTGTGCTTAAATAGTATCACGAAGGTTCATAAATAGATGGTAACGTTTAATGCTATTAAGACTAAGCTTCTTTCCGTGAACAATTACAAGAAACCTTTTCAACCACTTATAGTCATGATTAATAACACCCTACTTAAGAGTTCTTCCTTCAAACTCTTCGGCTTAACATTCACAGACACCATGAACTGGAATCAATACATTGAGGACATTGCCAAGGCTACTGCAAAGAAGGTAGGTTCCCTCTATCATGCTAGAAAAGCACTCACACCTGAGAGTATACTATATCTCTACAAAGCCACCATTCGTCCATACATGGAGTACTGTTGCCACATCTGGGCTGGTGCATCTACTTCTTGTCTCTCCTTCTTGAACAGAGTCCAAAGAAGAGTTCCAATCTAATAGGTCCTGCACTGTCAATTAAACTCCATCGCCTGTCCCATCGCTGCAGTGCTGCATTCTTGTGCCTGTTTAGCAATTATTTTAATGAAATATGCTCTGATGAACTCATAGCACATGTGACCACTGGATGTACATATCCCTGACAAACCCACTTAAAAACAAGACCCCAAAGACCTGTTTAGTAACAAAATCCCACCCCTTTAATGTAGAGGTCACTAGATGCTGGAAAGTCTTCTACTCTAATAGCTTCTTCCCTCGGATTGCTAGATTTTGGAATTTCCTTCTGGGTTCCTGCTTTCTTTACTATAAATGTAATGTAAACTGACACCTCACACATCTTCATACATAGTCCCCTGTAAACATGGTCTCAAATAGTAACTCCTTATGTCCAGCTAACTATGTGTCTTGTTTGGGGTGGACATGAGTAAAAAATAAATAAAAAAATTGTGGACAATCTGAATAACTTGCCATTCAAATATACTTTCTCTATATCTGTATTCTCATCCGCTTACAAAAGAACAGGATCTCTACATTCGCGCTCAGGATTTTTAATTTTATAATCATAAACTACCGTTCCAATCAATTTTGTCTAAAAATAAATTCAATTCTTGTATTCAAATGCTTTTTTTGTTGATATAATGTAAAAAATCCGATATAATATTTGAAAAAGTTAAAGTGAGTTAACGCGTGAACTGGATGACGAAGCTATTGAGGTTGTTGAGAAGTTTTATTACATTAGTGATAGCATTAGAGTATAAGGAGGAGCAAGCGCTAGTGCGATTGCAAGAATTGATGGAGTATGGAATAAGTGCAACGAATTTGGTTCATTACTAGCCAGCAGAGCATTACCATTGTAAAACAAGAGTAAAACCGATCAGGCACGCGTATGCAGTGTGATGATGAATGGAAATAAAACCAAGCCAATTAGTTGCATGGGGATAAATTATATGAAACTGATACAAATGGATGTGTAATGTGAGGGTTAAAGACAAATGGGTGTGTAATATGAGTGTTAAAGACAAATGGATGTGTAATGTGAGTGTTAAAGACAAATGGATGTGTAATATGAGTGTTAAAGACAAATGGATGTGTAATATGAGTGTTAAAAACAAATGGATGTGTAATGTGAGTGTTAAAGACAAATGGATGTGTAATGTGAGGGTTAAAGACAAATGGATGTGTAATATGAGTGTTAAAAACAAATGGATGTGTAATGTGAGTGTTAAAAACAAATGGATGTGTAATGTGAGGGTTAAAAACAAATGTAATGTGTAATGTGAGTGTTAAAAACAAATGACTGTGTAATGTGAGTGTTAAAGACAAATGAATGTGTAATGTGAGTGTTAAAAACAAATAAATGTGTAATGTGAGTGTTAAAGACAAATGGATGCGTAATGTGAGTGTTAAAGACAAATGGATGTGTAATGTGAGTGTTAAAAACAAATGTAATGTGTAATGTGAGTGTTAAAAATGTAATGTGTAATGTGAGTGTTAAAAACAAATGGATGTGTAATGTGAGTGTTAAAAGAGAAGAGGATTAAATCTGTACAGTATAAAGGGATGTATACGGCATAATCATGTTGACATAATGTTTCCCATCAGATCACCAAAGTTAAGCAACGTTGAGCCTGGTCATTACTAAAATGGGTGACCAATTTGGGAATTCTATGCGCTGTATGTAGGAGGACGTCGACACCTCTCTGCAAAAGTTGCAAAAACCTAACGTCGTCATCTCCCCTGACAGGGATATACATGCAACTGGGGACTGCTTGTGAATTTCATACTGCCATGGAATTTCCTCCTTCAGAGGAAGCTAATTAAACCCAAATAGTGTTAGTGTTATTTCACACACACATGTGAGCAGAACAGGAGACTTTGATGGTATGGTCACATTGAAAGGATGTGTGAGGCTTCTTGGGTTGATAGATATAAAACATTTCAAGTAGTATATCCACTTTACACGTGAAGGATAAGAAAAACACTGGGCTTTTGCGTCTGCTACTAGTCTCTCTCTCTTAGGCAGGGTCCAAAAAAAGAGTTGCAAATCTAATAGGCCCGCACTATCGACCAAACATCAATCTCTATCCCATCACCGCAATGTTGCATTCTTGTGTCTGTTTTTTAAGTACTTTAATGGAATGAACTCTTATGCATTTGTACCCTTCGATGTATGCACTTCTGAGTAGCCTGAAAAGTAGCAAAATCACACTCTTACTGTATTGACGTGCAAAAGTTTAAATGTAATGTGAACAAACATCTCGGTACTCAACTCCCCACAATCTCCTGGTAGACATGATCTCAAATAATACTTCTTCACACCCAAGAGGCATTATGCCTTATTTCGGGTAAAAAAAAAAAAATGATATAAATGGACTTGAGGAAAAGAGGGATAAATAAAGACCTGGCCAGAGATAGATTAGTTTGGAACTCAATTTTTAAAAGCCGTCCAGTAAATGTAAGACGGACGTTAAACTACTACTACTACTACTACTACTACTACTGATGATGATGATGATGATGATGATGATGATGATGATGATGATGATGATTGCTGTTTTTGTTAAGCATCATTCATGATGATTTTTTTTGACATTCGTTTCTCTGATATCTTTCTGTTAAGAATTATTTCTTGGAGGATATCGGCCATTTTCATATATTTCCTAAGACCAGGTACGAACACTTCTGTGGTTTCTTTTTTTAAAGTTTTAAATCAAATAGCTGAGAAGGAGGAAGGGGACAGGAATTCGTTTCCAACTAGTTTGCAAAAAAAAAAAAACAAAAAAAAAAAACCTTGTACTTACAGTTTCTTGGGAACAATATTTTTTTTCCTCCAAAGTAGTTGTCTTTTTTTTTTTAAACTGTTCGTGAACCAAAACTGTTCTTCGATATTTTATACTTAAACAGAGATAGAAGAAAAAGAAAAGAAAAATTTCTCTTTTTTTTTTCTTTTTTTTTTTTTGTGACAACTTGCTGGAGGTTGCCGACATCCCTAAATAAAAGTGTTTTTGTGAATCGACCTGGATTCGAACTTGGGACACCCAGATTGTTAGTCCGTATCATTAACCATTGAGCCACCGTTGCCTCCCTGATGATGATGATGATGATGATGATGATGATGATGATGAATCTTAAGACTTTTGGCTATCAAAATTTTTATTATTAATGTTTACTCTAAAAGTAAAACTGGTAATTATTGTAGATAGCAGTCAATGCATGAGTTGTGTCGTCATGGATACTGTCTGCCGACATTAAAACTGAAAATCAGTTGATGATGGATAGACTCAGCTAATGATCAGAGAAGTGGAAGAAGTAAAGTTTAAATATGTTCATATTGAAAAAAAACAAAACAAATGCATACTGGATGATGTCATCTATTAAAATAGGTGGGCATAACCGGTCACAGTGAATGACGTCACAAAATAATGATATCAGTAAAGTGTCAATTTGTTCATACTGAACAAAATCCATCCGGAATAGTCACAAGTGAGATAAATGGAAACATTTCAACAAAAGATATATATATATATATATATATATATATATATATATATATATATATATATATATATATATATATATATATATTTACCAGTGGTGAAAAAACCGGACTAGAATGCTCAATGTGTAGCCAGAGCAGTATATAAGAAATTTATTACTGTGAGTCCAGAATGAGTTTACATATTGTTTCAACTAGAGGAAGATCCTCAAAGAGATGAAATATCCAACTAGCATCGTCAGAATTCATAGATGCCCATCTATGAATTCTGACGATGCTAGTTGGATATTTCCTCTCTTTGAGGATCTTCCTCTAGTTGAAACAATATGTAAACTCATTCTGGACTCACAGTAATAAATTTCTTATATATATATATATATATATATATATATATATATATATATATATATATATATAAAAGTGAGAATGTGCGTGAAGACACTTCCAATGTTTGATCTACAGACTTGCAATTTGGTATTTAGGATAATCAGATATGTGGAAAACTTTTTAATCCGTTGTAATTTGGAAAAAAAAAAGGGCTGCTTAGGGGTCAAAATGGAACAATTGATCGGATTTTTATCTGTTTTCAACTGTTTCATGAATGTGCATGCACAGCCGTGAAACATGACAGCTTCTTAATGTTAAGAATAAGAAGGTTTGAAAACACTTCCAAAAGACTGTGTCAAGTGGTCTAATGGTTATCATACTTGACTCACTGTCTTTAAGTTTTGGTTTTGATCTCAGCCCGAGTAGTTTTTTTTTTGTTTTACTTACAAGAAGTGAACTGTTTAGAAAAACTTAATACTCGCATGCACACATCTCAGTTTTATTCTGTTTTTCTTTTTACCATATTTTTATTAAGGAATTTAACGTTACATTTAATACCAGGCAATGCCAGGTACATCTAGTACATATATATATATATATATATATATATATATATATATATATATATAATATAAAGCTGAACGACTGTGTGTGTGTCTGGTCACAAATAGGCTCCTATATGGTTGACTATTATAGAAAACTGATCACATATAATGATAGAAGATGTATCGAGACACAAAAATGGGTATGTTTGATCTGGCATAATGATGATTCATTAAAATTGTTGGGTCTGCGTACGTGCCTGGTCCACAAAGTATGGAAATAAAAAATTTTAAAATTAAAAAAAACGTTTACAAGTGTTTTTGATATAGATGTACATAATAATACTATGATAAGTATGTTTTAACTTAAATAGGGATGGTATAATAAAATTGTGGGGTCTGCGTTCGCGCCTGGCCTCCATAGAATGGAAATAGGCACAAACTTTAATAAAGACTTTTCATATCTATCTGCGTAAGTATACTTTGATAATTATGTTTCAGTTTGAAGAAATATGGTATAATAAAATTATGGGGTGTTCGTTCGCGCCTGACCTCCATAGAATGGAAATATGTCACAAAGTTTAACAAGGTTTTCTAATATAGATCCACAGAATATTGTGATAAGTACTTCAGTGTGAACAGGGATGGTATAATAAATTATGGGGTTTATCTATTTTATTTTTCATATTTTGCTTTGGTTTTGATACCCCCAAATTCGAAGCTATCTCTTTACAACCCTTCCTTTTCATAACCTATCATACTTTCATAAATCAGAGTCCATTTTCTGTAGGCTGTTTTTGAACCCAGTCAAGGACAGGTACTTTTGCTAGTATATATACTAGATATCGTATGTCCCCTGTTCCGAAAAGAGATATAGTAGCTGAGTGATCTTAATAGGTATTTATACAGAGTAATTTAGCAGTCTCATTTTTTATTGGGATTTGGCATCGCTTAGGTCAATTTCGTAGACTGCTTGGCATCTCTTACAAAGACCACATAACCAATGAGGAAGTCAAAAACAAAATAAGGCAACCCATTGGTTCTTATGAAGATCTTCTCATCACAATCAGGAGGTGCAAACTAAAACGGTTCAGACATGTACCAAGAGGGGAGAGGCTTGCCAAGATAGTGCTCCTAGGAAGTGTCAGAGAAGGAAGAAAGAGAGGAAGACAGAAGAAGAGATGGGAAGACAACATCACAGAATGGACAGGATTGAAGCTGAGTAAGACGACCAAACATGCGGAGGCAGGGAAGAATGGATAGGCTTGGTTGACAGGTCATCTGTAGCGCCCCAACGGCAACCACCATGGGACAGGGGAAGATGATAAAGGTCAATTTTTCAGAAAAACTTAACTGCCATTTAGTTTTGTAAAAACTTCTTTTGCACTTGGTAGGGAATAATGAAGTCCTCCAATGACGCATTCGAACCTATCAAAAAATCTCCAGTAACATAGATTTCTCCCAATCTCTTTTTAACATAGACTGTTGGAGCAGCCGACTGCCTGTATCCTATTTTCGATAAAATACCGATACTTTCACGTCTATCAAGTTTCTGGTTGATTTTTTCTAAACACGCAAATGGCACGTTTTCTTTTGAATACTGGTTGAATATTTTGCTTTAACCTTAGTTCCACGGTCATTTTCATATATTTCATAAGACCAGGTATCAACACTTCTATATATATTTTTTTAATTTTGAAATCAAATTCTCTATTTCTGATGAAAATGATTCTGTTCCTCTGCAGAACATGAATATTGGTAAGTTCCATGAGTTGAATCCATACATCCAATCTGAACCAAGTGAATTTGTGGTATTTTTTAGTCTGTAAACTTTCAATTTTCCAGTTTTCCCTAACAATCTAATGTTGGCTAGAAATTCTCCTTCAAAATTGATTTGGGCGCCGTTAACGGCCTTCGATGTTTTGTGAGTCTATTCATTGTTTTATGAGTATATTCATCACTTTCATTGTGGGTCTATTCATTGTTTTATGAGTTTATTCATTGTTTTATGAGTATATTCATTGTTTTATGAGTTTATTCATCACTTGTGGGTCTATTCAATTTTTCCAAATATTTACATTTAATATTGATAAGTCTGAGCCTGAATTTAATCGTAATTTAACTTATTTGTCAATAATTTTTACTGTTATTATGTTCATCAGTCTCCAATTTGCGTTCACTAGTGTTTTAACCCTATTCAAAGGGTTACAAGGAAAACAAAACACGGGAATAAAGTAGAAAAATGAATTAAGAAGAATATATAAAAGTGTGAGTTTGTTCATCGGCTACACATATAAACGCTGTTAGCTCTCCGGATTTAGACCTCACATTAATGCCTTGTCTTCCGGTATTTATGTATATGGCTCAGTTCAGTCGTAGGTAATTCCACCATAACACATTCACAGCAAGAACTCGACTTTCTATCACAACGGAAAAAAAGACTTTCATTTCTCACCTGTGAAACATTACCGCTGGAATACTTCCTTGCTGATTACAACTTGGTTATCTCCAAATCCAATGTCAACAGATTCTTGGCATGAAGCACCTTAAGGGTGATCAAATGCTTTTTTTTTGAATTTCGTCAGTAACATGCCCCTTTTCAAAATCATTCAAACGTAGCAGTAACATTTAGACATTTCTCAGTAGCAAATGTAATAAACCTTTGTTTTTGAAAAGAAGTGTGTTACTCCCGAAATATCAAAATATATACTTCCGTCCTTTCAAACTTTATACAAAAGTAAGCGAAAGATATGTTGAAAATTGAGTACTAAATTTTATTTTAAGTAAAAATATTGTTTTTCTCAACTTATTTTTGCTTATTTCCTCTTTCACTACTGCGATTTCCACCACATTGCAAACATCCTTACATATAAAATACCTACATACTCGTTTTGTTGTCTTCCTACTGCTTCTTTTTCACAGAAGATACATTGTTAGTCTCTCTCTTTCTACTCTATCGTTACTTTCGTGGCAGGTGCTTGACTGAGCACCAGTCACGAAACACTATGAACAAAATTCAAACTATTTAGCTAATACAAATCAGCAAATTAATATTAATATCAGACCTCGAGCTTTTAATAAAGTACATACATATATCGGCGCTACTTCAACATTAATTAATAAAATAATATCAAAGCACATTTCTTCTTTTAACAACCATAATTCTAATAATAACCAAGGAACTTCTCTAACCACTTTAATTAAAAAACTTAACTCTAATAATACCCCCTTCTCAATCAAATGGACTATCATAAAAAAGTTAAGTCTTATACTCCAGGCTCTAAGTCATGTCGCCTCTGCACAACTGAAGCTATAATTACTTCCCCTCAAAGTAACAATATAATAAATTCTAAAAACGAACTGATCTCTTTCTGTAAACATAAGTCCAAATTTAATTATGGTAATTTTGAAATTACATAGTTATTACTTTAATCTTTCAGATATATATAATTTTTCTTTAATATTATCGTTTTTTTCTACATACTTTCTCAATACTTTATAACTTAATAATCTTTTATTTTAATTCTTTATTTCTTCTTTGCTTGGCCGGTTTTTTTATCTGCAATTTCCGTTTTAGTCTTTAAATATTCCTATCTATCTAATATATCAATCTACCTACACATTCATATCCTGTATGTATATTTACTTATATTTTACTATATGCATTTACTTACATACTTACTTGCTTTATCCGGAATTTGCAGATACAGGCCATCCTCTTCTCTTAAAAAAATCTTTATTTTTTATTTTATATTTTATTTTTATTTATTTTTTTATTTATTATTTATTTTTTATCTATTTATTTATTTTTTTTCCATTTAGTGTCTTTTAACAACTCTTGCTGACATCTTCTTAAGTAATAACTTGTACATTTCAGTTGACCTATTTTTTTGTCCTATATTTTTCGCGCCTTTTAACATCATTTTGTCTGGGTCATTTTGACATTTGCTTTTCTATTTTCTATTTAATTCTATCGCCAATTAATTTTTTTTCTCTTCTTCTTCACTGATTCTTTTCTCTTCTTCCCTGATCTTTCTTAATTGCATTATGTCTCAGCAGCTGTGTAAAACGCATTATTATTGGAATTTTTCCCCTTTTCCTTGTACATATTTGTGAATTATTCCATGGATTTCGGCCTTTTGGATTATTTTGGACCATCTTCCAATTATGTGATTTCCTTGGATTTTACTTATGCGAATGGAAATTCAATTAACTTTCTTGGATTTATATTTTTGGATTTTACCGTCATTGGATAATTTACCTTTCACCAGACTATCCATTCACGCGTAATCACCTTTTTCTTCACCATTTTCCCTCTGTTTCACTTTTTGTTATCAAGTAAGATCTTTGACTTACTTGCAGTTTCATCAAATACTTTTGTATGCAAAATCTGATCCCGCATTTTGCTAATTCCTACCCTCTGATAATAAGAAAACTATTTCTTCGAAACTCCGCGGATTAAGGACTATCCACTTATCGAGTGTTTCCTTTTCAAATTAAATATGTTTTTAACATGTTCCACATGTAGTAGTTTTGCGGTATCACAGCACATCAGCGAAACTAGACAACAAACTACCTCAAGACAGGATTGAAACTCAACCACCCAAATGACAGTTAGCGCTTCTAACCGTCACACTATTTAGCTACTGCTATGAAGGGTAGTGAATTAACAATGTTTTGACATAGTCCAAATGCCTAAGCTCCATTTGTTTAAATAATTTCGAATCTTACTAGATCCAGCCACGCTGATGAGTCGTAGACGACAAAACACGTGTCAGTGGATAATTATATTTTAAAAACAATATACGTGCCGTTCCCCATCTGGGGGTACCAAATTGGAAAAAGGGAAAATTATTCCCAACTCGCATTTAGGTAAAAATGCACTTTGGTAAAAATAATTGAATTCATTCAAAACGTATCGCAAAAACAAAAACAAATAAATACATCTATATATATATATATATAGATAGATAGATAGATAGATAGATAGATGTATATATATATGGTTTGGAAAGTTTTTCAACCTTTAAAACTCTATGAAGAAAAAGCAAACTTTCAGTCTCAAGTATTTTGTTAAAAACTCGTTTGCTTGTAATTCAATTCAATTATTATCATTAATTATCACTTACTGCACTGATGATTGCGTAAGCATGAAGCACTATTGTCTAAAAAAAAATATATATATATAGTGAAAAAATATTCTACCTAAAACACCTCTTTAAGAGATTAAAATTGAGCCCTGTTTAATGAATTGAGAAAAAGCGGTCAATAATCATGCATGCATCATTCAAAACTTTCTATTTGTAGAATACTCTGTTCGCCGTTCATTATGACAAGCTTGTTTATATGGTTTCATATCTAAATTCACTTTTCTTCTTTTTTTTTACATGGAGATCACTACTTATCAAGGCCCGAAGGCCACTCAGGGATAAGGGTTATTGCGTGTACAGTAATCAATGAGATAGTATTGTAGTAATCATTAGTATTAGGGGTTTTGATAGAGTGTCTTACTTAAGGGGGCGGTTTGTCAGGAGTTTGTTTATGTTGGACTTGAAGACGTCCAAGTTGTAGTCAGGTGGGAAACAGGCAAGCGGCAGAGAGTTCCACTGGCGTGCAGTTCTAAGAAAGAAGCTTTGCTCATGGAATCTACGTTTGGATTTAGGCACAGATAAAGAGTGGGGAAAATTATTAACAGTAGTTTCAGCCAGACGGGTGTTTCTCATGAAAGCTTGGCGAGGGGGGATGAGGGATTGGAGCTCAGACGAGCACCTGCCATGGAAATAACGATAAAACAAAGACAGGCTCACAACATCTAAATGCTAATTCCTGGTGACTGAGAAGTAAAACACTAGCCCGCAAAGCTAAGCCAAGGTTGATTTTGTTGACTGAGTTCAAATCTCCCAACCACCAGTAATTATCACTTCCTACTATAACGTTGTCCGGGAACCAACACACATTGTGTCCAGTTTCAGCCACAAAGGGGAGAAAGAATAGGAAATAACTCCAACTCACTTGTTCTTTGTAGCAACAACATTTATTTCCTGATTCTCTCTTTACCGCTGTGACGCCCATCACGTGATCGTCCTTCAAGCCTCGCACATGATCTTGAACATTATCCACGTCTCTCACATGATCGTTCTGTTTCTCATTTTTATAGTATTTTTTCTTTCTTGATGACATCATTTCACATGCAGTTGTGTAGCAGACGAACTTGCAACAAGCACAGTAGCAGGAGTTAATTCTCGCGGCTCGAGATTTGAAATCCATTTTCTCTCTGGCTTGTCCAATCACAAGCCAGCTCTCAATCATGTGACCGAGTACATAAAAGGTGAAATCGGCAACTCTTCCTCCTCTTTCTCCCTGGCTAACGTGAATACCACAAGCCAATAGAGCTATCGTCAAAACTTGCTTCCACGAGCGCTTCACACACATACTCTTCCCTACCACGAGACATTAACCCTTTGCCCTGTCTCTACTATTGGACGCATGCTCCTACAACATGTAAACACATGGGATACTTTTCTGTCTCTTTAAACAGGCCTGTTGGATACCCTAATCTACGTCCCGACATCAGAAACTCTTTTCACGACTACTATAAATACAAGCTTGTACGAACACTGAAATCTTCTAATAACCCATTTCTCTCTTGTGCACATTACTAACGAGGATGACAAAGTTGTTTATTAAATGTTAAAATGAGATTTCCTTTCGTTGTCTTCATTTTTACCAAATTATCCTTGTTCAAAAGAATAAGTCAAGAAATACATTATTATTTCTGTCAGAAAGCGTTTTTTGTAATAAAACATTTTGAAAGCAATCATTATCCTTGTTCAAAAGTATAAGTCAAAAATCCACCTGACCTATATCTAACTGTCCGATATCTAATTTACGTCCTCACATCAGGAACTCTTTTCACGACTACTATAAATACAAGCGCGTACAAACACTGAACTCTTCTAAGAACCCGTTTCTTTCTTGTGTACACTACTAACGAAGATGGCAAATAAAGTTGTTTATTAAATGTTTAAATGAGACTTCCTTTCCTTGTCTTCATTATTAACTAACGTTGCATCTATGCATTCGAGCTGTGTTACACTACACTGATGATTGCATAAGCATGGAACACTAGTGTCTGTAGTTATGAAATATTATTCATATTTATTGAAAAATAATACATGTGTGCGCGTATGTGTGTGTGTGTGTGTGTGTGTGTGTGTGTGTGTGTGTGTGTGTGTGTGTGTGTGTGTGTGTGTGTGTGTGTGCAATTTACATTTGTATTCCCGTAGGTGGTTGTTTAGATAGAGACACAAGTGCACTGATTGACTTGTTGTCCTCTATTGCTTTTAACGCGGCCTTTTGTGTATATAATATAAACATGGCGTTACTCACCAATCAACCTTTCGTCACGGAAAAGCTCACTTTTTTTTCCACCTCTTTTGCAAGTCAATCAACACTGCTGAATCATATCCTAAGCTTAGCCTTCACTTCTATGAAGTTAGAAAGAGAAAAAAGACAAGAAAGGAAAAGCCTTTTTGGACTGGTCCCATGTACACTCCTAATTTGGAGATTTCAGAAATAGAATCAAAATATGGCAATCGGTGATAGTGACAGCAAAAGGTTTTTAATTTTACATGCCTGATTGACATGCGAAACTCAGGAGTTCAAATCCCACATTATGCGCATAAATGAAGAATTAGAACATTTAAATATTCGAATTATTTGGATTCTTCAAACTACTATTCTTATTCTGAGTGTTATTTTCACAATGTTTTGGTCGATGTAACCTCCGACCTTCTTTAGATGTATCTTCTTAAACACGGGAATATTTCTGCCGAACTTGGAAATCTGCACTGAATTTCAAATTAAAGACTTTATTTACTTCAGCATGTTCTCGTTCTGTCAGCCATAAATGGGTAAAAGTCCTAAATAATATTTCGCACTTGTATTTTGAATGTCACCTTCACTAAGGATTGAATCTTCAACCTCCAGGAGAATATAATTTACAACTGAATTTTGCCAAGTATTTTATTCTTGCTGACAATTAATAACACTCACGATAAGAATAATAGTCCAAAGAATAATGTGAATAATCAATCCTCATCTAAAAAGTCAAAAATAAATTCAAAAAATAATTTCGTCCTTCTTAAAGAGGCCAATTACTGCGATCATTTACAGGTGATCATTTCATGTAAATATTTACAGGTGATTATTACATGTAGTTATTTACAGTTGATCGTTACATGTGATAATTTACAGATGATTATTACCAGTGATAATTTACAAGGAAGTATGTAATTATTACACATGATCATTACAGGTGATCATTTACACGTAATTATTACATGTGATCATTTTACAGTTGATTATTGCATGTGATCATTTACAGCTGATCATTACATGTGATCATTTACAGGTAATCACTGATGTGATAATTTATAGGGGATTATTACATGTGATCATTAAATGTGATCATTACATGTAATCATTTGCATGTAGTCATTGAATGTGATTATTTACAGGTGATCATTACATGTAATCATTTACAGATTATCATTACATGTGTTTCTTTAGAGGTAATCATTACATGTGATCATTTACAGGTGATTATTGCATGTGATCATTTACAGGTGATCATTATTTGATTATTTACAGGCGATTATTACATGTGATCCTTACATGTGATCATTTACAGGTGATAATTGCATTTGATCATTTACAGATGTTCATTACATGTGGTAATTTTCATGTGATTTTTATAGGTGATCATTACATGTGATCAGTTACAAGTGATCATTACATGTAACCATTAACAGGTGATTATTACATGTGATCATTAACAGGTAATCATTAAATATGATCATTTAGAGGTGATTATTACGTGATCATTTACAAATAATTATTACATGTGATGATTTACATGTGATTATTTCATGTGATAATTTACAGGTGATCATTACATGCGATCATTTTCAGGTGATTATTACATGTTATCATTTACAAGTGTTCATTACATGTGATCATTTTCATGTGATTTTTATAGGTTATTATTACATGTGATCAGTTACATGTGATCATTACATGTAACCATTAACAGGTGATCATTACATGTGATCATTACCAGGTAATCATTACATATGATCATTTAAAGGTGATTATTACATGTGATCATTTGCAAATGATTATTACATGTGATCATTTGCGGGTGATTATTACATGTGATCATGTACAAGTGATTTTTACAGGTAATTATTTACAGGTGATTATTACGGATGATCATTTACAGGTGATTATTACATGTGACCATTTACAGGTTATTATAGCGTGTGATCATTGACACGTGGTTATTACATGTGATTATTTACAGGTGATCATTGTTACATATAGGGGTTTCATTAAAAGAGAGTCTTAGAGTCTTAGGGAGAGATGTTGTTGCAAGAGGGAGATGGATGTTGTTGTATATTAGAGAGAGAGATTATTTTATTAAGAGGGATGTTGTAGGAGATTAACTTAGAGAGATGTTGTTGTGAGAGAGATTGTTCGTTTTATAAAGAATGTTGTTGTTTCTGTTATGAAGATTCATATATATTAAAATCGTCATACTTAGATGTGTTGATGGAAGAAAGCTCTTTGAGTGAGGAGACAGTGTTGAGACACTGTGTAGACAGTCTTCAGACAGTCTTAGTGTATATATGAGATGTAGAGTTCACATTGTCGATATGAGATGTCGAGACGTGTATGTAAGATGTGTATGTTAAGACATTTTATAACACAGATATATAGACATATAATACAATTTTCACTTTACCTTTTGGTAGAATCACAACACAAAGACAAACACATGATGGGTTTATTTCTTCTCACGACCGGCCGTGGTTTTCTCCTCAAGAATTCAAAGCTTCACATAATAAGTTTCAAAGTGACCGTCTCGCTTCTAGACGTTCGAATTCCAAACTGCAGACTATCGTCTGTCGTTCTCAAACTCTCTCTCCGTCTCTCCCCCTGTTTCTGTCTGCTTAACTCTAAAGTTTTTCTATCTATATCTAGAACTTCCCATTTTTCCATGACGTCATACACATGTTAAAACATGTGTCTTCTTTTCACGTGTTCTGGACATGCGTGTCCAAAACTTTTTCCTTTGTTTACAAAAGGAATTTTAACCTATACTCAGTAATCTATATTTCCAATATGTTAAAAACATATTTATTAAATTATCTTGTAGCTGCATTTTTTCAATTGAATTTTCATAACAAAATTGACAGTGCACATTCTTTTCTTGAAACTATTTTATCTCTAAGCTGTTTTACATTCCATTTTCTAATTCTCACACGTAATCTATTTCTAAACCTAAATTACGAGGTTCGAATTTCGTCTATTGCTATTTCATTTTCATTTTAACTAAATCTCTCTATTTTTATACTTACATGAAAAGGGAACAGCCCTTATCATGTAACAATCATTACATGTGATTATTACATGTGATCATTTACAGGTGATCATTTAATGGTGATCATTTAAGGGTGATTATTACATGTGATTATTTACATATTTTTATTACATGTGATCATTTACATGTGATTCTTACATGTGATTATTTAGAGGTCGTTATAACATGTGATGATTTACAGATTATTATTGCGTGTGATCATTTACATGTGATCATTACATATAATTTACAAGTGATTATTACATATGATCATTTACAGGTGATCATTACATGCGATCATTTACAGGTGATCATTACATGTAATAATTTACACGTGATCATTACATGTGAATGGTATCTGACAAAATGTACAGAAGATTCAGGTATTCAACACAAAATTGTGTGGGGCGATGATGCAACCTTTAAATTAAATGGCTCCATTAATCTGATTTTTTTTCCAAACAAACTGAACGAAAGAATCTTAAGGTTAACAATTGTTAAAATCTTTTTGGAATTGGAAAAATAAATAATGAAATAAGTTCATTCTGTCTTTTTCTTTTCTTTCTTTTTCTTTTCTTTCTTTTTCCTTTTCCTGCCATTACTTTCTTTCTGCCTTTTTTTTCTTACTACCTTCTCCCTTTCCATTCAACTTCCTTCTTTTTATTTCCTTCTTATTTTTTCGGTTTCCTTAATCTTTTCTTTTCAGCTTTATTTTCTGTTTCCTTCACTCTATCTCCATCTCCTACTTCCGCGCCCCCATTCACACCTATTACTTACATTTACTAATTCCCAGCTTCCTTCTTTTACATTGCAAACGAAACGTGAGACTAATTTATCCTCATCTCTAAACCCTCGTGAGTCATTAGTGCCTACCCGCGTTGCACCGCAGCCCCGATATATTTCCAGCCTCTTCACCCACAATGTTCCACCACAGACTTTCCCCATGGACGATCTTTAGCATCAAGACTCCTACCTTCTCATTATTAAACCGGCAGAGTTGTTTGTTTGTTTGTTTGTTTGTTTGTTTGTTTGGTTGGTTGGTTCGTTGGGTTTTATTGCATATTTGTCGTGATTGGCTCATTTTATGTCTAAAGCGTACATGTTTTACATGGATTTGTAGATTGATTTGTTTGGGACACATCATCATCATTATCATCAGCATCATCGCAATCATTATCATAATCATTATTCTCATCATCACCTTCATTATCATCATTGTTGGTAATCATCATCGTCATAATCATCAATGTCATCATCATCATCATCATCATCATCATCATCATCAACATCATCGTAACCATTATCATAATCATTGTTCTCATCATTATCGTCATCATCATCATTATCGTCATCATCATTGTGGTAATATCATCATCATTATCATCTTCATAATCATCACTGTCAGGCAGAAATTTTCCTTTAACAATTATAGGAAATTTTCTCAACCACGGATAGCCATGAAGCATAACACCTTACCTGAGAGCTTACTGTTCAAACTCTTCAGCTTAACATTCACATGGAGCATGTATTGGAACAAATACATTTAGGACATTGCAAAGGCTGCTGCAAAGAAAGTGGGTTTCCCCTACCCATGCTAGAAAATTACAAACTTCTTGCACTTGCACACTTTTGACATACATACACCCGACAAACTTGTCTAACAACAAAATCACACACTTTCCTTGATGTCAGAAAGCCTTCTACCCTAATAATAACTTCTTCTCTCAGACTGATAGACTTTGGAATCCCCCCCCCCCGTTTCCTGCTTCCCGAACTGCGCTAACATGCAGTTTAAATGTAATGTGAAAAGACATCGCACTCATTTTCTTGCATGGTCCCTACTAGACATAATCCCAAATAGTAGCCCCTTACATCCAAGTGGCAATATGCCTTATTTTGGAGTTTAAAAGAGTAAAAAAGGAGGTGGGAACTATTGCCATCAGCCATTATCCTTCATAAAATTAGAGCACACACAAATATACATGTTTGTCGAAACAAAAATGCAACAATAAAGAACAACCTTACTATTTAGCTGCCTGTTAGATATTGAACAGGTAGATCATCTAGTATATAATTTAGTTGGGAATAACAAGAAATGACACAGCCGAGGGGTCAGCAGAGGTCAACCCTCTGATCCCAGGGTGAAAATTATGTAAGCTACGATAATGTATTAAAAATAGATATTTCGTCACATGGCTCAAAGAGAGAGGATGAAAGCATGCAGCAGTCTGTTTAAAAGCATGCAAGGCGTCGAGAATATAATGACATGGGTTAACAAGGTTTTGCTAATTAGCAACTTTGATCTCTTCTCTCTGTCTTCCCTCCACTTCCTTGTATCAGTGATTTGAAACGAAGATCACATTGAATAAATGACTTGTGGTGGCTGCATCGTGAAGTGATTCTGACGAACGCTAAAAAGCAAACGGTCTTAATTGTTACTCTCTTTTTTTTTCTTGTAGGAATTCGCTTTCTTCCTAACTTGCAACAGTAAGTAAGTTTTCACATGAACATGTTAACTCAACATATTTTCAACCAATTAAAATCGTTTTAAACCCCTAAAACATAGCATGTATATGTGAATGTAATAATTCCACACAAACTTAGACACTCCTGTAGGAATAGGTCAAAAAATATATTCTTGAGAATTCTTAAGCAGGCTGCATTACTGAAAGACACCTGAAGATATCCTCAACAAACCTCTCCTTTAATTATCGGCTGATTATTGATTAATCGACTGATTAACAGGTTTTCTAATATCGATTTATTAACAAACTTTTCTGCTATAAATGGTACTAATATCAATTTAATTATATTGTAAACGATACAATTGTTACGAGAAAAGAGCCCTTTTCTTGTAAGTAAGAAAAACATTAGATAAGTAAAAATGAGATTAGGATAGACTGAGATTCGAACCTTGTAAGCAAGGTTCGCAAATAGATTCAGAAAGGAATTTCGCATTGTTCAGTTTCACATAAAATAGTTTAGATATGTTGTTGTAAAAGGAATTTTGATTGTTCAATTCTTTTTATGAAAACTGAATTAAAATAAAGTCAGCTAGGAAATAAAGAACAATGCAATTTAAACATATTGAAATATAAGTTAGGTAAAAAAATAGGTTAGTGAGAATTCTTTATTTGCAGAAGTGTGTTTTAGAAATGTATGTTTAAGCCACGTGAGTTCCCCACGTGAGTTGATCACGTTGTAGAGCCATACATGACGTCATAGCAAAAATGAATTCTCAATATAGGAGCTAGAGTCGAAGATCAGTTGGGGAGAGACGAAGATCAGGGGCAGTCAAGTCCGGATTGAAGTCAGCACAGTCAGCCAGACAGAGCTGACATGAGGAGGGTCTCTCTTTAGAAGTAAAGAGTTAGAACATTAAACATGTAGAAACGACTTTGAATTTACATGGAGGATATACAAGGGCTTGTAGTTCGTTGGAGCACATTCCATTAAAATACTTGTAAAATAGGCAGAGAGATGCAACACTTCATCGATAGGAGAGAGGTTAAAGCCTAGCTGACAGTTCGGGACCTATTAGGTTGACGACTTTCTTTTGAACCTTGTCCAAAAGCGAGAGACAAGTAGCAGATGCACCAGCCCAAATGTGAAAACAATACTCCATACATGGGCGAATATTGGCCTTGTAGAGGTACAGGATACTCTCAGGTGTAAGTAACTTTCTAGCATGGTAGAGAGAGCCCACCTTCCTCGCAGCAGATTGCTATAAAAGTACAATGGCTGGTTACAAACTTTTAGACTTAAAATGAATGCTCATCTGCACAGACTCATCAAAACAAACGAAAATTGTAATAATTATTTGTTGTCATTTGTGACATTGCGATGGACGATCGAATGAATTCAAGTGAGTCCATCTCCTCAGTCTTGTTTTGCTGATAAAAAAAAGAAAAAAAAAAAGATTGATAGTGACAAGTGCTTTCCCAGAACTTTTCTTCACTGTGGGTTAGATAAGAGAACACTTGTCAAAAGATATACAACAAAAAATGCCGCGTATTTTCTTTCATTTCTTTCTTTTTTTAGTTCATACATTTCGACTCATTCTTGGATTCGTTTATCTTGTGCACACATACACAAACACGCACGCACACAAACACTCGCACACAAACACACACATGCAGTGATGCAGTGATGCACACAAACAAACACACACACACACGCACACACAAACACACATCTGTACACAAACACACACACACACACAAAAACACATGTACACAAACACACATGCGCGCGTGCGCACACACAAACACACGCACATAAACGCACATAACTACACACATACACATACACAAACACACAAACACGCACACAAACACACGCATACAAACACATGCACGTACACACGCACACGAACACATACACAAATACATGCACACATACACACACACGCATGAAAACAGATGCACACAAATACACGCGCACAAACACACACACGCACACACACAAACACACACATACGCACATGTAGACACATACATACGCAAGCACACACGCACACAAACACGCGCAAACACACACACGCACACAAACACACATAAACACATACACATGCAACACACACACGCACCCCCCCCCCCACACACACAGACATTTATTATACAAACGTTCGTTTCTGTAAAGCTTTTTTTTCGGAAAAGTTTTTTCCTATATATTGTTGTAAAAGAAAAGTAGTCGATCATAGTCGAGGGCGATCCAAAGGCTCCTCTTTTTATTAGTTACAATACCGGGGTGTAGGGAAGAGCGCTACTTTTCTCCACTTATTGCACTTAGTCTTGATCCTCATTTTATAATAATGAGTATTTAGCAAGGAGGCATCAAGTATCAGGAGTCCTTGGTATGACTCGATCTAGAATTGACCCCAGTCTCCGAACCTGTTAGTAATATTCTTTAGTTCTGAGATTATGTTTTAAAAAAATCTATTTTAGTTGTTCTAATTAGCCGTAATTTATTACTTAACTGAACAAAACACTCATCTCTCCATTAGTTATGCCTTTCTTGCGCTCCTTCTTGGTCAGCATTTAGAGAAAGGGTGACTCTCTTTTTGCAGCTGTAGTAGATATTATATATGTCACACGCCACAAGCACCTACGTAAATTATACAGTAAAATAGCAAGTCCCTTTACTTTTATATAATTAATAGATGGATACCCCACTCAGGATGGTTAAAATAAATTCCATGAACGGAACAGTTTTTGGGTGCTTCTTTGTTATAAGAGCGAAATTCGAAAATGAAAATATTGAATTTCAAGTAAAATCAATGGTATCTACTTAATTGTCATGTCACAGTAATAAACATATCCAAAAATTATGAAAAACGATGATATAGAAAATAAATTTTTAATGAAAATAGTTTTCAAAGACAATGACGAAAATTAAATTTTAATAAAAACGAAACCAGAGATTTCGTATCGCAACAAGGAAAGTAATTATTTTCTGAAAACTTTGAAAATCTTAAGCAAATTTAGCCAAACTTAATTTTCGCTAATTATCTTCGAAAACTGTTTTCATTAAAAATTAATTTTCTACCTTATCGTTTTTAGTAATTTTTTGATATGTTCATTACTGCGATTTGACAATTAAGTAGACACCATTAATTTGAGTTTTTTGTTTGTTTTTTTTATAAAGGAGTCACTGTTTATCAAAGCCTGGAGGCTACTCGAGGATAAGGGTTAATGAGTGTGCAGTAGTCAATGGGGCAATATCGTAGTAACCGTTAGTAGTGGAAATTTGATAAGTTGGATTACTTAAAGGGACGGCTCATCAAGAATTTGTTTACATTGGACTTGAAGATGGCCATATTGTAGCCAGCTGGAAAGCAGGTAAATGGAAGAGATTTCCACAGGTGTGCAGTTCTAAGAAAGAAGCTTTGTTCATAGAATCTACGTTTAGGTTTAGGCACAGATAAAGAGTGTGAGAAATTATTGATAGTGGTTTCAGCTAGACGAGTGTTTTACGTGAAAGTCAGACGAAGTGAGGGGGGGGGGGATAGATTTGAGCTCAGATCACTTCCCATGAAAATAATGATAAAGCAGAGACAGGCTCGCAACGTCTCTTCTGTGGGAGAAAGGTTGCAGGGAAGAGAAACGGACATCCCCCACTACGAGGCTACGAAGTCTATTTTGAACTTTGTTAAGGCAGGATAAGCTGCTTCTAGCAGTTCCTGCCCAGATGTGGCAAAAGTACTCCATCGTTGGCCGAACTTGGTTCTTTATACAAGTAGAGAATTGCATCAGCAGTGAGATATCTTCTGGAGCGATAGAATGATCCCACCATTTTCCCAGCAACCTTGGCAATGGATGTGATGTACATGTTCCATTTCAGATTAGGAGTAAAGGTCAGATCCAGGAGCTTGTCAAAACATGGAGTCTCTCCAAGACGAGAGCCATTCATTTCAATTGATGCCAGACAGGGATCAGATCGTTGATGATGTAAAGATAGAAGCTTGGTTTTATGTGCATTAAAATTAACCAGCCACCTCTTTCTCCATTGCACCACGTGTTCAAGATCAGAGGAGAGAGAACTTGGTCGTTTACAGCCTTTGAAATATTACCATAGATGGTAGTGTCATCAGCATAAATGTCTACGAATGATCTTAGGATGTAATTTGGAAGATCGTTGATGCAGATCAGGAAGAGAGCTGGGCCCAAGATAAACTCCTGAGGGACTCCAGCATTAATACTGTGAGCTTCTGATCTCTGCCCATCAACTACTACTCTTATAAACCTATCAGAGAGAAATGATTTAATAATTGAAAAGACATTTCCAGCTATACTGCAGCTGGAGATTTTGTGGAGTAGACCTTTATGCCATATCCTATCAAAGGCCTTTGGTATGTCAAGAGCAATTGCCCTAAAAAGGGAACCTCCATTAAGAGATTTGCTAATCCTATGAGACACAACTATGAGCACATCTGCTGTAGATCTAGCAGAATGGAAATCATATTGCATGTCACTGAGGAGGTTATTTTTGCTGAGGTGGTTGACTACTTCTCTATTTAACACAACTTACTCATGACACACAGGAGACTGATTGGTCTGTACTGAGAGGGATGTGACTGATCACCTGAATTTTTAAATACAGGACATACTGTTGAGGTTTTTCAGGGTGTTGGGAAGCAATTATCCTTAAGACAACGTTTAAACAGCTTTGTAAGTATGGGAGCTAGTTCTGGTTAAAGCTTTTTCGGCACTATAATTAGAATGCCGTCAGGGCCAATTTCCATACTGGAATCGAGGTTTTTGATTATCTTGGCGACATCATGCACAAATATTTGTATGTCACATTATATGTTTTCAGCCATCGGAGGAAATATGGGGGGTTGGCAGCCCTGATTACATAGGGTAGAATTAGTTCCAAAGTTCTTGGCAAAGAGTTTCTTTGTCCGATGCTGATGAGATTACCTCAGGTCCATTGATGATGGTTGGAATAGAGCACATGCTTTTGATCAGGACCCTATTTATTATTTGCTAAACTGGTGGGAACCAGGCTGCTGTTCAGCTACTTTGGACTTGATGGCCTGCGCATACAACTCTCTCGCGTTCTTTATTACTCTTTTGCAGTGGTTGCTGGCAGTCCTGAGAGTAGCTTTAGTCTCAATACATCTATTATGTTGGAAGCAATGAAAATAGTGATTTCTGTGTGCAATGACAGCAGCACATTTTGGAGAGAACCACGGCTGGTTGTTAGGTTTTTGCTGGTATCTTTTGGAGGGTATGAAGCAGTCTATACCTATAATTAATCATTCCGTCAGGTCTGATAATATAGAGGACATTCTTTTTAGACATGGCACACAGAGATAAATCTTATATAAATGTATGGAAGCTATCCCAGTCAGCCATATACTGTACGATGGAGAGGTACGTCTGAGGACTTATTACATTTTGTTTTTATCTTAACTGAAACAACCGAGTGGTTGGAAGATCCCAGTGGAGACAGAACGGAGGATGAACATAGCTAAGGGCAAGTTGTGAAAGAAAGGTCTAAGAGACTTGCATACTGACCATCAGTGTCAGGCACGTGGGTGGGTTCATGAAAAATCTGTGTTAGGTCATAAGCTACGGAGAAATCGTGACAGAACCTCCCTTCATTATTTGTCTTGTTTAAGTCGGCTAACCATTTCACATTGTTAGCATTGAAGTCTCCACAAATGTGAATGTTAGTCGAAGGATGAGCAAACAGGATGTGGTCAATTTTCTCAGATATGCTCTTAAAGATAGTAACTCCACTGTTATGGGGACGATAGAGGGCAAATATAAACACAGTGGTATAAGAAAATGCAACCCAGAAGCACATATAGGGCAATTTAGGGTCTTCTCTGGAAATGTTTCTACCACATGGAAAACATCTCCAATGTATGCACATATTCCATGTCCATGGCGATCTTGGGGGTCAGATTTGAATGTTAAGTTAGAGTATCCTTTAATCACAAACTCATATAGGGAAATAGTCGGTCCAATGCCAGTTTTGCTTAGGAATAATAGGTTTGGTTTAGTCTCTTGTAATTAGATTTCAACCTTTGGAAAGTTGGAACATAGACCCTGATGTTGGAGAAGGAGACATAGTAGTGAGGATCTATGTTGGAAGTTGGAGTTTAATCGTGTATTTTTTTCTGGAGACTTTTCATGATGGAGTTTTGGGATTTGTGGAACAGATCGACAGACTTGGTTAGAGCAAGGCAGAGAGGGAAAGTAAGGGAGAAAAAGAAGCAAAGAAATATTTTTTTTATCGGCCATAGGGTAAAGCTGTAACAATTACCTGCTAATATGGCATTGAGAAGCCTCACCAGAAGCTACTGCATGGGCCAGAATCCATTCACCAAATGGCAATACAGCAGTCCCAGTACTTTGCACTTGCTGATAGGGCGGCCTGCTTAGTGGTTAATCCAAGGTTTGAATCCTTTACTATCAGGCGGATAACGTCAGCTCAGTAAAACGTTTGTCTCCATCATCTTTATTAGTGACATGGTTATAATACAAGGATAGAAACAGAAACAGAAAATTTCAGATATTTCAAGAAACTCCTCACGCAAAAATACTGCCGACCTAGAATACAGTTTTTTCTTCTCCCTTTGTCAGAAATATCACTCATTCTAAAGGACTGGTGGACAAATAAAAAGAAGCAAAAGTTACGGGAGCTGCCGACAACGCATCTTAGATGCGTCGCATCTACAATGCATTGTCTACTCTCCTTTAAAAAAAAAAAAATAATTACTTGAAATTCAATATTTCCATTTTCAAATTTAGCTATTATGACGAAGAAGCGCCGTTTAGGGTTAGGTTATGGTTCGTTTATGATTAAAAAAAAAAAAGCGAACCTGAAGAATCTTACCCCCCACCCTCTCTCTCTCTATTGTTTTATTTTCGTCTTTTTTTTTTAGCGGATTATTATCGATTGGACACTAGTCTACCAGATTATCAAAGAAAAAAATTGAAAAAGTCAATATTTAAATACCTGTAGGTGTATTCAGTTTCTAATGCAACGTTCCAGTAAATTGATCACCCATTTTTTAACCACTCGATGTTTTTAGGCCAAATTTCGCAAAATTAGCCTTCATAAAAATTTAGCTCCTTTAAAAAGGCCAAAATGCTTTAAAATTAGGCTAAATTCGCAAAATTTGGCCTGAAAATGTCGAATTGTTCTAAAATGGATGATCGAACGTTGCATTAGAAAATGAGCACCCCTACAAATATTTAAATATTGGCCTTTTATTTTTTGATAATTTGGTAGACTAGTACCCATTCGATAATAATCAGTTAAAAAAAATTAAAATAAAAAAATAGAGAGGGGGCAAGATTCTTCAAGTCCGCTAAAGAAAGAGTTCAATTCGTATAGATTGATAATGCTCGTTAACAGTCGTTTGTCAAATAGTCACGAATTAGTGAAATTGGAAAAAATTCAGAATTGGGAAAACGCACACACACCCTAGAAAAGCTTAAAACAACAACAAAAAAAAAAAACAACAAAAAAGAAAGAAATTAATAAAATTAAACCATACACTTAAGAAAAACGAAACACTTTTTGTCAAATAAATTCTTGATCGAAAACAAAATAAAATAAATAAATAAATGTGCATTCTAATTTATGCATTTGTTAACGCCACGTTTACTTAGCAAAACACATTTTCCATTATTGCAGGCGATTTATTTGGGGAGGCGGTGTGCACGTGGTCACTAATTTTAGTAAAAAAAAAAAACAACCAAAAAAAACAAAAAACATGTCAATAATTTTAGGTTCTCAACAAACTCCTATATTTAAAAAATAAATAATAGATTAGATATTTTTTAAATACCCCCCTCCAATTGAAAATCGGTTATGTAATCGCCCCAAAAAAGTAGAATCTAAGGGGGGGGCGCTAAACTATAATGGCTGTGATAGTAAAACTATTTCCTTTTTTTTTTAACTTAAATTCGCATATTTAGTGGAAATAAAAGTAAAATATGGGCAAACAAAATAGGATTTAAAAAAAAATTTAATGCTTGTTAAAAAAAGTTGTCAACATGAATTTTTTTTCTAACCCGGCTAAATACAAGTAGGTTATTATTATAGTTATTTGTTTTGTTCTTACACACACACATACATACACACACACACACACACACACACACACACACATATGTTGTATGTATCCAATAAATAAGACTATTTTCAAAGTTTCAATTTTCTTTATTTTTAACTGTAAAAAAAAGCACGTTAAGCCGAAGCGTCTTCCATCTTTCTTTCACCTCCGTCTCCGTACTTTAAACTTTACTTAAAACTTTTTATTTCAGTTTTTCAATTAATAAAAGTAAAATAACCATCACATTTGCTTTCTTTCTTACAATAAATAGATTATTTTCCAAAGAATGTAAAAAACTATCTTTATTCCGAATATTTTATATTTCCTGGCGATTTTTTTTTATAATTGACCAAAAATCTATCATGAAAGGCAGCCATGTTTGTTTAATAAAATGGCCAAACCGGAAACGACGATGACAAGAAGACATCGGTTTTTGGCGCGAGAATTTTTTTTGTTGTTAACGTAAATATTTATTTCAACTTTCTGAAAAAAGCTAAAAAAATATTTCTTTTCAACTATTCTTAACTTTAATAAAATATTAAATCTATCCATTTATTATAATAAAAGTATTATTAAAAGTGTTAGTATAATTCTGGACTTCGTTTTCAAATAAAATGTCCGTTTGTTTAAGAATGGGAAACTACTTGACTTTTTTTTTGTTGTTGGCAACAATAAACAAAAGCATTTTTTATGGATCGATGTTTTGTTCTGTTTCTAGACATGAAAATAAAAGAGTATTTAGTAAATAAACAAAAAATGTTTACAATTCTGAAATTAATTATACAATTTATAAATTCTAACTATTGGACGTTGTCCGGGAGAATTTATAATTCATTTTTATTTTAGTAAGCCGTTTATTTATTTATTTATTATTTTAGGAAATAATGTATATTTTTATAAATAGGTACTTTGAAATTTATATGTAATTATTACGGCACTGTTTGATCATGAAATAAATTATATATATATATATATATATATATATATATATATATATATATATATATATATATATATATATATACCCACACACACACACATAAAATGTTTAATTTTCTTAATTTAAATATAGTCATATACATACATAAAGAAAATAATTCAACGACCCTTGTTGGAATTCAATTCTATATGAGCAAACAGTTAATAAAATATGTCAAAAAACACTTTGAAATGAGTTAAAAACATATTTAATCTGAAAAGGAAACACTATATATATATATATATATATATATATATATATATATATATATATATATATATATATATATATATATATATAATTTAATGGAGATTAGAATAATAGTCTAAAGAGCTAAGTGTATTTTAATGTAATAGTGAAATTACTAGTTTAATTAAAATACAGAAAATGCTCGTTGTAATTTAGATATATAATAAGCTCGATAGTTAAATGTCCTAGAGCTAATTCAATATTAAGTAATGTGATTTATAATTTAAAAGTTTTAAAATTTTTAAAATTTAAAAATCAAAATTTAATTAAATTAAAAATCAGTTTCATAAGAAGGAACAACTTTGTTGTTGTTCCTTCTTATGAAACTGATTTTTAATTTAATTAAATTTTGATTTTTAAATTTTAAAACTTTTAAATTATAAATCACATTACTTAATATATATATATATATATATACTTGTTTATTGTTATATAAACATGCTCACATCCCGCTGCTACAAATAGCCACTTGTTTCAATCAAACAACAGATATCATCAGGCAGCGACTTGACTATTCAAAAGTTCAATGAATAAAGATTATTCATTGAACTTTTGAATAGTCAAGTCGCTGCCTGATGATATCTGTTGTTTGATTGAAACAAGTGGCTATTTGTAGCAGCGGGATGTGAGCATGTTTATATAACAATAAACAAGTATTATCAGCTCTTTTTATTGAGCACTATCTAACAACCTCGTTGAATTCATTAGTCCATTACTTTTGAATATAAAAAAAAACCGAGTATATATATATATATATATATATATATATATATATATATATATATATATATATATATATATATAAACTAATTTTGTTAGACTCTCTAAAAATATATATAAACAGCCATTTTTTAACATGAGTGATTTGTCAAGAATTAAATTTTAATTTAATAAACATTTTTACATAAAACTCATCCGGTAAAAATGGTAAAAAAAAATAAATGAATAAATAAATACATAAACAAATGACTTATACCAAACGCAGTAGAACTTATGGTGGGGATACGGTTAAGGGATTTTTTTTTTTTTTTTTTTTTTTCAGAGATTTTCGCCACCTAGACTTAGGGTTAGTGGTTTGATTGGAAGAAAGTTTTGGGGTCTGTTACCACCGGGACTTAGTTTTAAACCCTACCACAAAATAAATTTAAAAGGTGATGAGGACTCTCAACTATTCTGCCCCCTCCTTCAATAAACGAGATTCAGTTTTTTTAGGCTATTACTTGTGAACACCCTTAAAAAGTATTTTAGGATTTAATGTAAGGGGATTAGTTTCACACATTAATTTAATGTAAAATGATATCCTATTTTCAGGTCATTTTAAGTCTTTGGGGTAGTTAACTAATATTTTATTAGTAACCATAAGTCCGACTGGCAGAGTTGTAAAATCACACGTAATCGGTTTAAAAAATACTGAAATAAGCCTCACAGAATTTATCTCCATAGCAAAAAACAAAACAAGATTTAGTTAACTGCTTTAAAAAAGTTATAATAGCTGATCAATTAACGTTAAATTTATATGCGATACTGATCGCCAATTTTTCAATCAAATTGATTGATTGCCTGCTCTAGTTGATGACCTATCGTGGTGCACTGGGAGGAAGCTTCACATATCTCTCCGCAGTGACTTAGTCCAAAATATATTGTAGCCTACATTGCTCTGTTGATTTTATACACTTATTTTTATATCTAATAGCTTGAATTAAAATTTAAAATACAAAAGTCACGTATCATGGTTCAATTGTGTTCTAAACAGAAACATTCATTCCAAACACATCTCTATCATATCAAAGAACCTACTGTTGATTTTATATGCCTGATCTTTCTGCTTGTGTGGTAATAAAACTTTTCAAAGGCACTTATGATATTAGGCCGTGTAAGGTATTAACTTTGGTTAAAATCACCTATTCCTTCTTTCATTGGATTTTTTTCGATTATCGATACCTATCGAAGATATTCCGATACAAAACCCATTGGAGAACACTGTCAAGTACATTTGTGTGAGATTTCATAAAAATCGACCCAGCCGTTTCAGAGTTCATAGGAAATGAACACACACACACAAACACACACACACACACACACACAGAAAAGTTCCTTTTATACAAAAATAGAGATAATTTTTTTCTTGTAGAATTTTATTTATTTGTTGTTGTAAATTTGACAACAAAATAACCATTAAAACAATTATTATACGTTGTATGAAATGTTTCTCATGAAAATTAAATCTTATGGTATTTCTGGACGATCACTTAACATAACAGATTCTTCCTAGACAAAAGAAAAATCCAGGTTGTCCTCAATGGCCATATGTCTAAACATGATATTAATGTAGGAGTATCCCATGGGTCGATCCTTGGATCTTTATTATTCCTAATATTCAAAAATGACCTCCATGATAAAATTGTGTCCGAAATGGGTATATGTGCTGATGACACAGTGATGGTTGTCAAGCGGGGGAGCAGATGGTTTTACATGGTCAGAAGACTTTCTTGTGAAATTTTTTTTATTTTCATCTTTTTTTATGCAGTCATTTTTTTAGGTGTCAAGGTTACAAAGTCAGCACATTCCTGTCTCACCCCAAGGCAGCCACCCTGCAGTAGAGTCTGCATTAATCTGGCTGAGCTTATCTGAAATGAAGAAAAAGACAAGGGTCACCACAGTTTCATGCAAATCCAAAACTGATGCCCAATTCATGCAAGATTGTCCAAAAGCAGTCTGAATCATTCCATACGTTTCTGTGGCATTTTTTTCCGAATTTAAAACAGAATTTTATTGCATATTGTTCTTCTAAAGTGTCGTCACATCCAGATTGCATTTTTGAAATTCACCAACTGTAACACTCAGGCTTTAGGAGGGTGGATTCCAATTCTTGCTATAGCAACCTCTTTCCCACAGAAGAGACGTAGCGAGCCTGTCTTTGTTCTATCATTATTTCCATGGCAAGTGCTCGTCTGAGCTCCATTCTCTGGTCCCCCCCCTCGCCAATCTTTTTCAAAAAACACCCGACTAGCTGAAACCACCGTCAATAATTTTTCCCACTCCTTATCCTTGCCTAAATCAAAACATAGATTCCATGAACAAAGCTTCTTTCTTAGAACTACACGCCTGTGGAACTCTGTTCCGCTTGCCCGTTTCCCTCCCGACTTCAACCTGGATGTCTTCAAGTCCAACACAAACAAATTCCTAATAAACCGCATCCCCTAAGTAATGACACCTTATCAATTCTCCAATACTATTGCTACACTATTCCATTGAGTAAGGTACACACAATAACCCTTATCCCCGAGTAGCCATTGGGCCTTGATAAGTGGTGAACTCCATGTAAAAAAAAAAAAAAAAATCTCCCATCTGGCTGAAACTATTGTCAATAATTTTCCTCACTCTTTATCTGTGCCTAAATCCAAACGTAGATTCCATGAGCAGAGCTTCTTTCTCAGAAGTGCACGACTGTGGAACTCTCTTCTGCTTGCCTGTTTTCCACCTGACTACAACTTGGATGTCTTCAAGTCCAACATAAACAAATTCCTGATAAACCGCCCTCTTAAGTAAGACACTCTATCAAATCTCCAATACTAATGATTACTACAATACTATCTCATTGATTACTGTACATGCAATAACCTTTATCTCTGAGTGGCCTCTGGGCCTTGATAAGTGGTGACCTCCATGTAAAAAAAAAAAAAAAATAGCTGTTCATTTGAATCTGAAATCATAAAAATTGATCAGTCATCTCATAAGATGTATAGCAATGACATACTGAATTTTCAAGAATCTACGAAAATTTTAAATGCCTGTACAAAAAAGTCTGGAAACTTATTGAAGGCACATCGTATATGTGTGTTTACTGTGCCATCTCGACTGGAACTAATCACATTTGGTACAAATCAAAGAGTTAGGTGGAAACGGGAAATATGGACACGTACACGAATCGCCTGATGTATTCCTATATGAGTTTGGATATAACTGTGAGACAAACAAACTATATAATAATTATTATGCAAGCAATTTTTTTTTTCTTTACAGGGGAACCAGCAGTTATCAAGGCCCAGGGTTCACTTGAGGATAAGCATTGAGTGAACGCGATGATAAATAATAATAGTGGAAATTAAGTATAAATTCATGGAGCTCAATAAGAATTTGTTTACATTGGCTTGTAAACAATTATGTTATAGTCGGCTGGAGAGCAGCCCCATGGTATTATGTTCTACAGACAGGTAGCTCTAGGAAAGAAACTTTGCTCATATAAATACAGAAAGGGATAGATCTCAATCATGTGGCTGCTACAGAATTAAAGTTTATAGACACAAGTCAAGTATTCTGGTTTATTTGTGATCTTGACCCCCCCCCCCACACACACACACAAAAAAAAAAGACTGATTGAGAACAAAACAGAAGAACCACAACCTTTGTTAAGAAGGCCTGCTCGATTGAAAATTATGTCATACAGTTTGGGGCAAATTGGGCTGTCAATAATGACATAGCTTTTTAAAAAAAGGTTTTAGAGAACTTTAAAAAGTACATAAAAATCACATAAAAAAGAAAAGAAAGAAACATGATTTGATTTATGCTGAAACTAATTTATGCTGAAACTAATTTATGCTAAAACTGAATAATACAAGTTATTTAATATCAATGATAGTTGATTGATTCACTGAAACTAAAAATACTTAACAAATACTTATTAAATGCAAATAGTTCACAAGTACATGAATACACATTTATTACAAATTGACAAACGTAAAGAATAAAGTAACATCACAATACAAAACAACAATAATTTGGTACTCAATTTAGAAGTGTTTACAGTTCTACTCAGTCTCTCAAGTGGGCATAGTTCCCACAAGGGGTAAAAACATACCTTGCCTTGTCAAGGCCAGGACTCGCTGTGTGTGTGTGTGTGTGCCCCAAGGGAAGTAACTCTCCAATGTATATATTCACCGGGTTTCTTTGCCCATATTCCCCTACAGTACTCCACTCCCCAATATGAAGTACTTGAAAAATGAACATTTATTTTTATTTTGTTCACATAAAAACAAAGTTTTTGAAATAGGTGGGCTATTTGACACTTCAAAGACATTTTCGCCCATGCTCTTATATCTGCTTTGATCTGTGGACAGACATATCACTCAGTAGCCTTACCGATGTATTGATTCCTTGATGTGATAGGCCATGCACTGCTCTGAATATGTCTTTGCATAAAAATGCTGGAACGTAAGGATGCAGTTTGTTTGTGCTTGTATCACACATGACTTTTTTGTTGCTGGTAGGGTTGGTAATCATCATCAGATGGGATGAAGTTGCATTGTTCTGCAGGAGAGGAAGTTCTTTCTGTTGTTCATCTGACAAGGTGTCGACGTCAACAGGAAGGAATAAATTCCTCGTGATAAGGTGTCAGCTGAGATATTGTCTGCTCCCTGACACGCCGAATATCCAATGTAAATTGGAGGATATAGTCCATCTGGTGAATCTCTCTGGGAGAATATTTGTCCGAGGAAGACTGCAGGACACCTAACAGAGGTTTGTGGTCCGTGAGGATAGGAACTGCTGACCCTCCAGCAGTTGACTGAAATGGCGTATTGTGGAGAATGCAGCTAACAACTGTCTGGAAAACGTTTTTTCTATCTCCGTTAATTTCCTGGAGAAGAAGGAAATGAGTTTCCAGTTCATATCACATTTTTGTTGTAGGGCCGCTCCAATACCAATTGTAAATACATACACTGCAAAGTGCAGTTCATGATTAGGTTGGATGTGTGACAATTTGATGATCTGCAACATTGACTTGATTTCATTGAATGCTCCTACTGCATGCTCTGAAAGTGTAATGTCACAGTTCTTCACATTTGTCAACAAGTTTTTCAATGGCAAAAGTACTTGTGCACAGTGGGGGAGGAACCTACAGTAAAAGTTTACTAATTCTAAGAATTGGCGCAGGTGTTTCATAGTAGCATGAATAGGATAATCCGGAATGAACTTGACTGTTTTTGGTGATGGGGAAATTCCCTCCTCTGAGATATGGTGTCCCCAAAATGTGACATCAGATTGACCAAAAACATAATTAATGGGTTTATGGACTACCCCATATTGTTTCAGGCATTTGAATACTTGTCGCACATGATCGATGTACTCCCATCTATTTTGGCTAGCAATGAGTGCATCGTCTATATATGCACAAACGAATGGCAAATCCGACAAGATCTAGTCTATGACCCGTTGAAATGTTTGTGCTGCATTTTGCAGCCCAAAAGGAACTCGCAAAAACTCAAACATTCTGAATGGTGTGATAATAGCCATTTTGGGAATGTGTTCAGGCTCCACCGGTATTTGGTGATATGCTTGGATTAAGTCCAATTTTCTAAAAAAAAAAAAACGATTATTTTGAGCCACTGCTGTTATGTCCTGGATGTGTGATACTGGATACTGATTTAGTAACAGCATTCAGTGCTCTGTAGTCCCCACATGCACGCCATGTGTTAGGGCCTTTGCTGACTAAATGAAATGGTGAAGTCCATTCACTCTTTGAAGGGTGAACTATGCCTAAATTCATCATTTGCTGAAATTCAGTCGTAGCAGCTGCTATCTTTTCTGGTGCTAAGTGCCTAGCTTTGTTATGAACAGGCGGATCTTTCGCTTCGATATAATGTGTGATATGAGTGTAGCAAAACTCATGAAAGGAGTGTACACAAGTTGAAGGGTATTCCTTCAACAGATCCAGGAAATCATTATCCTGGTTTGAATGTGCCACTGCTTGATATAATGGAGTACCGGCCCTGACTACACCACATGCTGTAATATGTGTTTCTGGATCTCTTAAACACTGGCCTTTTATATCAACAATCTAACCGAACGCTTGCAAGAAATTGGTACCTAAAATAGCAATGTCTACATCAGCTACTAAAAATGTGGGTAAATGCTCTCTGCAAGCCCAAATTGAGGGCCATACACTTCTTTCCATATGTGTGCATTAACAAACCATTTATAGTTCATAGTGTGAATTAACAGGGAGGAGATTTCTTGTCGGCTGCAGTTGTGGGAATGAGAGACACCTTTGCCCCATTGTCTACTAAAAAGGATGTTCCTGAATTTTTGTCTACTACATACAATAGGTGGCCAGAGCGAAATGCACCGACAGTTGATGCCACAGTCTTATATTGGTTTAGGCATTTCCCAGACTCTCATAGCTACAAGGAGGGATACAAGAATTTGCTTTCTCCCCAAACCTCTTGTGCTTCCAATACATTGTCCTATCCTGCCCCCGTTCTCTGGTGTGGCTACGAGCACCACCACACCTTTGCTTCTCTTTTAAAGTAAACCTTGCAATGTCCTCCACCATTTTATTCATGCGGGCTTCCAAACTCTTCTACCCCCTCTATTAGTTTTGATAGCAGCTCATCCTTCTCTGATGTCTGAACACCAGCCACGATTGATGACTGTGTAGATATTATGTCAACTATGTGGTCGGCTATCTCGACCAACTGTTCAACTAACGTGGACTCATCCTGTGTAGAAATTGCCACCTTATTTTTGGTGATATGCACTGAAGGAAGTGCTTGCCAATGTTTTTATCCATCGTTCCCTCAGTCAACTTCTGCAGGCATTTTAAAAACTGTGACAGCGTGCCATCCCCCAAAGTTTCTTGCTTTGATAACTGTAAAATCTGTTTCTGCACGAAAACTGTCACAGCTGTTGTAATTCTTTCCCAGAGGATGTCATAAAGTTTGTCCGTGGGAGGGGATATTATTAATTCTCTCACCTTTTTTTATTTTTTACTAGTGGGGGTACCCGGCATTGCCTGGATGTTTGGAGGTGTGTGTTGAGCACAAAAAAAAAGTGTTAGTAGGCAAGCAGGCTTGAACCCATGACGCAAAGGCGGAAAAGGAAGTGAAAGACAACCTGGCATCTTACCGCTATGCTATAACGCCGCAGGAAGTGAAAAGCGTTCAAATTAAGCGATGTCCATCAAAAGGTTGACTTGCTAAGTGAATATGCAAGTGCAGAAATGAACGTTGGCTGAAGGCCAGTTAAGCTTTCTGCTGTTTCATTTATTTGTTTCCCCTCGATGTTAGGGAAACCAAGTTCTTCGAAAAAGGGGGAGCTCTCAAATGAATAGCAATTGTCTGATATGAAGGGTTTTCCCAACATTGATCAAAACTAATTGCTTTCAAAACGTCCCAACACGAAAGGTCGTTGACGACTTTGCTTCGATGAGTTTCACTTTATTTATACGAAAAAGACAAACAAACACGCGAAAGGACGGAACAGCGTCAATTTTTTAAAAGTTGATATAAATAAATGTAGATACGACGTCCGTTCGCAAATCGTATATATTATGATCTTGGGAATATGTAAAAAGTTGTAAAAAATAGTAACCCCCCCTCCAAAAAAATAGTAACCCCCCCCTCCAAAAAAATAGTACCCCCTCCCTCCAAAAAAATAGTAACCCCCCCTCCAAAAAAAATAGTACCCCCCCCTCCAAAAAAAGCCTTTCTTGGACATACAAAAACGCACGCGCCAATTTTGCCTTTTATATATATAGAATAGCCTGGGTGCCCGGCATTGCCCAGGTGTTTTGGAGGTTTGGCAAAAATAATATCCATTCATCCATAGCCTTGAGCCTCTGGAGGAGCATAGGCCATCTGCAACTTTGTAGATGTTTTTGTAGTGAGGAGTTCTTTTTACAGGGTGAGGGTGCTGGCCCCACAGCCAACCTTCCCAGAAGGTACATACAGTGCCTAGCCTTTCCAAATGGTCACCCATCTGGTATTGGCCAGGCTCAACCTTGCTTAACTTCAGTGATCTGGCGAGAACTGATGTGTCAACGTGTTGTGTTATACATAAATTAATATAAAAAGATATAATTTTATGTGTAAGTTTTCAGTATTTACTTCAACAGTGCTCAATACATAAGTAGAGCTAGGTAGTAAGTTATGAAAATATATATTGCCAGATATATTTTTTCATAACTTGCTACTATATATATTATATATATAAAAGAAGAAGGCAGTCAGCTAGCAAATATGCAACATTCACAACTTTCTGTGTTTTATTGTTGACATTTATAGGTGTTTAATTTCCCTTACTTATCTTGTTAATTGATACGGGCCCAGCGGTAACATCCTACCAAAACGAGTCTAAAGGTGTAAATGGGTTCGAATCCCTTGACCAGCAGTAATTATCACTTCCTCCACTGATGATTGCGAAAGCATGAAACATTAGTGTCTGTAGGTACACAAAATAAATTATATATATATATATATATATTAAGGACTATTCACTTATTTTGTGCTTCCTTTTTAAACTTAAATATGTTTTTAACTCTTTTTCAAAGTGTTTTTTAACATGTTTCATTAACTAATTGTTATATATATATATATATATATACTTTTTATTTGTTTTATATAAGCATTAATATGTTGGTACACATTTATAAACATGTTTCGGTCAGCCAGTTGCAAGTAATTGCTTATACAAAAGTTAAGTCTGTAATGTCTTCATTGGTTGCTTCACCTCTGGAAAATATTAACCTGGAATAATTATTGTGTGTGTGTGTGTGTGTGTGTGTGTGTGTGTGTGTGTGTGTGTGTGTGTGTGTGTGTGTTCATGTGCGTGTTCGTGTGCGTGTTCGTGTGCGTGTGTGTGTTCGTGTGTTCGTGTGTTCGTGTGCGTGTTCGTGTGCGTGTGTGTTCGTGTGCGTGTGTGTGTGTGTTCGTGTGTGTTCGTGTGCGTGTGTGTTCGTGTGTGTGCGTGTTCGTGTGCGTGTTCGTGTGCGTGTGTTCGTGTGCGTGTGTTCGTGTGCGTGTGTGTGTGCAAATTGAATGGAAGTGGAACACCAATAAAACTTTGCAAACCTTTTTAAAGATTGAATCACTCATTGTTTTCCGGTTTGTTTAGGACCAAAAATAACCAGGTTGATCTCTAAATGGGAGTGAGATTTAAGAGGGTAGAGTAGGGGTGGAGTTTAGAAGTGGATGGTGTCCTTACTTTGATTCTATCTAAAAGACCAAGGAACTGCAATTATGAATTTAGGGAACAAGCAAACAATAATTCATTAAAAACTGATTAAATAATGAATTTTATGTTATAAAAATGCAAAAATATTTCAATTCTACTATTATTATAAAAAAGTCGTTGTGCGTGCGTGTGTGTACATGAGTTTTGTCCTCATAGGTTCTGAAACGACTGAGTCTATCTTCTGCAAATTTCACACAAAACTAATTTATATCTCTGGCAGTGTTCTTAGATATGCTTTGTACAGAAATTCTTCCAATAAGTATCGAAAATCGAAAAAATTCAATCTTAAAAATAATTTTTACAGGAGAATATTTTACGTTACACCAGCCAAGGAGATAATAAAATCTTAGCAAATCAATTCTTCTTAAAAAAAAAAAGGAATTTATTATAATCTGAAGATATAGCTTAGTGGTAGAGCGTTCAACCACAGATCGAATGATCCCCTGTTTAAGCCCGGGTGTACCTAATCGTTTTATTTTCATTTTTTCTTATTAATGAGTTCAATTTATGATACAAGAAGAGGTACCATTTAAAATCGCTGCAAATCATTTCTTCATTTGCATATTTTAAAACTGAACATTAACCAGAAGTGACTTTTCCAGGGCATTCATCGTTAAGCCCAAATATCAGCTGACGTGATATTGTAAACAAACACAGACGGAATTTGATGAACAACATTATCATCTTTGAAATTTTTTTTTGCGAATTGGTCCACTGGGCAAATTATTCCTCGTAATACTGCCTTCCATAGTTGTCGTTGTGTCACCACGTTTTGACCAGGTGAGCATTGTCTGAAGATAGTGGCTTCAATCTTACCCAAAGCAGGCCAGAGGATTAGTTGGCCAAAACATGGTGAGACAATAAACAACTATGAAGGCAGTAATTACTGGGGATACAGTGACAAGACTCAGCATTCCTATCTTATCACAGAACATGTTTTGTTTTTATTGGTTATTTGTTTCTTTAGGATTTTTTTTTTTTTTTCACTCAACAATTTATTATGCATGGCACTACTGTTCGCCATAACATGTGACTTGTTTTATTTTGATTATTCGGACTATTGTTCTCATCTTGAGTGTTATTTTGCACAATATGTAGGGAAAAGGATCACATCTGAATTTGTGATGATGAGGAGAGCATAGGTCGAAACTGTTTTCCCTAACAAGAAAAACAAAAAAAAAATATTAGTAAATACATAGCAACAACTCGGGGAAAAATTCTAAAACTCAAAATAATAAATTTCCTTTAACCAGAAGTTTATTTTTATGTACTGGAGATGTGTAATTTGTGTTCAATCCTGCATGTTCGTGATATCTCATGAACAGGAAATTAAAAAGATTAAAGTCCATAAATAAAGCAGGAAAATGTGCATTTTTATAAGACGAATTCCATTGAAAAAATAATAATTGTGTAATTGTAAGAGTATTGGCTGGAAATCTTTCGTGACTGAGGACATCTTTCGTGACTGAGGAAATTGTTATTGTCAACATATTTTATGAAGAAACACCGTGAATGAAGGTATGTCAGGAAAGTAAGAGTTTTGCGAGGAAAAATATTCATTCTTTGTTGTTTATGTGCACTTCATTTGGTAAAGGATTGAGTAATTTATCCATTGTAGGTTGAGCTTTGCGGTGCAGTTTTATGTCTTTTAGACGGAGTCAGACACGTGTGATAATCACGGGTGGTGGCGTAGTAACTTGCGGACATTGTCTGGAACTGATTTGTTTTTTGGCGCTTAAGGGCTTTTATGTTGATTTTCTAGAATGTTTCGGCTTGTTGAGATTTTCAACACCCAACTGAAAACAAAGGATTCGGTTTTAAAAGAAAAAAAAAATCTAAGGATTTTTTTTTTCTTTTTTTGCAAATTTTGTATAGAAAATAATACACATGTTCAAAGTAAATTTCTTTACAACAATTATCAACTATTATCAACTACTATCGTAAATCCTTAAGGTTTTTCCTATATATTTTAATAACAAAAAATACATGCACATACACACACCTTTGTTCTGAGTGTACGTATGTTTAAAAAAAAAAAAATCATTTTATTCAAATTATCTGTAATTAATGAAACAAGTCAGCAATGCGCGAACAGACAAAAAAATAGTCCCATGGATTTGTATATAAAAAGGTTGCATCACAACCACGATTCTACGTGCTGATAGAATTGCGAGGGGAACGCTGACAAAAACCAAATTATTCTGGAAACGAATAATTTCCAGCCAAATACGTTTCTCTGATTACGTGATGAGCGACAACCATAAGAACTTCTGACCTGCTTCAGGTGTATTTTGTTGTACTCGTACATTTTTCTGCCGAACTTTGGAATTTGCATGGAATTTTGAATGGAAACCTTTATTTAATCCATGGGAGTAGCATGTTCTTATTCCGTCAATTGGGTACAAGTCTTAAGTTATTCGTAATAATATTCTTAACATCGTTTGCACTAAGGATTGAATCTTCAATTGAATTTAATCTCGTACTTTACCCATTATACTTTCGGTTCTTGACGTAACGGATAAATTACTAAGTAAAATTCAGTTCTAAGTGACACCCACCTTTAAGGCATCATACAAAGATGGATAAAAGTTGTCAAATAATGTTTGCTAAGTCTTGGTGTTCCATTGGTCATCAAACTACAAAATGTGTGGATCCACAGTTGATGAGAACAAGAAAGTTGTTGTCATGAAAAGTTGCAGTATGTCAGAATTAATGCTATGCTGACTAACAGATCATATTCAAAAGCTCTTTAATCCTACCAGACTTAGTTCCCAAATAGTAGTTTATAGATTTAATTCTTTTTTTTTTTTTTTTTTTTTTTTTTACACAGGCATCACCACATTATCAAGGCTTATTCTTATATACCAAGTTACTGAATTCATTACAATTGGTGCCTTCCTTGAAGAAAGCTGTGGATTTGTTTTGTGATTAGAAATTTTGTGTAAATTCTTCATGCTGTGGTGGCTTCTTTCCGAGATGTCAATGCTTGAGGCTGGCTGCAATAGGCTGGCTAGGTTGTTATCAGCTAAAATTTCATACGGTACTCCTCCTTTCGTAAAAGACGGACAAAAGTTGTAAAATAATGTTTGCCAACTCTTGGTGTTCCGTTGGTCACCAAACTGCAAAATGTGTGGATCCACAGTTGATGAGAACAAGAAAGTTGTTGCCATGAAAATGGGTGATATCCGTTCCTACCCCTTGCCATGCGTGACTTGTTTCCAGATGTCCTTTTCACTATCACGCTGATGCTGGATCAATTGACCAACACATTTCACATCGATTGATGATTTATTTCACCTCTGATTTGGACAATGCTTCGTCTACACATCTTACAAAATACAGAGTCCTATTCTCCTGGGTGTCCACTTTGCATATGGATATATTCGCTGTAACAATGTATGTTTGACCAACTTGCTCAGGACCCACCTTTATCGTATCATGCCATTTATGGTATCATGCCATTTATCGTATCATGCCATTCATGAGGCTCTTGTGTCAACTAGTCAGAAAGTCGGGAACACTTAAAAAACGTAACATGCTGTCTCTGTAAATATTCTCAATAAACTTCTCTATTTCTTTATTAACTTCAGAACCTCTTTATCCATTTATTTTCCTTGTGGAATACCTTTCTTGAATATCCTTTTATTACGGCCACCCACCGCAGGATATATCAGTTGCAGTATGACGGAACCAATATTATGCTGACTACCAGATCATACTCAGCATCTCTTTAAGGTGTCTAACCTTCATCTTATCAGCATCTCACTTGTTGCCTTGGAGCATATTCTTGTTTTTTCAATAAGCATGTCAACTACCCAGTAACAGATTTTTTTTTATTGTACTTTCACCCCAAACAAAGTACAGTGCCACTTTGAAATAGGGAGCTAATATCTGGATAGGCAGGGATACTATGTAGGGAGTTGAGCAGCAAGATGTCTGTTTACATTATACTTGAACTTTTGCATGTCAGTTTCTACTGTATAGGGGTGGAATGTTGCTGCTTGTCAGGTTTGTTGTGGCAATTTATGTCGAGGGGGTGCAAGGTGCTTGTAGTTCCTGGAACACCTATCAGTAAAATACTTATAAAACAAGTAGAGGGATGCAACATTTCATCGATGGGACAGTGATTGAAGCCTAGTTGGTAGTGTGGGACCTATTAGGTTGGCGACTCTCTTTTGAACTCTGTGTAAGAGGGAGACTAGTAGCAAATACAAAGTGAGCCTATAGTGTTAGCTATCCTCAAACACCACTCCATCTTTCTCCAACAGGAATTTCACCATTAGTAAACTGCATTGACCCATATGACTATCAACAATTTTCTCAACTCTCTATCTGTGCCTGCATCTAAATGCAAATTCCATGAACAATTTTTTTTTTCCTAGAACTGCTTTCATAATGTAAATCTTCATAAACTACAGTCCCACTTCAACACCCAACCTGGTGTGCGGAAATATGTTCTGCCAGCCTGCTTTTCAGCTAACTACAACATGGTCGTCTTCAAATTGCTTCCAATCACCCTGGAAAATCTCATCAGTATGCCTTGTATTTAAGAATTCAGGTGATTGCTCATCCCCCTCTCAGTATAGACCAATAAGTCTCCTGTGTGTCATGAGTAAGTTGCTGGAATCTGTGTTAAATAGAGAAGTAATCAACCATCTCAGCAAAAATAACCTTCTTAGTGACACACAATATGGTTTCCATTCTGCTAGATCTACAGCAGATGAGCTTACAGTTATATCTCATAGGATTAATGAATCTCTCGACGGAGGCTACCTTTCTAGGGCAATTGCTCTTGACATATCTAAGGCCTTTGATAGGGTATGGCATGAAGGTTTACTTCACAAGATCTCTAGCTATGGTATAGCTGGAAACGTCTTCTCAATTATTAAATCATTTCTTTCTGACAGTTTCATAAGAGTAGTAGTTGATGGGCAAAAATCAGAAGCTCACAGTATTAATGCTGGAGTCCCTCAGGGGTCCATCCTGGGCCCAACTCTTTTCCTGATCTACATTAATGATCTTCCAAATCACATCCTTACATCATTTGTAGACATTTATGCTGATGACACTACCATCTATAGTAGCACATCTAAGTCAGTAAACGACCAAGTTCTCTCCGATTCCCTTTCCTCTGATCTTGAGCATGTGGTACAATGGGGAAAGGAGTGGCTGGTTACTTTTAATGCATCTAAAACCAAGCTTCTCTCTTTACATCATCAACGTTCTGATCCCTATCTGGCATCAGTTGAAATGAATGGCTCTCATCTTGAGGAGGCCTCAAGTTTTGACAAGCTTCTGGTCTTAACCTTTACTCCTGATCTTAAATGGAACAGGCACATCAAATCTGTTGCCAAGGCCACTGGGAAAATGGTGGGATCCTTCTATCGATCGAGTAGATATCTCACTGCTGATGCAATTCTATATCTATATGAGTCAGGTATATCCAAGGATGGAATACTGTTGCCACATCTGGGCAGGAGCTGCTAGAAAAGACTTATCCTGCCTTGATAGAGTTCAAAATAGACTTTGTAGTCTCGTAGGAGATGTCCTTTTCTCTCCTCTGCAATCTCTATCTCACAGAAGAGATGTTGCGAGTTTGTCTACTGTATCGTTATTTTCATGGAAAGTGTTCAACTGAGCTTCAGTCTATGGTCCCCCCTCGCCAAACTTTCACAAGAAACACTCGTTTAGCTGAAAACACTATCAATAATTCCCCCCACTCGTTATCTGTGTCTAAACCTAAACATAGATTCCATGAACGAAGCTTTTTTCTTAGAACTGCACACCTGTGGAATTGTCTTCCGTTTTCCTGCTTTCCAGCTGACTACAATATGGTTGTCTTCAAGTCTAACGTAAACAAGTTCCTGATGAGCCGTTAACACTTGTTAACAAATTTACTGAATTTCCATTACTAACGATTACTATATTGTCCAATTTCTACTGTACACTCTTAACCCTTATCCTCGAGTGGCCGCTTGGCCTTGATAAGTGGTGATGCCTATGTAAAAAAAAAAAAAAAAAATCCGATGTAAACAATTTCTTGTTGAAACGACCCCTTAAATAATCTAATTCTATCCAATTTCCAGCACTGACGATCATTATGCCTTAGTAAACACTGTACACTCATTATCCTTGAATGGCCTTTATGCTTTGATAAGTGGTGACTCCCTTTAAAAAAAATGATCATTTCTTCTTTGTTGACACACCACTCCTCTAAGGCTAACGAGTTCTCATGTGTTGCTCTCTGAGCAAAATTTTTTTGCAATCATTCAGACGAGGAGGGTATCATGTTTTTTATAATACTATCACTGCATTCACCCTGCGTTTTATTATCCCCACTGCCCCATCCCTAGCGAGTGCAACCTTGGCATAGTTAGGGGGCTTGCATGTCTCTAGGACCCAGATAGCTATGCTGGTAGGAGAGTCGTCTTCTGGTAGGGTCACCCAAGCCAGACAGGTTAAAGAGTAGAGATCAGATCAAGAGCACTTACTGGTCCTCCAGGTTGGGGGTTAGAATAGAGCCAAGAACTCAATTCTGTAAAAGAAAGAAAGTTAAAGAAACTGCAACATCATCTGTGGACTTCTTGGTCTGGGAAGGGTTCATGACGTGAGCGGATGAAAGCCTCCGAGAAGCCAGTGCACTGACAAAGAAGCATTGAGGCTAAGACCAGAGCTGCCGGAATGACATGGACCGAACTGAAGAAGACCAGCCAGAACCAGGTCCATTGGAAGAGCATCATTGCAGCCCTATGTTCCTCAAGGAATCAAGGAATCAAGAGGCCTAAACAAAAAAACAAAAAAAAAAAAAACGAACTACCACACAAAGTCATCTATACACTAGCAGGTGTTTTACAAGTTTTTTGCACAAGAAAATGATGCTTTTTGTTGTAAGAAATTGATTGTTTTTCCAGTCTTATTCGTAGAGTGCCATCCTCTCTTCTGACGTCCAAACCCAGCATGCGTGCTTCATCTTCAAACCACACTCTGTCACTTTTGCTTGGATGTGAGTTATTGACTTGACATTTTTATTGATCTAAATATTAATTATCCGGATTGCGGTTCTCATCTTAAGAGTTATTCGCACGTTTCAGTAGATGTAACCTCCAATTTTTTACTGATGTATCGTTGAATTTCTTAATCCTTCTGGCTAACTCAGGAATCTGAACAATACACCTGAAAAAGATAAGAGGTTACATCGGCTGAAACGTTGTGCAAATAAATATACTCAACGAATTTTGGATCTATGGATTCCAAATTTGGTATATAGGATATTCTGACATGTGGAAAATTTTTAAATCCATTTTCATCTGGAAAAAAAGGGCTTTTTACCTGTTGTCAATACCATGTAAAATACCACACTCCCACCACCACCAGGTCTCTCTTAGCTTGTCCAATAAACTGGATCGATGGACAGCCGATAACGTTAAAAAAAAAAAAGATCCATCAAAGGGCAAATGAATTCCATAGGAGCTGACGGACATCCATACTGATGAAGAATAGAAAATTGACTTTGGATTTACTTTCCCACTTCCACCCAATTTTGTCCTTTAATCTTCACATTCCATGAACGATGTTTCTGACAAAGGAAAAAAAATTGCTGTTTTCTGGGTCAGAATCTATTCATGGACAATGTTTCTGACAATGACATGAAAATTGCTGTTTTTTGGGGTCGGCTTTTGTTTTGAGTGGGTGGTGTGTAAAGATTTACAATCCTCTCATAATATAACGAGGACCGATACCCGCATCATTCCCACCTGGGTGTCCTTAACCTTGTTGGATTCCACCCGATATGACAGGTGTTCTTTCGATCGTACATTGTCCCGTCACAAGTTGGCCTGTTGATCGTCCTTACCCACTGTGTTTTCATGGTGGGGCGCTTTGCCTCTTGATCGAATGTCTCCTACCCTGTGTAGGTAGTCTCTAGGTACATCAATCATTCCGCTGGTCCTTGCGGTTTGCTGCAAAATGAAAAGTCCTCACCACAAACAAACAGAACTCCAGTTTATAACAATAACAAACTATTTATTTCATTACTTCATAACAGCTACTGTCTAAATTCAGGTGACTGACTATAGCAGTGAAACTATGTAAAACCAGACCAGTAAAGTCACAGATTTCCCATTAACACAGGCTAGTTAACATCATAACATCAGACCCTGAGGGCTGCCAAATCGGTAGCGCTTGGCCAGCCCAGCCGTTCAGGTTGCTGGCTACGACTCTTCTCTCTTTTTAGAATTCCTTTTTCTAAAAATCCAACCCCTTTTTCCCACCTCTCCTTCAGAGAGTGGTTACAAACCCCTTTCTTTCTTCCTCTTAGAGCTTACCCTTTGTCTTGTCCACTCAGCACCTCTGTCAGTCCCTTTTATCCTATTAATTTGTACTGAGGTTTTTACTTATTATCAAATTAGGAGTGATTAGTCATTCCAAGTCAAACAATGCTTGGCGGTGACCCTTACCTTTGACCCCCATTCCAAGCTGTCAGCCTTAATCAGCCAAGAATCTCTGGATCTCTTCAAATCTCTCAACAGAGGTTTTAAAAACAACCTTTCATGTTAACAGATATATAACGACAATGAGATAAAACCATTATTCTTTGTTTTTTTTTCTCTTTTCTTGTCAAAATCCCATAGACATTTCTGCCCTGTCCCAATCAGACATCAACACCCCCTCTTCTGCCCTCTCTTCCTCTATCCCAACCGGTCAAACACCCCCCTCCTCACTGCAATATGCACCTCGCTGCATGCATTCATGACACCAATTAGTGTCATAATAATATTCATCATTATTCAACTGTCATTCTATCCATCTTAATTAGTGTTTAATGAATATGGATCTAATTTAATGTAAATCTGAAATATTTGAAATTTCAAATCAACAGTTCTATCCACATTAAACCATTTAAAATATCCAAAAGAAACTGAAACATGAGAATATTTAGTGATTTATGTCTGTTGTTGTTGTGTCAGTGTTCACCGTGGGTCAGTTGAGCTGGCTCATCCAACTGAATTCTCTGCATCTTGTATAGATGTCACCCAGGCACGTCGGTTTGAAGTTGCGGCCAGTATCAAGTCCAGCCATTCGCGGTTCCAGCGACATTCTTCATAGAGGTAAGAACATAGGATCAGATCGGCATCTTGCTGTGCTGAGCCAGGTTTTCAGCTGACCATCGTGTCGTTTCTTCTAACCCTGAGGTGGGGTTAGGTTGATGGTGGCATCAATGAGGTCATCTGGTTGCTGGTACAGAGTGTGTCTAAACCATCAGTGTATCTGAATTTTTATAAAGGTTTCCATACATGTTTTACCCCACCTTTGCGTAAAACTAAATTAAACTAAATATAGCCCCAATTATGATCCCTTATGCATAAAAGATGTGTTACAAAATGCATAATGATCGGTTAATTAGTTTAGGAATGAAATCCTGTACATACAAATAAATAAACATACCTTTATGTAAATATATGAGGATAAAAATACAACTTATAATAAAATGAAATTTTGTGGAGCGCTCAAATTGTTTTTACCTAATGAGCAATACCTTAAGTTTATGATGTTGATTATTTCCTTATAAAAGACTTACCCAAGAACTAGAGAACTATGTAGTCATCCACAGATTGTTTAGCTCTTCAGTGCTGCTAGACAAGCAGATGCCTCAAGGCAGGATTAAACCATGACCATAATAGTTGGCGCTTCTAACCACTACGCTATGATCTGACACCTGCTGTCAATTGCCGGAAAGCTCAAATTGTTTCTACCCAATAAGCAATGCCTTAACAGCTAGTGAATTCTATTATATATATACTAGCAGGGAGACCTGATGCTGTCCGATTGAATGAGGATTAACAAATTTTCCACCCTCCCTTTTATTTATTGTAATTGAAATCAGTGAAATCGCCCATTTTTTAATCATATTGATTGATTGCCTACTCTAATTAGGGGCCCAACCCACAATACAGTGTAGTCTATATTGCACTGTAGAGAATCTACTGCTAATTTTATAAAATTATCTGTAAATAATAGCCTCACTTAAAGTTTAAAAGGCAAGAGTCAAGTATCATGGTTCACTTGTGCTCTAAATAGAAACATTCATTTTGAATGCGCCCCTGTCTTATCAAAGAATCAACTGTTGATTTTAGGTAATCACTTGAATTAAAGTTAAACATACAAAAGTTAAGTATCATGGTTCAATTGTGCTCTAAAAAGAAACATTCATTTTGAATGCATCCATGTCTTATAAAAGAATCTATTCTTGATTTTAAACGTTGGGTTTTTGTGTGGTAATAAAACTTCTCAAATGCATTTGTGATGTTAGGTTGTATAAAATTGTTAAATTTGGTCAATTTGGTTTAAGAGCTAAACATGTTCTAGAATAGATGATTTTTTTTTGGTTATCGATTTTTCGACACTTATCAGACGCATTCCGGTAGAAAACGTACATACATTCCCAGACACAAATAAAATTTTGAAAAAAATTGGCCTAGCCGTTTTCGAGTTCATAGGAAATGAATCTCTCTCTCTCACACACACACACACACACACACACTATGTTGGATTGTCTATTCCGTAGGGAACGAACTCAAACACAAAGTTCCTTTTATATAAAAGTAGATAGATAGATAAAAAAAATGATGGTTATAGTTAGCTAACATACTTCCTAACTTTCAGCATGGCTGCTACCGGAAGCGATAACAAGACAAATCAGTTCTTTCACTTTTATTGTTCTTCAGTATTTCTCTTGTGAAGCGATTTGTTGAAATAAAATATAAAAAAAGAACATTATTGAAAAAATATGCAATACAAATGAAAAAAATTATACAATAAAAATAACACAATTAATCTTTAGTTGTATAATTAACAAAATTAAAAAAAAAAGTTTTATTTTCTTTGATTTATTAAAATTCTTATTTAAGTTTTATTTTAATATTTAAATTATAAAAAGTGAATTATTCCATCTGATTTGGGTTGGGAGAAGAAAGAATAAGAGATCAAAACAAACCAAATTCAAATCTAAAATAATTACTCGTCCTTTGCAAAATCAACCTAGTGCCCTTCAAGAGTCAAACAGTGTGAACTTGGTACACTCAGGTTGTTAATCCATGTCACCTCCCGGAGATTCGATATGGAGGAGAGACAATAAAAAAAAAAAAAAAAAAAATCAAATAGAACAGGAATTTGCGAACGCAGTTAAAGGGAGTTAACTCTTAGGTTGAATCAGTAATCTGAGGCACTCAAAACAAATACATTTCTTACAAATCTTTAGATATTGAATTCCTTTAGAAATAAAATAAAATAAAATTTTAAAATATATTTTAGAGTAACATAAGAGACTCAAAATGAAAATATAAATAATTATAAATCTTTCAAGATAAAATTTTTTTTCAAAATAAATTAAAATCAATATAAAATATTTGTCAAAAAATTTAAATTGCCTGCGGTACTCTATATACAACCTACTCCAAAGCAAAAATAAAAACAGAACTAGAATTAGAAGACAACTTGAATCTTTAAAACTTAATTCCAATCGTATGAAAATTTTCTGGATCTTCAATATTCTAAGATCTCAAAATTGTCAGGGGGAATCCAAATCTTTTAAATCTTTAAACTCTTGAAACCTACTACAATATTAAAATTAAACATTCTAAACATTTTAAAGACAATGATATAGGTTTTGCTATAAATGTCTACTCAATCATCCTTTCTCCTTTTCTTTCTTTTTATTGAATAGTTGTCAATGGATAGAGTATTAATGCTGGCATCCCTCAGGGTTCCATCTTGGGCCCAACTCTCTTCCTGATTTTCATCAATGATTTCCCAAATCATATTCTTAGATCATTTATGCAGATGACACCACAATCTATGGCAACACTTCAAAGGCCTGATTCTCTCTCTTCTGACCTTGAGTACATGGTGCAATGGGGAAAAAGATGACTGGTTAATTTTAATACATCAGAAACCAAGCTCCTATCTTTTCACAACCAGCATTTTGATCCTACTTGGTTCCAATGAAAATGAATAGCTCGTCTTGAGGAAGCACCCTTTTTTCTTTTTTTTTTTTTTTACAAATAAGTCACCACTTATCAAGGCCCGCAGACCACTCGAAGATAAGGGTTAATGAGTGTATAGTGGTCAAAGAGAACATGTAGTAATCGTTAGTAGTGAGACTGACCTTAACTCCTGGTCTGAAGTGGAACACTTACATCAAATGCATAGCTAAAAAAAGAAAATGGAGCATTCTAGCGTTCCAGAAGATATTTCACCCAAAACGCAATCTATAAGAGCCAAACATGTTCTAGAATGGAGTACTATTGCTGCAACGGGGAAGGGATGGCTCAGAGCACTCTCACTCTTTCCTGCCTTGACAGAGGTCAAAATTGACTATGAAATCTAGTGGGGGACGTTCTGTTCTCCTCCCTGCTGCCTATTTTCTACAGAAGAGATGCAGCAAATCTCTGTTCTATCATTATCTTCATGGTAGGTGCTCGACTGAGCTTCCCTCTATGGTGCTCTCCTCTCATAAAACAATCATAGCAAATACTTATCTAGCTATAACTGTCAATAATTTCCCATACCCTCTATTTGCAACTAAAACTGTCCACCTGTGGAACACAATACAATGGGGCTGCTTCCCAGCTGAATATGACATGGTCGTTTTGAAGTACAACACAAACAAATTCTTGTTGAGGCGTCCTTGTAAATAATTAATTTTTACCATTACTGTTTATCACGGCGATTCATTCATTAACTCTTATCCTCAAGTGGCCTTTGGGCTTTGATAAGCAGTGAATCCCCCTATAAAAAACGAAACACTCTTAGGTTGGTAGGATAATGAGACTTTATTATTTAAATATGCATTTTCCTTTTTTATTATTAATTTATATATATATATATTTGTAGTCATCGACATACAGTCCTGTTTCGTTGTATCACAACTCATCAGTGATAGTCAGCAGTTCTACCGATCGACCCACGGGAGTGGCGCCCTCAAATAACCTCGCCAAATGTCTATTTTAAACAAATATTTGTCCACCACTTTTATAGTGCTCAAACCGCTTATTTATAAACAAACAGCGAATTATATTTATATATTTTCGCAGCAAGTCATTATTCAAGCACGTCTGATTGAACATGACTGAGTTCTTTTTTTCCGATTTTGTTGAGGATAAGAGTTAATGAATGAATCGCCGTGATAAACGATAATGGTAAAAATTGATTATTTACAAGGACGCCTCAACAAGAATTTTGTTGAATAACTTTTCAATCTGCCGAGCGGTCCTTTTTATTTCAGCTGACATATTGTATATTATGGCACCCAGTAGTTGTTGTTCGGCCATATTCTTAAGTGCTTTCAATCCGTACATCCGATCATTGTTAGGAGCGATTGTTGTTGTTGTTGTTGACATTTTCTTTATTGAAGCTTGGCATATTTATAGTTATTTCTATTAAATTATTTTTTATATTGGTTATAAAGGTGGGTGCAGGATGGGTAGGGGGCGAATTATTTTTTAATTTTGATTTTTTTATTTTATATTTTATTTATTTAGTTATGTATTTATTGTTAGTTGTTAAATATATATATATATATCATATATTCTCGGCAAACACTTGTCTAGCTACAACCATTGGCAGCAATTATTCCCTTATTCTCTCTTTGCATCTAAAAAAACTAAACCAAAATTTCATAAGCAAAGCTTTTTTTTTTTTTACTGGAGCTGCCCATCTGTGGAATGGACTACCACAGAGCTGCTTCCCAGTCATTTTCAGTTATTTTCAAGGCCAATGTAAACAAATTCTTGTGGAGCCGTACTCATAAATAATAAATTTCTACCTAACTTCTACTATTACCATTTTGGGTCTTGATAAATGGTGAATCTTCTTGTAGAAAAAAACTTTCAAAAAATTTCAATACGCAAACAACAAACCTACCAAGCAAAATTATCAGAGTTTTAGTATTAAATTTATTTTTGCGTTCAGATAAAACAACTTGTCAAATTTCAATCAGTTGAAACTGTTCCTGCTAATGTGATACTATGAAAGCTCTCAAGAGTGTTAGGAAGTGATTGATAAATTTTAAAAAATTGTTGGAAGTGTAAGAAAAAAAAAAAAAAGCCATGATAATGGTTAGAAATGATCCAAGACATAAAAAGGCAGTAGGATGGAAGTAGGGTAGGTAGTCAGCTGAAAGTGGCCAAGTGAGACAAAAGACCCGGACATAGGATTTCCAATCTTTAAGTTAATATACAGGGTGTTCCTGAAATATTAAAAGATGTTTAATATGAGTATCATTGGTCACACAACATGCATCAAGCTGATAGTCAAATTCTTGCTAAATGCGTCCCAGCATTGCATTGCCAATGGTTGCAAGTTTCTGGTATTCAGGCCTTCAGCTTATACATGTCTCTTGGGATAAGAAGCACATAGACCAGTCCTTTCACAAATCCCCACAAAAAAAAAAAAAAAAAAAAAAAAAAATTTGTTGGTGGTGAGATTTTTTTGTTGTTTTTTGCAAAATGCATATTGAACAAGTGCCCATGATTCAGTTTTTGCAAATTCAAGCACACAAAACGCCTTTTCTGGTTGAGTGAACGCCATTACTGGGTCTGAAAAGAAATGAAAAAAAAAAAAAAATCAATAACAAAATTACAAAAAGTTAATGCATTTAGCTTTAAAATTGCACTATTTTCATCTTACTACCATTCCTAGTTAAGCAAATATGAGCACTTGAAATGTGCCAAAGACTTTTGGAACACCTTTTATTTAGAGTCAATTTTAAGACAGCTCTTCACTTTACAAGAGTTAACAGTTTGCAGTTTGGAACAGATCAGTGAGAGCTTTATCAGATGAAGAGATGTACTAATCAACTTACAAAGATGCCTCCTCAACAGAATGTTTAGCAGTTTGTCATCACACACACACACACACACACACACACACTCAGGGCACAACTTATTTATACACAACGTATCAGAGCTGCTTTTTCTCTAGTGAGTTTGTATTGTTTTATTTTTTGTCAAAATTGTAAACAATTTTGACAAAAAATAAAACAATACAAACTACCCACATCTTTGGCAATCACCAAGATGATATGGCCGAAAGAGAAGATGATGGAGAAGAAAACCATGACCCAACACAAATATTGGAGTTGGCGATTGTAAAGGGATTTGTTTGCTTTTTTGTATGATGTAATCATCTCAAATCTTTCATTCTTTTTTTTTTTTTAGCATTGTATCTCCAGACATTATCATGTTGAGTAGAATGTTGTTTCTCTGTTGATGAAGACTGGTGGAGTTGAATTGTCTTCACTGGTTGGTCCTGAAATCCTTCTCTGCTGCGATTAGAAACAAAAGCCTGGAGTCTAAGAAATAAATGGAAGGTCATTTCATCTGGGTACAAAACCAAAACTACACGATGACTATTTTAGTAGAAAAGGAAATATATGCATGTCTGATTAAACACAAATGAGTTTGTCTTTTTTTCCCAATTTTGCTGGTAATCTTTTCTATTCGTCGAGTAGTCTTTTTTTAGGCGCCATACTATATAACCTACCAGCCGAAACAAGACCGCTCCGCGAATAGAAAAGAGTACCAGCAAAATTTGGGAAAAAGACGAACTCAGTCGTGTTTAATCAGACATACATAAATAATGACTTGCTGCCAAAGGAAATATATTATCAGGAAAATAGTTCCACTGCCTTGTGGATGCGTTGGGAAAGGCAAAGGTTAAGAGTAAATCCTGACAAATCTGGTTTGGAGTCCCGATAAGTGGATTGTAAAGCAGAGCAACAACTTTTTGGAAACTCCTACAGCTGTGCTGGCTAAGACCATATTAGCTTGCCTTTCCATCGGATTTTGTCTGCTATTCCAAGAGGGGGCCCCTGGTAACTGGGCAAACTTAGATCTCCTTATCACCAGCCCAGGACTGCATCTGGAGAGACAACTCAGTTTCGATTTTACAGCTACCACAGATGGTGCAGTACATCAGATGCAGAAAGCCATTGTCTAGCAAGACAGAAGATTAGGAAAAGAATTCAGTTGTACATGAATAACATCAACTTCGTATTTTGGAATCAATTCTTTGGTGTTTTTAGACATCTGCTCTGAGTTAATCTGAGGATTTTCGTTAATTTGGTTAAAAAAACAAAAAAAAACAAAGACTTATTTCATTTAAACTTCTGCTTCCTGTTTAACAGAAGTCTTACCATTATATACTAAGGAAAAGCCCCTTTTAATTAATACTTACATATAATCAAGAGATTTTTTTTTAGTGTTTACTTTGAAATTTTTTTTTCGGAATTGTTTTATATAAAAATAGATTTTAAGAGTTTCCAAAAATAAGTTTTTACATTCAAACGTTTTTTTTTTTTTTAAATATTTTGTAATAAAAAGACATGTTTTTTTACCCATCGTAAAAAAAAAAAAAAAAAAAAAAAAAGCATTTCAAAGTAAAAAACTAGTTTCTTTTTTTTTTTTTTATGTAGTTTTAAAATTAAATAAGTATTAATCATATTAATTAAAAGGCACTTTTTCTTGGTATACACTGGCAAAACTTCTGCTAAAGAGAAAGCAGAAGTCAAAAAGAAATAAGTTTATTCAATACTAGCAGGCCGCCCGGCGTTGCCCAGTCACAAAATACGTACAAATATTATATTTTAATTAATACAGAAACTGAGACACGTGCATGCGCATGTGAGCATTGTTTTTTTCTAAACAGTTCACTTCTTGTAAATAAAAAAAAAATACTTGAGCTTAGATCAAAACCTAAAGACAGTGAGTCAAGTACGATAACCATTAGGCCAGCTTGATAGGATCTTTAAAAAGTGTTTTCAAACCTACATTCTTAAGAACCTGTCATGTGAACAATTCACACATGCTCATTCACTCAGATAAAAATCTGACAACCTTAACATACCAATTTTTCAATGAAAACCAATTAAATAGTTTTCAACATGTCTGAATACTTTATATACCAAATTTCATGTCTGTAGATCAAAAATTTGTTGAGTATATAGGTTGAGAATTGTCCTAACACACACACATTCATAGATATATAGATAAATGTTAAATCCAGTTGAAATGTTGGTTGAGTTGTCATACAACATATTAGCAATTCAAAAACACAATTTCAAGCCTCCATCTAGTGTCAACCAACATACATTCACCAGGCAAATCAAAACAAAGTCCTTTTAACCACAAAATGTGGCTTACATTAAAGCTCAAGTCTAACAGGGCAACCCAGCACTGGCTCGTTCTTTCTCTTTTTCCTATATTTAACTTTACTATTCGTCCATTCAACCGCCAGTCACAACCACCCGCCATCCCCTAGTTGGCCTTATCTTACTGGTGACAACATTGGATGTATCTTTAGCAATTTTCTTTCTTTCACCTTGCAAGCTCAATAAACACAATTCATCCAATTTTCACTATCCATTATCATTGTTGATTCACTCCTGCTTAACCGTAGTTGATTGATGCTCATCAATTAACACCGTTTGATTGACCTTCTGACCTCAGTCAACTCCATAACATTACACCAATAGTGCACGTTTGATTTGGATGGATGATTGATTTTTATATAGACATTTTATAGTCTTTTGTATATATAGACATTTTATAGTCTTTTGTATATATAGACATTTTATAGTTTTTTTATATAGACATTTTATAGTTTTTTTATATAGACATTTTATAGTTTTTTTATATAGACATTTTATAGTTTTTTTTATAGGCAACAACTATGGAAGGCAGTAATTACTGAAGATATAGTTGAAGATTCAGCATTCCTATCCTGTCGCAGTCAACAACCTGATGAAGGTCAAAGGAATGGTTGGCCGAAACGTCATTAAACAACTATTAAAAAAAAAAAAAAAAAAAAAAAGAAAAGAAAAAAAAAATAGTCCGCAAATAAAAATATACAAATTACTCATCTCAAAAGAATTCCAATAATTAAATAATATATATTTGTTTGTTGTTTATAGCTTTTCAGGGATTATTTCCCCAAATTGCACAAAACAAAAATACAATTCTCAATTAGACGTGATACTATTAACACCCTACTTCCTGCCTTAAGTGTTAGGAAAAAAAAAAGAAAAAAGGAAAAGATTTAACAAAACAAGAAAAAATAAGTTGATCAACAAAACAAAGGTTATAGGAAGTGAGATTAGTAGGAAGACAATCAAAAGGAAGTTGCTCATGAAGGTACACAAAAGAAAAGAAAGCTGAAATAAGATTGTTAATCAAGGTGTGGCAGTGATTGGGACAAAAGTGTTGGACAACAGACATCAATATATTTAGAGTTAGTTTTAGGAGTGGCAATGAGTGTTGGGTTTACAACTGTTGAATAAAAAGTTCACCAGCCAAACAAAGGTTATAGGAATTGAACTTAGTAGAAAGACAATAGAAAGGAAGTTGTTCATGAAGGCACACAAAAGAAAGCTGAAATAGGATTGTTAATCAAGGTGTGGTAGCAGCCTTTGAGATTTGAAAAAAAATCACTCGACCGCCGGTTGAGTGTGAGGGAAAATTTACTCACCCGAAAATATTTTTATCCGTCCGACTTTTTGTCTTTGTTTCAGTCAATAATAGTAAATAATTTTACAACAATTCAATTATATTTTTCTTCTTTATTCTTAATAAAAATATCAACAAACTATTCTTCCGATACCCAAATTATGTCGTAAAATTTCATACAAAAATTAGAATATCTAGCCTAAACCATGGGTTGTGAAAAAAAGTGTTACGAAATCTCCGGGTATTCACAGTTGTGGACTGAAATCTCCTGGTACGAGATCTCCGTGGCCCGAAATCTCCGATAAAAAAAAAAAAAAAAAAAAAATACCATTTAGCTGAAATGAACTAGATTTCTTAGAAAATCGGCATAGTTTAATATCTTTTTAAACTTTAAACGGTCAATTTTTCTTTGTAATTTATGGGAAAAAAAACTTTGATATAGAACAAAAATTGGTCTCTTTTGTTTCTATTAAAACAAAGAATTCACCTCGGAACAACATTCTAAAATTTAGAATATTATTTTTAAAATTGGATATCGATGATTTTTTGAAAGTTGCGCAAAAAAGAGCATGCAAATATCTGAATTTATATAATTGAGAAAAATATGATTACTTATTGCATAATTTAATTTTCAGTGCGTGTTTGACGGAACGATGCGTTTTTTTTCATCGTTCAAATGTTCGTCTTTACTTTTGTAAGCATGAAGTGTATGTAGTTGAAGCGTTGAAGAATTTTTTTTCCAAATGAATTTTAAAATCAGAGAGCTAAATGAAGGCGACATTTTGACTACACGCCGAATCTGTAAATTTGACCTCTTGTTGACCACTCTTTTTTCAATACGATATTCCAACGGTCTCACAGTTAGAGATGAAAGAATTCACAAATGATGAGACATAGGTCATTCTAAGTGACCGCATATTTGAGGGTCGTAAAATAATTGAGTTTTTCCCGTTTCTTTAAAGAAATTTTATCGACTGGCGAGTGAGTGATTTACGAATTTTAGTCGCCCCAAGAAATTTTTAATCGACTGTGGTGACCGGTCGTGTAAAGTCTCAAAGACTGTATGGCAGTGAATGGTACAAAAGACCGGACATACAGACATCAATGTATTTAGAAATAGCTTAAGAGACAGGTTTAGGAGTATCAATGAGTTCTGCGACAGTTTATGGATAGTGATGGGTTAGCAACGGTCGAGGAAAATTTTGAGTTGGGGATAGTTGGACGCAAGTTGTAGCTCAGAGCACATCAAGATGAACTGACCAACTTGGCCTCAACAGAAAACGTAGACATGAATCTTAGTGCTTAGAGAACAGTTTTCCCCGCGCGTGCGATGGTGTCATACATGCACGCAGAGCCCAACTGATAAATACAGAATGTGTTGGAGTTTTTTTTTTTGTTTGTTTCTCTTGAGTCTATTTTAAATTGTTTTATTCTATTTTTTTTTTTATATATACTTCACCTCCTTGGCAGTCTCCAACGTGAGACACCGAGAGATGGCATGAAGCGAAGATGAAAGAAGAAATCCAAGACACACTACATATTTATTTATTTGTGGACTGTTATCCTCATAGTTGTTTTGGCCAGCTATTCCTCTGGCCTTTTTTAAGCATTCCTATCTCGTGATGGGATAGAAATGCTTAAAGGTTTCCAATAATAAAATAATACATGAAATTGGGGTCGGCGATTATTGTTGAATAAGAGAGAGCATGTGGTTTCATATAGGATTTTATAAGTATAATGTACTCGCTTATGCTTTAAAACCTTTCTATCCTCCTTTGCATACCTGGTTACCTTGGTACACGTCATACAGGAGAAAACCAGTAAATTACATATTTCCTCTGTAAATTTACTTTTATTTTATAAGACTAAAGACTCTCACATCTATATAAATAAAACAGTAGGTGTGTGTTCATTTCAACTTGCCAACGTATTTCTAAATATGCCCAAAATTCAATTTGAAAAAAATCTATCTCACAATAGCTACATCGGTAAGAGATGCGACTGGAGCGCTGAATGTTTTGGTTTCGATTCTAGTTGATGGAACCAAAGTCTTTTTTACTTTTTTATATATTAGGTACAATATAAAGTTCAATAGAGAATTGGCTCTGTAAAAATAAATAAGAAATCTGCATGAATTGAAATATATTAAAGTGTATTTTAGAACCTGGCAAGGTCAGGCGCACCACCTTTTCTATAAAGACTAGTCTGGGTGCCCAGCGTTGCCCGGGTGTTTGTAAGCGTTATAAAAAAAAAAAAAAAAAAAAGTGGTAGTAGGCAGGCAGGCTTGAATCGGAGATGCAAAGGCAGAAAAGGAAGTGAAAGAAAACCTGACGTCTTACTGCTATGCCATGACGCGACCGAAAGTGTTAAATGTTTAAATTAAACATAGTCAATCAAAAAGAGGACTTGCAGAAATGGTGTTGCTTTTAAACTTCCCATAAAGGTTGTTTTTAATGTGGAGGAAAAGCAGCTAAAAGGGGGCACTTTGGCAGTATCCAAATAAATAGTAATTGTCTCAGTATGAAGGGTTTCCCCTACACTGACCAAGAACCAATTAACAAATATTATCTGGGTGAAGGCCAGGCGCTGACGGCTGCATTCGATTAGTTTCACTTTATTTATAGAAAAAAAAAAACAAAAAAAAAAAAAATAAACAAACAAACATCCAACACAATGGGAATTTTTTTTAATTTGATAAAAAGATAGAGACAATATCCGTTTGCATATCTGAGATATTACGATCTAGAAAGTATGCGAAAACTTCTCCGGGAATCTGATGCGAGAACCTGACAAAAAAAAAAACAACTTTTGTGGACATACACAAATGCGTGCACCCATTTTGCCTTTTATATATATACTAGCAGGGGTATCCAGCGTTGCCCGGGTGTTTAGTGTGTGCGTTGGGGGGGGGGTAAATCAAAACAAAAGAATAAGTGAATAATAACCCTGCTTAAATATAAAAAAATTTTTTTTTTTTTTTAAATCAAAACGAAAAAAAAAAAAAAAAAAAAAAGTGATGCAATCGAATGATGTTAAAATTTCTTAAAAATCGGAAAAACAAAAACAAAGAAAATGCGAACTTGATGGGGGGAAAAAAAAAAAAAACCCCAAAAAAATGAACATGATGCAAAACGATGTTAAAACTTATTAAAAAATCTGAAAAATAAAAAGAAAAAACAGCGAATGCGAAAAATGGTATAAATAAGCCTGTTTCAACATTAAAACTGTGTGTGTTTGGTAGATTGAAACTAAAAGTAATAAACCTGTTTAAAAAAAAAAAAAAAAACAGCAAAAAAGTTTTGGGAGGGAGGTAGGCTCAAAAACAAGCGTTTAAAACCCAAGTTGTTTTCTAGGTCAAATATGCCATAGTAGCAGAGAAAACGAAATCACAGCGCGAATTTTGTAAGATAAAAGTGGCTGAAAGAAAAATTTTTTACATTTGTAAGATATTATGATGTGTGTAGCATATAAGAAGTTATAAGAATGAGCAAGCAAGCTGAGAACCGCCCAACAAAAAGCCTTTGGCGGACATACAGAAAAAAATGCACACACATTTTCACTTTTATATATATACTAGTGAGGGGTACCCGGCATTGCCCGGGTGTTTGGAGGTGTGTGTGAAAACTCCGGGGGTGGGGTGGGGGTTAAAAAAAAAAAAAAAAAAAAAAGTGCGACGTTAACGATTGCCCCACCGCGAGATGCTAATAGAAACACATTTGAATTTATTTAATTACTTGGATTTGGCAAGCGCCCGTTTTAATGAGTTAATGAGGTCAAGTTTGACTGGGATTTTTATTTTCCCAAGATGTTATAGGAAAAAAACCACATGCAGCGAGCGACAAATGTTAAATATTTATCTTCCTGAAATTGAGCAAATTAAATAGACAGGCGAGCTTCGATGTTAACTCCGAGATATTACGATTTATATGTGATATAAAATTTTTAAAAAGTTCTGAACTGACCGACCACTTCTCTGAAAAAAGCCTTTTGTAGACATACAGAAAAAGCGAACACACATACATACATACATTTTCGCTTTTATATTTATAGATAGACTAGCCCGGGTGTTTGTTGACCAAAAAAAAAATAAATAAATAAATAAAAAAGTGGTAGTAGGCAGGCAGGCTCGAACTTGTACCACGAAGGAGGCAAAGAACGTGAAAAAAAAAAAAAAAAAAAAAAAAAAAAAAAGATGTTTTTGCTGTTGCGCCCATCGCCAAACTGGAAGCCATTTGTATTTATTTTGCTGGTGGTATTAACCCTAAGAAGCTGGACCCCCCCTCATGGAGAAAAAATATATACATCTCATGTAGTTTGAAATTGTTGTCTGCATGGTTGCCACAGATTTTAAATAGCAGGTTGGTTACATCTTTAAACACATCGAAAGGTTAATTTTTAGAAAACTAAATAATGTTATAATTTTTTTATTAAACGAATAAAATAATTTGTTCTCAGTTTATTTTTGCTAGAGTTTTCGTTAGATGCATCGTTTTACTGTTGTGTTTGATTGCACAGAATTCAAATAAAAAAATTTAATGTTCTTGAATCCATTTTTAAACTTTTTGAAAAAATATTTATACCCACCAACATAATACAGAGTGTAACGATAAAATTGCCGCCCTAGAAAAGACATGATTCCATTTCCATTTGATGAAAACCGTTTTTTTCTTTTTTTTTGTTTAAGACCATGTACTAGTTGGCCAGTTGTGTACAAATCTCAAGAGTGATAGAAGCCTTCTATCATGTCTGAAAGTGACACAATGTTCAATGAGTGAGATCGGAGATGCACCTCTGTACAACTCATGCTCTCAACACATCCAAGTTATAACAGGACCATTGCCAGCACCCTCCAAATCCAAATCGTTCAACCCTTGAGGGCATAGTTCAAAGTTTCCACCTACGGTTATGGTCTTTGGTATGGTTTCAAGTGAGGGCCACATCATATCTTCGAAGTTGGCGTGAAAGTCAACACCAAAGTGTACCTGGATATGCTGAAGAGTGTGGTGACCCCATGGTGCAATCAGGTGGCTGCTGGCAAACCCTTGGTGTGGCAGCAGGACTGTGCTGGCACACAAGCCCAAAGAAACGCAGGCTTGGTTTCAGAAGGAGTACAACTTTCTACCCTTCTCTCACCTGCTCTATCCTGTGCTGCCATATATCACCAAGATAAAACTTTTAGATAACTTAAAAAATAGAACTTGCACTACCAAGTAATTTTCCTACTTTAAGGAGTTTACAAACCATCTGCAAGTGAATTTGATGAGTGTCGTTTTGGATAAGGAGCAACAATACTTTTTGAAGAGCTCCTCTCCCTACTCATAATTGTGATCATTCATGTGGCAGCTAAAATTCTTTTACATGGAAAATGCTGGAGTTCTGGGGATGTTCAGCATAAATAGAGATGCCCTGATATTATTGTAGCTCTTTTGTTAAAGCTGCAAAAAAGTATTTATCTAAGCTAGCAGGGACGTAAAATATGCTTAAATACTATATTTTAATTCATGCAGATTCTATATTATTATAGTCTAAATTTTCTATCGATTCTTATATTATGAAGTTATTTAAAAAGCAAAGGAAATTATGCATATGGCTTGGAGGTGCATCCCTGAAACAAAAGTTTATAAAAAAAAAAAAAAAAAAAAAAAAAAAAAAAAAAATTTATATATATATATATATATATAAAACTACCTAATTTACTCACATAAAATTAATATACGAAAGTATAGATTTATGCGTAAACTTTAAGTATTTACTTCAAAAGTGCTCAATACGTAGGTAGAGCTAGTTAGTAATTTATAAAATATATATGGCGGTTAAGCTACACTGAATATTCCGCGTTTCATCCACTCTAGGACTCCTCAGGCTTATATATAACTTGAGTGCCATCAGCTATAATCGAAAGCAAAACTTGAAGAATTCTTGGTAAAATTATTTATTACCAAAAATGGAAGGTCATAATTAAATGACAATATAAAATAAAAAGATGTAAGCATGACACAAAACACACACTCTCTCATATTAATATATAAATGTAAAAGAAGAAATGACTATTTTAGTTATTTCTCTCTCATATATATATAAACAACTAAAAATGTTATGTATAGATTCATCTTGTTATAGAACCTGCACAGACTACTATGTTCGCATATTGCAGAGTAATGGTTTGTGTACAAGTGAGATTTTAGCTAAGGTGTAACATGTGAAATGATAGAAACACCCATACATTAAATAGATCAATTTTTAAAAATTGAAACACATTGCTAGCATCACTAATTTAAAAGTTTGATACAAAAACCGTTGCAAAATCTGTACAATTAAACAAGATGGCACAAACTTGTTTCACTTTAATTTCTTTTTTATAAATTCAGGCTATCTACCTGGAAACAAGTGATAATAAGTGGCTGGTAAAATAGAAAAGTTCAGAACCAGCCCCACCCCAACCTTTGTACAAAGTTTTACTCAACCTCCTGTCTTGATTGTAAGATAGGGACGAGAGTTAAATAAATTCACTTGGAAAAAATTTCTACTCAAGTAAAGAAAGCATAATTAAAACAGTTAATTTGAAAATGCATTCATTCAATCAGCCATTTTAATCACCCAAAAAAAATGCTATTTCAAAGAAAATCGCATTTTTAAAAAAATTTATCTACGAGGTACCTACAACAAGATATGTCCAAGATTTTACAGAAAAAACAGACTTTCTATACAGGCATTTAAAAATTGTCATAAACTTGAAATTCAGTATATTTCTTTTTTTTTTTTTTTTTTTACATGGAGTTCACTTATCAAGGCCCAATGGCCACTCGGGGATAAGGGTTATTGTGTGTACAGTAATCAATGGGACAGTGTAGCAATAGTATTGGTATTGGAGAATTGATAAGGTGTCATTACTTAGGCGGGGGGGGGTCATCAGGAATTTGTTTGTGTTGGACTTGAAGACATCCAGGTTGAAGTCGGGAGGGAAACAGGCAAGCGGAACAGAGTTCCACAGGCGTGCAGTTCTAAGAAAGAAGCTTTGTTCATGAAATATAAATTTTGATTTAGGCACAGATAAGGAGTGGGGAAAATTATTGACGGTGGTTTCAGCTAGTCCGGTGTTTTTTGAAAAAGATTGGCGAGGGGGGGGACCAAAGAATGGAGCTCAGACGAGCACTTGCCATGGAAATAACAATAGAACAAAGACAGGCTCGCTATGTCTCTGTGGGAGAGAGGTTGCAGGGTAGAGAAAAGGGCATCCCCCACCAAGCCACAAAGTCTATTTTGTACTCTAGATGACTAACCAATTTTATTTCATGTTCAAATGAACTACATCCTACTAAAGCCTAATTGTCACAGCTGGTGAATTTCAAAAATGCAATCTGGATGCAAGGATACTTTAGAAGTGTGATATGCAATAAAATTCTGTTTTAAACTTACAAAAAATGCTACAGAAATGGAATACTTAGACTGCTTTTGGACCATCTTGCATGAATCGAACATAAGAGATCCAAGTAAGGCAGAGAGTCTGTGAGGGATAATGAGAGGTGTGGAAGGAGTAAAGAAAAGAAGTGCACGGATAAGGACCGTTGTGTGTCTAGAAACAATAAGTGCAGTTTGATGTCAGTGTGGGAACTGTACACGGAATTATTCGTGAGGAACTAAAGTTACAGATCATTTATCTAAAGGGTGCTCAGAGAAGATCAGAAAGACTACCACGAAAGTAGGGAGCTGATTAATTTAGATCCTGCAGTTTTTGATGCTCTGGTAACCTGCGATGAAAGCTGGATGTACTGCTATGACTTCTAGACCAAAAGACAGAGTTCCCAGTGGAAGCATGCTGGCTCTCTCTGACCAAATCCATCCAGAAATTTATGATAATCCCTTTTTTGACAGCACAGGTACTGGGTTCCCACTGGACAATCAACAAGGAATACTATGTTTATTTGAGGTTTTAAAGAAGTTCAGGAAGAAATTTTGTCGGAAGAGGCGAGCACTCTTCAACTCCGGTCAGTGGCATTTCCACCAGGACAATGTACCAGTCCACAACTCCATCTTTGTCACAGACTATTTGACCAAGATGGGCATCAAGATAGTTCCTCACCCTCCCTATAGTCCAGACTTTGCTCCCTGTGACTTCACTTGGTTATTCCTTGAACTCAAGAAAAACCTTAAAAGCTATTGTTATGAGACAATTGTAAGAGATGAAAGAGACTGTGACAAGGGTCATTGACATGCTTATACAAGAGAACTTCCAGAAGTTGTTGGAACGTTACAACAAATGCATCGCAGCCAAAGATTACTTCGAAGACGACTAGAGTTTCATGCAAGTACTATGAATAAAAGTGCTCATATGAAAAAAAAAGTCTTGAAACTTATTGAAGGTACCTTCTACCTATAAAGTTGAGTTTTCCTCACTGACATTGATATTAAAAGGCTACTTTTTCTATTTAAAAATTAAAATAAGCTTATTAATATACTCAGTCATGTGAGCAACTACATGAAGGTTAACTAATTTGCATATTCTTTTGAAAAAGGAGCATTAACTTTTTAAATTAATTCTATTTATGCAGAGTTTTTACATTGTGCATAATTGCATAGAATTTAAGATAAATATTCTAGCAAAAATAATTTTTTTTACAAATCTATAATATTAACCCTGTGTGTCTGTGTGAAAAGTCTACCAGACTCGTGAATATTTGGTCTACAGAATCGAAACTTTATATATAGGGTATTTGGGGCTGTAACAGACTAGATTTTATTTTTTGATTTTTTAAATTGCTAAGTGGTGAAAATTAAAATAAGTTGACATTGGTAGGGTAAGTTGAATAAAACATTACACCTACTACCTCTGCTCATGGTCAAAATTAATCATCCATAGCCCAAAGTTGCTTAATTTTAAACTTCTTTTATCCATCTGTCCATAGCTCAGACAGTAAGATGCTAGAAGAAAAAAATAATGACTAAAGCTATGATAACAGCATATTCTTTTCCTTGTTTTGATTCTCCGGTATATATCCATTGATATCTTATGTTTTTATGCAGAGTAATGTACTTCTTGGTTAATTGTCTGTTGTTTTACTCGAGAGTTAAAAAAAAAAAAAAATAAATAAATAAATAAAATAAATGTTGTCCTAGCCCTAATAAGGACTAAACTTTCTGGTTTCAATTCTAAAGACTTTAAAAAATTTTTCTTCTATATTTACAATATAGGCATTAACTCATATATATATATATCAGATAATAATCAGAGAATTGACTATGAGAAATTTGCATGAATTAAAGTATATTTATGCATATTTTTATAACCAGACAATGCCGGATGCCCTACTAGTAAATTCATAATTTGTCAGTTCAACCAAATTCTAAATTGACAATTACTACAAGTTGGCACCGTTTGATTCTAGTGACAAAGAAATTCATGATAACTAGAAACAATGCTAAGTTAAGCAGATACAGCACCTAGTATTCTCAAATGGTCACATTTTAGCACCAGTAAGACTCAATGGCAATTAACTTTGGTGATGTAACGGGAACTAGTGCAACAACATGATCATGCTGTGTATTGATAAATCCAAGTAATAAATTTTATTTACTAATATATATATATATATATATATATATATATATATATATATACACACACACACACCTTTAAATTTGGGTTTTTTTTGTGTACTGATGTTAAAACCCCTTATTTTTATTTAAAAAGAACATACAAAACATTGCTATATATATGGGTTGTGGAATTGCATTCATCTGCAGAAGATCTAGCTAATTTGCATATTCTTTTAAACATTCATTTTAATTCCCTATTAGTTTTTTCAGTTTTCTTATGGGATGATCATCTTCAGTCAACTATTACGTGTAATTATATTCATGCAATTATTCTATTTATGATTTATACTTGCGTAATATTTTCATAAAAAGGTTATAGTAAACACAAACCTTTCTCTCATATGTATATAGTCAAAATAATTTTGCCTACCAAACTCCTGTTAAGTTTTTGGTCTACAGACATGAAACTTAATATATAGAGTATTCGAACCCAGGCAAGACTTTGTTCAAGTTTTAGCCAGGGAAAATCTGCAAAGAGTGTATAATAATAATAAAAAAAAAAAAAAAAAAAAAAAAAAAAAAAAAAATGGAATTTGTCAGGTGATGTTGAACGACTCCATTACAAATATACATGCATAACGTAATAGCTATTGGTTCATGGTTTAATTTTTAGCCTTGCAAACATGTCCTCATAGCTCAAACATTAACGTCAAAGGAAAAATTAAATTTTAAACTAAATGTTTTGGCTTTGATTCTCGGGGGGGGGGCGCACAAGTCTAATTTTTTTAAAAATCATTATATACTGGACCCAATATAATTTAATAAATACAAAATCTGCATTAATCAAAATATAGTTAAGTGTATTTTACAACCGGGCAATGCCAGACAGCCTGTTAGAATTTATATATATATATATATATATAAATCCTTCTATATACGCAAAGATGACCCCTCCCAACCTCCTAAAAATGTTATTTTTTGTAACTGTTAGCATTTCATCATTTCAGTTTATATTCAATGTGTAAAAACAATTAAATATGAAGCAAGAACAGACAACTCCGTGGCTCAGTTCAACATTATGATTAACAATTTATATATTAAATGTAAAACAAATAAGCTGAAGGTGTTGAGAGATGGGTTCATGCCTTTCACAAGTGTGCTTGTGGAAGGTATGCATTATGCAGCAATAATTAGATCAGAGTGCATAAAATTAAGATGAGAATTGAAAAGCCTCCATAATCATACTAACTCAAAAGAGAATAGAAAACTACTAGAAGTTAAAAAGTAGAACCAGAGTTACGTGTACAAGTTGTGTTGGGAAGAAGTCTTAAGTGGCACGTAGCGAGGAGGAAAAAAAAAAAAAAGAAAAAAAAGAAAAACAGCAAAATCAAACATTAATCTCTAATCAGATTATTTGGCTTTCCTAAGTACTAAAATAATTAAACAATACTAAGCATCTTACCTTTCGTTATTCGTTTCTTTCATCAGTTTCAGTTTCTTTTTTTATTTACCAACTCACATTAGCACCATTATTTTAAAATTTATGCTTACAGCTCATTATCACTGCTGGTTTGGCATTATTGAATTGGGTTCCTATTCAGAAGAGATGAAGTAAAAGTTATGTGAACCAGGACCATTGTAAAGAAAGGGAAGGGCAGCCAATGTGCTATATCCAATTTAAATCAGGATAAATTATAAAAAAGGAATCAACTAACAAAGTATGTATGTTCAGTGTAAAAGTTTATGCCCTCCACAGCAATCTGGCTGTAGCCTTCTTTAGAAAAGGGGGGGGGGGAACAGTAGGCATGACACAAAGGTGGAAGAGAAAGTGAAAGAACCCTGACATCTTACCGCTAATGCGAGCGGAAGTGTAAAGCATTAAAATTTAGCGATGTCAACCATTGTAACGAAGCCGGGCGACACCGGATAACCTTGCTTCCTAGGTTGAGGGTGAGTGGGGTGGAGCTGGGCGAGAGGTCTCAGTCCCATCTCGTGAGAAACCAACGAATTGTCATCGGTTGACAAGTAAATTATTGGAGTTCAAAAGGGCCAAACTAAAGATAAGCCAGATGTCGGGTTGGTGAGGAAAACGCAAGGAGGGCTGGGAGGGGTCGACGAATAAAGTCGGCGATCCGAGTGTAATGATAACATGATTCACTTAAATCAACAAGTTGGAGGTGATAATAGAGAAAGACCGAACCCGAAAACAATTGAATTAGTCATTCTAATTTTAAGGGAACAAATTGGTTAATTGCCTAGAGAGATAAATAATTCTCGGAATTGAATCGAGAGGGGGTCGGTTGGGAAGGAGAGAAAGAGAGAGAGAGAGAGAGAAAATTATGATTACCCGTCGAATAGAGAGATTGGGTCGACTACAGAAGGAAGGGGAGGATGACGTTTAATAAAACAACTGCGGAGATAGACAAAAGGAGAGAATCGGACAGTCTGTCGAACAGACCAGTTGGGAAGCCACGCACACCGCCAGCCTCTTCTAATTGAGACGAAGAGAACTAACAAGACCGCACTTAGAGTTTTGTTTAAATACACTGGGGGTTGCATTCCAAGCTGGACGAACGTATAAGGGACGAGCCGAGCCTTAATGTATACCGAATCACTAAATGAACAGCCTAAACTATCCTCATCGTTGTTGATGGTTTCCATTTATACTTGTGAAGACTGGCTTCGATTTCAGCATAACCAAACTTGACTTTCCAGCCGTCGCAGACAGAGAGAGACGGTCACCGACGAGAAGACGATTACGACAGAAATTACCAAGAATTCCCGACTGGGCGCTACAACACTAGACGGCCAGATACCAACGTCCAATTCAGAGAGAGAGAGAGAGAGAGAGAGAGAGAGAGAGAGAGAGAGAGAGAGAGATGCTTGTGCGGGGTCCGAGGCTTGAAGGAGCGAAAATATAGCCAACCGTCCTTAGGGTTAGTGCGTGTCGTTTTCCGTGTGCGCGCGACCCCTGCAAGGGAGAAAGGGTTATACCATTACGCCATAGCAGATAGCGAAATGACTGGCTGTAGTCCAGTTAAGTTTTAAGCCAGGGGAACTCTGGCAGTGTCCAAATGAATAGCAATTAAATATGAAGGGTTTCCTGAACCTTGATCAAAGCTAATTGCCTTCACGATGTCCCAGGACGGAAGGCCAGGCGTTTTCTGCATTCATATAGTTTCACTTTTATGTGAAAAAGACAAACAAACACTGGAAACCAGGGAATTTTTTAAAAGTTGATTAAAATAAAAGATAGAGACGATGCCTATTCGCAAATCGGATTACGATCTAGGAAACAAAGAAACTTCATAAATGTAACCTTGTCAAGAAAGCAGAAGAAAAAAAAGCCTTTCGTGAAGATACACAAACACATGCTCCACTTTTGCCTTTTATATAATAGACTAGCCTGGGTGCATGGAAGTGTGTGTTGAGGACAAGAAAAAAAAGTAGTAGTTGGCAGGCAGGCTCAAACCCGTACAACTATCAACACAGGTCAGTTCAAAAGTGCAACATCAATTGAAATTATTTATTCTGAATAATTTAAAGTGATTTTAATGGCAAATTAAAGTTTATAAATGGTCATCATTTAAGAAAAAAAAAAAAAAAAAAAAAAATTCAGTTTGATAAGCTAAACACGTTTTAGGATAAACAAAATTTCATTTAGATGAAATTATTTTATCTCTGAAAGAGCAGAAAAGTTTTCATTTGTTATTTATCTTTCGACATTTCAGGAACGACAGCATTTTTCATGTTTATTTACAAACTGATTCTCGTATTAATTTGATAAAAATAATTTTACGATTTTTCTTAGCTTTTTCATCTTAAACAAGACAGTGCGACTGATGTAGGGGCTACTATCTGGGACATAATTTGTAGGGGTACTATATAGGGAGTTGAGTAGCAATATGTTAGTTTCCATTACACTTTAACTTCTGCATGTCAGGACAGAGAAGCAGGAACCGGATAGAGAATTCCAATGTCTAGCAGTCTGAAGAGAAGAAAATAGGAAGGTAGGATTTCTTACATCCGGGGATTTGTGTAGTGGATATAAGGTTTTGATAGTTCGAGTATCTACAATCAAAATACTTGTAAAACAGGCAGAGGGATGCAACATTTCGTTGATGGGACACCGGTTAAAGCCCAGCTGACAGTGTGGACCTATTAGGTTGGCAACTCTTTTGAACCCCAAAAGGGCAAGAGACTAGAAGCAGATGCACCAGTCCAAATGGTGTGGTGCAATACTCCATACATGGGCGAAGGGTGGTTTTTTTAGAGGGACAGGACATTCAAGCGTAAGTAACTTTCTAGCACGGTAGAGAGAGTCCACCTTTGCAGCAGCCTTGCCAATGCCCCCTGAACATTAAGTATTTTCCGGTAATGTAACCTGTAGACAAACTTGTTTTACACAAGTTTTCTTAAATTGACAAACAAGCGTTTACTAGCCATAGCAAATTTGCTAATGCAATAAAAAGCAAATATAGTCAGTGAAGTTCATCCCGTATCAAGGTTTTCTCCATTTTGCCGAGACAAGTGACCATAATTGGCAAATATGTTCAAGTTTATACAGAAAGAAAGGTTTATTACATCTTTGTGCATTAATTTTGAAAATAAAAATGAGCAAATTAAAGTAAAAAAAAAAAAAAAAGTCAATCAGCATTTCTAATTAACACTTTAACCCAAAAGTGTTAATTTTATTTGGTAAATCTAAGATGTACTATTGTTTAAATGCTTCTAAAAGGTTGATTGCATTAACTACTGAAAATAATTAAACTAAACGCATTCTGAAAACTTTAATTTTGTAATAAAATTGTATTTAAAATTTATCCGTCCCTATTACATAATAATGCACAAGTCATGGAGTGGCAAAAGCCACAAGTGATCAACATGGTTAAACAAAAAAAAACAGAAACAAGGGAGACAACTCATGTTGAATGAGCAATTCAAGAAAATAGAATCGAAATTGATAAATTTTAAAATCACATGGTATACACTACAAAATAGAGTCAAAGTGTGAACACGGTTTCATCTTTTCAGAAAATCCAGTTAAAAATGACAATAGAGTATATCTAAACCATTCTAATTTGATTTTTTTTACTTTAGGATTAGAGAATCAAAATTAACTGTTTGGAAGATTAAAATTTTAAATGTTTTGGAATAATTTTTTTTCTGCAAGTTAATAAAGTTAACCAATAAAGAAGTTTCTTTCCACGGCAAGATTAGAAAATATTTGAAAAGCTATTGACCAAACAAATTACTTCTGTAGGACAACAGGAGGTGAATGGGTGTATTTTACTTTAGTTCCAAAAGTGTCTGATAGAGGGCGTTTGTCAGCCAAAGAACAGGGGTCAATAACTTATATTTTTCTAAAAGTTTTATAAATATTTCTTCAGAAAATATTTATAAAAAAAATTAAAAATACATTTTTATACTTTAAAAATGTTTCCGGTTTTTAAAATATTTTGCTCCATTGACAAACTAAAATTATATTGATATTTTATACAATCTTATTGTGAAAAGAAATTCAAATTATTTTTAAACAAGGTTTTGCTTTTCATATGTTGTGTTATTTCGTTCTATATTTTTTGTGTTCTCAGAGACCCTTGTTTATATTTGAAGTTCAAAGCCGATGGAGGGCATTTCTCATTCAAACAGGAGTCGATAACTTTTCTCAGTCATCTCAGGTTGTCAAGCAGAAGTGCAATTACTTGTCTAATACTATTAATAGTCCCAAGTGATTAATTCCTCAAAGGTTGAGAAACTAAATTTATCAATTTGTGCTGCCATACTAACAAGGCAATATTTTGCGGCATTGGAGTTTGTCAATTTTGATTAAGTGGTCAATTTATCGTAGAAACCAAGATGGCATCAGTTATATTAGTGACTTACATTGGAATAGAATGACAAAGTTATGATGCAAGATCATAAAGATAAAATTTAGAAATTTTTTTTTTTTTTTGCAGCCTTCAGGGAAAACTGGAGTTGGACTGGAGGGAATTTTAGAAGAAAAAAAAAAAAAAAAAAAAAAAAAAAAAAAAAAAAGATTCAAAACAAGTTTAGGTGAATGAAAAGGATTTATTTTGTGTAATGAAGACGCATGATAGAAATTGTTTTAAAAGATGGAGAAATGGGTGAAGGAAAATCCATGCAGCCTCTTTTTTTTTTTAAGGAAAAAAAAATTTAAAAAAATGTTAAGATATACAAAGAGTGAAAGATGATAACATTGAAAAAATGAAATTCTTTGACAGCAGAAATGACAAAATTCCTACAAAGTCATTTTCTACCATTTTTTTCCGTTTTAAAAAGTCATTTTTTTTTTTGTTGATTCCCCAGTTTTTTTTTTGTTTTCTTTTTGGACAGTTTTACAAGAAAAAAAAAGAAAAAGAAAAGTTAATTCAACCACACAGAAACAATTATACAGCAGACATTCGTGGAGGGGGTGACTTATGTGGCCTTTTGAGAACCTTTCTTGCCGATGAGCGATTTGTGGATGTGAGGAATGACACCTGCGGAAAGAAAGAAGAGACATTAGAGACGTTTAGACAAGAAAGAAAAGGTATTTGTGAAGAAGCTCGTGATGTTTTGGGGTGTCGTAAATGAATAACTTTTTTTATTCACAAAATAAGGTTTTAAACAATTTTAAACGAATTATATACACAAAAAACTGAATTTGATTCTTATATTTAAAACGGAAAAGTTTTAATTTATTATCTTTCAATTTAAATGGGAAAAATTGAAAGCAATCATTTTTGCTTTTTAAGAGAATGAAACGAAAAGGAAATTTTAAACGAAAATTTTTCGTACTTGTACAGTTTAATCAAGACAAAAAAAAAAAAAAAAAAAAAAAATGAAAAAGAAAGGTTATATTGTACGTATCCGTTTTGAACTGAAGATCTCCGAGGGGGGGGGGGGGGGGGGAAATCACGTCTTTATGACAGCTGTTGAAGGCAAACATCTTCGATTTTGTTTGGATTTTAGAAGTGCCACGGGGAGATAACTCCCGTTAAAGTGCCGACACTCCCTCCCATCTTTAATACTAACTTTTCTTCCTAAAAATCGAAGCTGTTGCTCGGTATCAAATTGCTTTATTTTTTTCTTCGAGAACTTCATTCCATAACGGATACGTACAATTTAAACTTTTTCTTCGATATTTTCAGTTAAGGTCTTGATTACACTCTACAAGTACTTTTTTTAAACGGGAAAAGGTCATTCATTTGTTTTTAGACATTGTCAGTCGTACAAGCCATTTTTCATTCATTAAATTCAAATTTTTCGATTAATTAGTTTGGCTTGTTATCTATTTCACGCATGTGTAGAACCGTTCCATTTTGGTGACCCCCACCCCCAAACCTCACAGGCTTCTCCACAAATACCAAAATAAATTTTTTAGAGAAAATTTAAAAATTCAATAAAAATATTTACCCAGTTGTGATCTATTTGCATTAAAATTTATTCGATAATCCTAGGACATTTGATATAAAGCAATTCTGATTAATTAAATGTTTGGCGAATGTTGTCGAGTGCCCCCCCCCCCCAACCTGTTAATATCATCGATTACAGACTTTAGTTTCAGATTATAAAATTTCATAATTTTTAACGTGAGGGTTCAAGTTTCAATTATAACGTACTAAATTGAACACTAAATTTGTGACCACAATGAAAATAAAGATTTCTTTACCCCCCCCCCTTCCCACTGCGGTCAAAGTGTTTGATTTAGTACAAATTGAAAAATTTTTTTTTAATCTGAAACAAGTCTAATCGATATCAGCAGGAAAAAAATAAATTGTGGAATTTAGAGGGGGGGGGGACACACACTCAACGTCCGTTAAATTAAAAAAAAAAAAAAAGTTATCAAAGGCAAGGTAAGTTACGTTTCTAATTAACTGGATACCTTTTTAGCGTTTTTATTTAATGTAACATGTTTATTCAGCTCGAAAAAAGCCCTATTTTTTTCTTCTTTTCAATTAAAAAGGAGCAAGGACCAAGGTTTCATTAAAAAAACTTTTAAACTTGGGACTTTACATGTAAATTTCTAAACACTACCTTTGTTTTAAATTTGAATATATTAGTTATTGATCTTATCTTCAATTTGTGATATTTTATTGGAAAGAGCATAAAATTTCACATTGACCCTGAAAATATCGTAAAAATTGAATCCATAGAAAAATTGATTTTTTTTTTTTTAAGTTTAAAAATTGAAAAATACCAAACTCGTAAAATTCAATTAATTTCATTACTGTTAAATTCTATTACTTTTAAACTAGTTTTATTTTGAATCCATAAAAAATAACTCACTTTTAAAAGAGAAATGAGTTTTTTTTTTATATCTTATTCGCAGTTTCGTGTTAGGGGCGTCAGAAATTCCTACGAAAATTCTGATGATACACTTTTCACACGGTAAGTTTGGGAAAATGAGTTCAAAATAAAAAACTACACAAAATACTGTTAAAAGTCAAATATGTCAGGGTAACATTGAGTTTCTAACAGTATTTTGTATATATATTAAACTAATTTTCCCAAACTGACCATGTCAAAGAGAGAATCTGGCGCCATTTTTAATTTTCCAATACATCGGTAAACACTTTCGAGCTGAATAAACATGTTACATTAAATAAAAACACTAGAACATTATCCGGTAAAGAAAACTTACCTTTGATAACATTTGTTTTGTTGAAACTACGTATAAAAATTTTTTTTTACGAGAATACTCAGCTTAGTATAAACACCCCAACCTTTAAGAAAAGGTTTGGGAATAAACACCCAACCTCGGAAGCCGTTCTTAACATGGGAGGTTGGACGTTTATACTACGCTGGATATTCTCGTAAATACAAAAAAATCCTACTTGCCTCCCTACACGAGGGCAAAAGGTAGGACATGTTAGCACTTCATTATCCTCTCGACTAGAAAATATAGTTTAGGTTACACTGACAAAAATATCCGAAAATTACAAAATTCACATTAATTTTAATTAATGTGGTGGGCATAAAAAATATATAAAATACATTCATTTCTGGCACTGACAGCGAGATTATAATGCTACCTTTACATTTAATAATAAACTCACGTGAACTAATTTGCATATTGCTTTGCAAAAGGCCATCTCATTTAAAATTCTATTGTCAAATAATTTCCATATTTAAAAGGTTTAATTATAGAATTATCACTTTTAAAGCAGTTAAAAAAAAAAAAAAAAAAAAAAAAAATCAAGATTACATTAATAAGACATTTTGAAAATATTTATGATTTAACCTTCAAAATCTATAATTCAGATTTCCATTTTAATGTCGAAAAAATTATAAACACGTGAAAGAATTGAAAACAAAAAAAATGTAGTCGCCATCTTTATAAACAAATCCAAGAACGACAACTCTGGTAAAAAGAAAAAAAGGGATCTTACCGCCGCCAGCAATGGTTGCCTTGATTAGGGAGTCCAACTCTTCATCACCGCGAATGGCCAATTGTAAATGGCGAGGAGTAATACGTTTTACTTTCAAATCTTTACTTGCATTGCCAGCCAATTCGAGGACCTGAATAAAAACAAAAAGCATATTAAAAAAATAAATAAAAATAAGGGAGGTTTACTATATAAAAAAAAAAAAATTTACATGACTAGAGGGGGAGAGGACAAAAGCATTTAAAACTGCAACTAGAAGGAAACAAAAAGTTTAAAGCAATGAAGATTAATATCAACTTTAGAAAAAAAGGGGGAAAGAAACTTGACATGGAAACGTGACCTACTTTTTTTTTTTTTTTTTTTTTTTTTTTTTTTTTAAATATTGCAGACATTTTATAAATATTAATAACGAACATTAAATAAGTTCAACTTAAAACAATCCAAAGTTTAATTAGAAAAATTTGTTTACTTTCATTTAAAATTTTTTCTAAAAATAGAAAATGTATTAATAATGATGGTGGTGGTGGTGGGGGGGGGGACAAAGTTTGCAGCTTTTGAATAGTCGAATAGAAAAGTTCATGGTTTTTATATAAAGTCTACACGTAAAACATTTAGGGCTGAATATCAAACGACGAAAAAAAAAAAAATGCAGTAAAAATTTTAAAAAGATAACATTAAATTGAGGAATTTTTTTTTTAAATCTTGCGAACAAAGAACAAAAAGTTGCTTGTGTATAAGGAGGAGGGGGGAGGATTTGGCGGGAAGATAAGTTTCCTTTTTAAGTCAAAAAAGGAAAAAAATCCGAAAATAAATACTAAAGTACAGATTAGGATTTAGAAGGCTAAGAAGAAATTTAAAAAATCGGGATTAATTTTTTTTTAAGTCATGTGCAAAGGAGCTTAGATTAGTGGCTACAATTTTAAATTCGTAAACAATTTTTAGAAATCGTTAAAATGTGTATAAGAATAATTATAAAAAATAAAATTGATATTTAAAGTTTTAGTTTCTTGTGAACCGGAAAAGTTAACAGCCAATGTACAACACGGACCATGCTTATATCCAGTTATGGTTTGTTTATTAAATTGTTAGATGAAAGTATAGAGGAGATAGAGACCAGATATTAAGAATGGGTTTCTAAACATTTCAGCACGATCCGTAAGATATTTAATCTGACAAAAATGTTTACAAATCTGCATAAACATTGAACTTTCAAAAGCTCAATTTAAAAAAAATTGAGATATACATTTCAAAATTAAACAGTGAAGCAAAAGAATATTTTAGAAGACAAATTTTTTTAAAGCTCTAGCACCGGTCAGATTATTTTATCTGACTAGAAAACATTTAATATTCAAAAAATTCTCGTTTATATTAAAACATTACAAATCGAAAACAATTTTAAAAGTTTAAAAAATAAAATGTTTACAAATTCAAATTTTGGACGCTAAAAGCGTACACGATTAGAAACGGAAATGAAGTACTTAAAGAAGCAAACTTTCAGATTTTACTGAGGATGAAATTTACAAGAAAAAAAAAATATACAGTTCAAATAGCACAAAAGTAAATAAATACTTACCTCAGCTGTGAGGTACTCTAAAATAGCTGCGCTATAAACGGCCGCGGTGGCCCCCACTCGGCCATGACTTGTGGTTCGGTTTTTTAAATGTCTGTGGATACGACCGACGGGAAACTTTAAGGGAAGGAAAAGAAATTAAAAATAAGTTTAGAATTTCTTTTTTTCTTAAATACGAAAATAAAAGTTCTATATTTTGCATATATAAAAATATGAAAAAAATAACTTACTTGCAAGCCAGCACGAGCTGAACGAGAAACGGCTTTCGCCTTAGCTTTTCCAGAATCTTTACCGGCTTTTCCACCAGCCTTTAATATAAATAGAAAACAAAAAACGAAATGAGGCGGCGACGTCAAGGAAAAAAATATTAAAAAAATACAATTAAAAAATCATCGGAGAGTAAAAATCGAAACATTATATAGATAATAAGATATACAAAATTTATTATTAATAAAATTCAATCTTCGATGGCTTTAAATAGAGGTAAATTAAAGAGGGATACTCACCATAGTCGTTGAATGTAATTGTAAGAATCCCTGCACAAAAACACCTAATGACCGCCAAAAACGACACTGACAACAACGCTGCGAGTCACGTGGTTAAATATAGCCAATCAGGGAGCGGGCCTTCGTCAACGGACAAATCAAAAAGATGGAATACAATAGAAGCCTTTTTTTTTCGCTTTTATCAATTAAAAATGAAAAACATTGTTATATTTTTAATCTTGATAATCATTTTATTTTTTTAGCGCGGAGATAAGTTTTTAGGTTAATTAATAGTTTTGAAAATTATTAACTTATTACTATTATTTTTATTGAAATGCAAAGTTTAGCAAAATAAATAAAGCACGAAGATGAAAGAAAAGGGGGGATAATTTCGTTATTTTATCACTAGGGAATTTGAAATTAGGAAATTTTAAAAAACTACTAAAATTATTTTTTAAAAAGGTATATATATAATCTCCAGTTATTTTATGAAGGAATAATTTACGTTCAATAAAATAGTTACTTATTGAAATTAAACACATTTATGTTTAGTAATAATTCTTTTTCATTAAAATTATTTAAATTCATTTAATTTTTGCCAAATTAAATTTTGTAAAATTAAAATTATATTTGTACTTTGTACTTAACAAAAAAAGTACAAATTTAAAATTATCTGCAACAATTCTTAAGGAAAGACTTGTTTACTGTAAATATTTAAAATTTTAAGTAATCATATTTAATTTTTATTTAATGAAAAATTGTTAATTATGGAAAATAACATACATTTTTTTTTTTTTTTACATCCAAGAAAACAATTTATTAATTGTTTTTAAAGAACAAACAATTATGGATAAAACTAGAACTAATTTGAAACCAATTTTGATAATTTTACTATTGTAAAATATAAAATTAAAGTGTGTGTGTGTGTGTGTGTGTGTGTGTGTGTGTGTGCATTAAACCAAACCAAATGAATTCAAATATTTTTTCAATCAAAATAATTTGAAATATAGAATTTCAGAAATATGTCTTGTTCAGTTTTCTCAACAACATTATTTATATTATTTTGATTATTCAAACTGTTGTTTGTTATTCTCACAACATTTCGGCCTATATAACCTTCGACCTTCTTCAATGGTTAAATATTATTTTTATTGGAATCCTTTGAGATGAGTCATTTGTATATTTATTTATTTATTTGCGAACTGTTATCCTCATCTTCATAGTTGTTGTTTCACCACGTTTCGGCCAACTCATCCTCTGGCCTCCTTCAAGTGATTAAACGCAACAGGATAGGAATGCTGAGTCTCATAACTGTTTCCCCTATTAAGTACTGCTTTCCATAGTTGTTGTCTCACCACGTTTTGGTGCCAACTAAACATTTGGCCTGCTTTGGATAGGATTGAAACTGATATCTTCAGACAATGCTCACCTGGAACTATAAAGACTCAACACCTCTATCCACTGTGCTACGGGCCCTGTGGGTGTCTTGTTAAACTTGAGAATATTTATGTTGAACTTAAGAATCTGTACAGAATCCATGAGCGTAGATTTTTCTTGTTTCATCAGCCATGGCTGAGTAAAAGTAATTTGTAATTGTATTCTTAGTATCCACAGTACATAGGATTGAACCTTCAGTCCCCAGAACACTGTCACTTAGAACTGATTACTTAGTACTTTTATTCATGAATTTGAATTTGAAAAGACGCACACATGTCATGACATGAGTTACCATTTCTTCAGATTAGCTGTGAAGAGTTACTTGCCCTTGAATAAAGTGGATTCGTCAGTATTATGACGCGACCCTTGTAAGCTGAACATGCCTTTGCGTTATTTCTTCTTATTTAAACTAATCCAAATTTTAACATGGCAGCAGCATTAAAAAAAGAACAAAAGAACACGGGATGTTATAGTGGATGTAAACGGAAAACAGCTAAATTGTTTTAAAGTCTAGCAGTATTTGTTTTTGTTACCAGCTCTCAAGAAATGGGAAGCTCCAGATGCATTTATTATAAACAAAAGGACGCCATATTGGAAACTTGGTGAATAGAACCATAAGTTACTTATTCTTTCAATCCCTTGTATTGTACAAAATACTAACAACAATGATGTCTAACCATATGAGTGAACCACTTATGTGCTTGGAAACATCAAATTTGGTGGAATCCCTCAAAATTTTCAAACAACAGTGTGTGTTGTACTTCTTCATGAAACACATCTCTAAAGACAAGCAAGTTGACCATATTCTTATTTTATCCAGAAAACGGGGAAGTTAAAGCATTATAACTTGAATACAAAGCTGATAGATGCAATCCGGCAGCAATTTGGGAGAAGTTTCTAGAACAAAGAGAGCCACAAATGAACTTTGAATTGCATGCTTCTACTTGCAAAAGTACTCGCAGAAAGAAACAGAGAATATTGATGATTTTCTAGCGAGATGTAAACTGCAGGCATAAAAATGCAAGTTCAAAGACAAGCGGGAGATGGAAGACTGAGTAAGCGACCAGATTATCATCAGAATAAAATACCCAGAATTACAACAACAGCTACTTAACAAAGCTGAGGCAATGTCCATGCCAGAAGTGCTCAATATATGCAGGAACTTCGTGGCTTCAGTTGACATTAAAAACTGACCTTGTGTCTAACTCTGCCCTCGTGGGGAGGCAAGTAAATAGAAACAATACACAAAAAAAAAAGAATGTACTTCAAGTATCTTTAAAAAAAATTCGCTTTTTAATCCAACAGATTTTTTTATAAAAAACACCTCTATTTAAAACAGGACAAAAGAAGAGGAAGTATGAGTCACCAAACTTTTGTTTGAGAGAAACATTACCCTTGGATAATGGAAACATTAACCTGTGAGAGGAAGCAACAAAGAATCTGATTGGTTAACTAAACATATGTGTATATATAAATAAAAATATTAACACACATTCCATGTACAGAGTGGCCCACTTAAAAGTAGCCCAGAAAATGTAGTAGAGAGGAGGAATATTTTTTTCTTGTTTAAATTACCTGTAATGTTATAAAAGATGCTGGAAGTGATCCCCGTTGACATCTATGCATTTTGGAGACAGATGGGTGAACTGCAAGGAAAACATGACAGCCAAATAAGTGCAATAAAACATAGACCGATGAACACAGACACATGTGGTAAATGTGAAAGTGTCCATCAAAGCGGAAACTACCCGGCTGGAGGCTGAACTTGTTCATCTTTTGGTCAATAGAGCCACTGGGCTAAGGTATATCACAACAAAAAAAATAAACAGAAACCCTGACAGGCAGCCACAGATGAACAGATCTATGAAAACCAAAAAATGTACACCAGTACAACACACATATAAAACTGTCAGAACTCTATTAACATTCAGAACAAGATAAAGGAAGAATTTGAGAAGATATCTTTTTATTTGATAGAAAAGCATGTTAAAAAGAACACTTGGTCAGAGGCATTCACCATATTGAATGTACAAATGTGTGCTCAAGTTAAGAATTAAGGTGGACACAAGTGCGGAGGTAAATACACTGCCCTTATGCACATTCCAGCAAAAGTTTCCAGAATGTGTAGACCAAAATGGATAACCACATCCTGGCACAACACAGAAAGAAACTGCAATCCAGGTGGTTTACAATGGATTCAGTATCCCACAACACAGATCCGTACAAATTCAATGTGTACAGGCGTGACTGGAAATACGTTAAATTCTATGTAGTGATCTCCCAGGGACCTACTATACTAGGGTTACTCTCCCTCCAGGACTTGAAGCTAGTTACCCTACACTGAAATAAAGTGTGCCCTAGTTAATTATACAGCAGATTCTCCCAATACTCTTTCAGACAATACCCTGATCAACTCCATGAAAAATCTGATGGAATCATATTCAGATGCATTTGATTGAATTTGGAATTTTGCAGGCGAATATCACATCATGCACCGAGAAAATGTCTCATCAACATAACGGTTGAAATAAAAGCAGAACTGAATGAAATGTTATCCCAAGGAATAATTCATAAGGTCGATGAACCAATAGACTGGGTTAACTATATTGTGTATGTGCACAAGAGCAACAGCAAACTCTGCCTATACTTAGACTTCAAAGATCCAAACAAAGATATCATGCATTGCCACCACAAGACATCAACAATGGGAGAACTCTCACACAAACTCTTCTCTGAGCCTGGAGCAAAAATGGCTACTGGTTCATAAAACTAGATAGGGTGTCACAACAGTTGACTACCTTCAACTTACCCTTTGGAAGATATTGTTTCCATAGAATGCCCATTGGTTTAGTCATGTCTCAAGATGTTTTCAACAGAAGATGGATATGATCATAGAAAAGTGTTCTGGAACTTTAATGTTGACCGATGACGTCTTTAGAAAAAACAAAGAGGAACATGACCACGACTTACAGATGTTGATGGAGACAACACAGACTGCAGGTCTCACATTTAGCAGTAACAAATGTGTTATCAACCAGAGGCAAGTAAGATTCTTTAATGATATCTTCAGCAAAAACAGATGATATCTTCAGCAACCCAGAATGTAAATTCTGCAGCGCCCCTACTTTCCTCTTTGTTTGCTTTCATTTTTTTCTCTGTCTCTCTCTGTTTCTGCACTCTTCTTAATGGTGACGAAACATGTAATGTTTTAACCTGTGCCGAATAAATTGAATTGAAAAAAAAATTGAATTCTCTAGTCCAACTAATGCAACGGAGCTACAGAAGGTACAAGGAATCATGGCACCATTCATTCCTAGACTTTTGGACCTCACGGCAAACCTCAGGAAATTCCTGAAAAAGGATGTTGACTATGAGTGAAGCAATAGCCATGAGAAGTAGCTGCAAGAGATAAAGAATTCAATATGCAAGGAAATACTACTCTATTAGTATTAGTCTTCTAAAAAGTCTATAATACAAGTCAATACATAGTCCAGAGCAGGGTTTCCCAAACTTCAAGACACTATGGAGCCCCTGAACAGGGTAAAGGTTTTTCACAGAGATAATTTCTAAAATAAATATGAAAAACATTCATTTCAAATTTTAACACTAACTAATGATAATGTTTACAACCATTTTTTGTTTTTGATTAATCAAAATATGTTGCATTTTTTGTTAATTTATTTTTATTTTCTTTTTCATGAACCATCCTGAAATTCTTTGCACCCATATATATATATATATATATATATATATATATCATCAGTTGTTTACCATGAAACACTGTTTCGGGGAATATATATATATATATATATATATATATATATATATATATATAAGTTTTGTGGTTAAATTTTAAATTCTGAAAAAACAACATATAGAGACATATATTCGATTTAAGAATTTATTGTTTGACAAAAGGAATATATAGAATGGGTTATTTTAATTTCCTTAATCCATGGATTTTCAACAATGGCTCATATCATCAGAGGAAATGAAATGCGGTTAGCAAAATGTTCAGCTGCGAATGGACGCTAATTTTGCTTTTCAGCACAATTATTGAAAATAATTATATGAAAAAATTATACGATTTTTCCATATAATTATCCACAACCACTCAAAAAACTATTTTTAATAATTGTGCTGAAAAGCAAAATTAGCGTCTATTTGCAGCAGAACATTTTGCTAACCGCATTTCATTTCCTCTGATAATATGAGCCATTGTTGAAAATCCATAGATTAAGGAAATTAAAATAACCCCTTCTATATATTCCTTTTGTCAAACAATAAATTCTTAAATCGAATATATGTCTCTATATGTTGTTTTTTCAGAATTTAAAATTTAACTACGAAATTGCTCTATTCTTAAATATTGAGATTTTCCCAACTATATGTGGTAACAAAATAATGTGACATCGACAAAAAGAAAGGAACACAACACAAATGAAAATCAATAGGAAAGAGAAGGAAGAAAGAATGTTTCCTTGCAAAAACAGTTATGCTTTGCGGAACTTATCAGTAGATTCGTCCTGTTAACGATGTTTGTTTCCTGTGGAGTTTGGTCGGTTTGAGGTAAAAAAGGGAGCCTTGAGTTCATTGATGCTGCAGTTGCTGTCAAAACTCCTCACACGTGTCTGGTATGAATAGCGGAGAGAGCTGACAGTCATATGTCGTCGTTCGATGCCCGACAAGCAAAATAGATAGAGAATTTGAAAAAACTGGTCTTGTGGTGTTAAAGAGGAATCTAAAAGGAAAGCCTGTGATTGGTTGTATTTCATCCAATCACAGGGCACCCCGTCAGTGACTCCTTAATAATTCCAATAGTTTATTTAAAACTTTTAACACTATAAAACAATTTTAAAAAATTGTCCTTCGTTGGAACATTATTTTGTCTGTAAGTTAATTAATCTCCTGTATTGTTGAATAGTTTTACTTACATGAACAAATAATAGTACCAATGTTCTTAAAGGGATCATCAGTTGTTTACCATGAAACACTGTTTCGGACATTAAAAAACAAAACAGTATATTAAGTTATGGCGCCATAGCAGTGTTGATTAAACATATATTATATTTATATATTTATTCATGGAACTCACCATTTATCAATGCCTGAAGGCCACTTGAGGATAAGGTTAATGAATGTATGGTGGTCACTCGGATAACAGTAAAGTTAGTAATGAAAATTGGATGTAATTTGATTATTTAAGGGGACGGCTCAACAAGAACCTGTTTATATTGGACTTGAAGACGACGATATTGTAGTCAGATGAAAAGCAGGCCAGCGAAACAGAGTTCCACGGATGGGCCATTCTAGGGAAGGAGCATTATTCATGGAATCTGTAGTGATATCAGCACTGTTTTCCTACGTGCAAGGATTGTGACCTTTTGGTGTAGGAACACATGCAGGAACAATTGGGATTTGAAGCTGAACAACATGGCCTAACTAATGCATCAAAAAGTCATCTTGTATATATGCTAATAAAACGTTAATAAAACAACAATGCCTCCGTCATCGAATCAACCCTCTTTAACATTGCATGCAGCATGGGATTCAATCAACAATAAAAAAAAAAAATAAAATAAATTTTCTTTTTTTTTTACACAGGCATCACCACATTATCAAGGCCAAGAGGCCACTCAAGGATAAGGGTTAAAGAGTGTACAGTAGAAATTGGACAATATAGTAATCATTAGTAATGAAAATTCGGTAAATTTGATAACTTATATGGAACGGCTCATCAAGAACTTATTTACGTTAGACTTGAACACAACCATATTGTAGTCAGTCGGAAAGCAGGAAAATGGAAGACAATTCCACAGGCGTGCAGTTCTAAGAAAGAAGCTTTGTTCATGGATTCTACGTTTAGGTTTAGGCACAGATAAAGAGTGGGAGGAATTATTGATAGTGTTTTCAGCTAGTCAAGTGTTTCTTGTGAAAGTTTGGCGAGGGGGGACCATAGATTGAAGCTCAGTCGAACACTTTCCATAAAAATAACGATACATCAGAGACAAACTCGCAACATCTTTTCTGTGAGATAGAGGTTGCAAGGAAGAGAAAAGGACATCTCCTACGAGGCTACGAAGTCTATTTTGAATTCTATCAAGGCAGGATAAGTCCTTTCTAGCAGCACCTGCCCAGATGTGGCAACAGTATTCCATCCTTGGACGTACCTGGCTCTTATATAGATAGAGAATTGCATCAGCAGTGAGATATCTACTGGATCGATAGAAGGATCCCACCATTTATCCAGCAGCCTTGGCAACGGATTTGATGTACGTGTTCCATTTAAGATCAGGAGTAGTGGTCAAATGGGACATTAGATTTTCTTATAAAAAAAAAAAAGAATCTCCACGTGGAAAATAAAATAAAAAAAAAGGAAATGAAAAACACCACGAAAATAAAAAAAAAAATAATGGGAAAAAGTGTCTAATACCAGGAATACAAGCTACAAAGATAATTAAACTTTTGTTTTTTAATTCTCCAAAGTGTGATATATTTTTCTTGTATCGACGCGATGTTAGATTATTTATTTATTTATTTTTTGCTGTTTTAACTAAATTGCATTTATCATGGCTTTTAACACCAGTATCCCATTGTTTTACTGGAATTCTACAAAACTGGTAGAAACATTTCAATTGTTTAAACAAAGATTGGAATTTTATTTCATAATTAATCAAATTAAAACAGAACAACAAGCAAATTATATCTTCTTACCAGTAACGAAGGACAAAAAAAAATTCAAGCATCCATGTATGAATGCTAACAGTGGAAGAAAAATGTTCTCCTCAAATTATTTTTTATAAGTTCATTGAACACCTTAAACCCACAGAGAATTTTAGAGTTAATCGGCTAAAATTAATGTCATATAGACAAAAATCTGATGAGTCGTTAACTGACATTGTCAACAGATGTAAACAGCTTACACAGAAATGTGTGTTAATAGAATCAGAGCAGCAACAAAGAATAATTCTCTTTTCACTGAAATGCAACTCGCAACATAATCGGACAAAGTCAAACTCTTTGCCAAGAATTTTGCAGCCAATTCTACCTTATGCGATCAAGGCCACCAAGCTCCCGTATTTCCTCTTGTGTTTGAAAACATGTTATGCGACATACAAATATCTGTGCGTGATGTTGCCAAGCTAATCAAAAACCTTGATTCCAGTAAAGCAACTGGCCCTGACGGCATTCCTATTATAGTGCTCAAAAAGCTTCAACCAGAACTAGCTCTCATACTTACAAAGCTGTTTAAACATTGTCTTAAGGAGAATTGTTTCCCAACACCCTGAAAAACCTCATCAGTATCTCCGGTATTTAAAAATTCAGGTGATCGGCCATCTCTCTCTCAATACAGACCAATCATTTTCCATGTGCATCATGAACAAGTTACTGGAATCTGTGTTAAATAGAGAATTAGTCAACCACCTCAGCAAAAATAACCTCCTCAGTGACATGCGATATGGTTTCCGTTATTCTAGATCTACAGCAGATGTAATTACAGTTATATCTCATAGGATTAGTAAATCTCTCGACGGAGGTTTCTTCTCTAAGGAAATTGCTCTTGATATATAAAATGGCATAAATGTCTACTCCACAAAATCTCCAGCTACGGTATTGTTAGAAATGTCTTTTCAATTATTAAATCATTTTTCTCTGATAGGTTCATAAGTGTAGTGGCCGATGGGCAGAAATCAGAAGCTCACAGTATTAATGCTGGAGTCTCTCAGGGGTCCATCCTGAGCTCAACTCTCTTCTTGATATACATCAACGATCTCCCAAATCACATCCTAAGATCATTCATAGACATTTATGCTGACGACACTACCATCTATGGCAACACTTCAAAGACTGTAAACGACTAAGTTTTTTCTGATTCTCTCTCCTCTGATCTAGATCATGTGGTGCAATGGGGAAAGAGATGGCTTGTTAATTTTAATGCATCTAAAATCAAGCTTCTATCTTTCCATTATCAACACTCTGATCCTCGTCTGGCATCAATTGAAATGAATAGCTCTTGTATTGGGGAGGCTCCATGTTTTAACAAGCTTCTTGGTCTGACCTTTACTCCTGATCTGAAATGGAATATATTGTCAAGGTTGCTGGAAAAATGGTGGGTTCATTCTATTGCATCAGTAGATATCTCACTGCTGATGCAATTTTCTACCTGTGTAAGAGCCAAGTACGTCCAAGGATAGAGTACTATTGCCACATTTGGGCAGGAGCTGCTAGAAGCAACTTATCCTGCCTTGACAGAATTCAGAAGAAACGTTGTGAGCCTGTCACTGCTTTATCATTATTTTCATGGCAAGTGCTCATCTGAGCTCCAATCTATGGTCCCCCCCTTGCCTGACTTTCACAAAAAACACTTGTCTAGCTGAAACCACTATCAATAATTTCCCACACTCTTTATCTGTGCCTAAACCTAAATGTAAATTCCATAAACAAAGTTTCTTTCTTAGAAATGCACGCCTGTGGAACTCTCTTCCATTTGTCTGCTTTCCAGCTGACTACAAGTCCAACGTGAACACGTTTTTGATAAGCCGACCCCTTAATTTACTAAATTTCCAACGATTACTATGATATTGTCCCATTAACTACTGTACATTAACCCTTATCCTCGAGTATTATAATAATACTAGACTACCCGTGACCCGTTGGGTCAGTATGTTATATTAGCTATGGAATTAATGTATGAGCGTGACACTTGTGATGTAAAGAAAATAGTTTTTTGTGACATAACAGAAACATTTCTATGAGAGTATATTAAAATGAAAAAAGATTATAGATAGATTTCTATGAGTCGTTCTGCTTATAACTATTTATTTTTGAAAAAAAAAAACTTACAGCCATTGAAGTATAAGTGGTTTGCCATACTTATAGGTAAATGTGCACTGAACAGATACCATAATACTTAAAGTTAAATTCAAATTTTGATATATATTTTAATTTAAACGTGAAAAAAAAAACAATTGGGACGCTGAACACGTACACAGTAAAACAATATGTTTTATTGTCGCGTTGATTATTTATTTGTAACGCAATTAAAAAAAACATATTTTCAGGGTTATTTATTTATGTTGGTAGTGTAGAAGAAAATGTATGAATGTTTTTGAGAAAGGTGCATTAAAAAATGGAGAATAAATTAAAAAAAGAGGAAGGCGGTGTGTAAATTGCTGTTGTAAAATGCTCTTATGGTTGTCAATGGGTTAAAGTAGATTTATTTGTAAGAAAATAGTGTTAAAATAACCTAAACATAATATGGAAATGAACGATGTAAAAAAAAAAGCAGAAAGTATTAATTATTGTTTATTTGGATAATTTAAATGCAAAACAGATACCATAATACTTAAAGTTAAATTCAAATTTTGATATATCTTTTAATTTAAACGCAAAAAAAAAACAAAAACAATTGGGACGCTGAAAACGTACACAGTGAAACAATATGTTTTATTGTCGCATTGATTATTTAGTATAATTTATATTGTATATATGAAACAGGTCGATGATTATACATATTATTTGTAATCACGTTTTGCATTTGCTTCCCATATCTTGAAGTTTTTTATTCAATAAATTTAAGATATTCGCTTCTCTAAGGACGTCCGTTTGTTTGAACGAAACCAGTTCAGCGATTTGTGTTTATATGTTTATGTATGCATGCGCAACCGGAAGCTGTAAACCGGATGTTGGTTTACAGCACCCGTTACAAGGTCATTTGAGTTTTATAATTATGTAGATTAGACATATAAAGAAGATTTAAATCTCTAGAAGTCAGAGGTGTAACGGATAGACACAAACTGAAGCAAATTAATATATAATGGTTGAATAAGCTATGCATATATATATATATATATATATATATATATATATATATATATATATATATATATATATATATATATATGTGTGTGTGTGTGTGTGTGTGTACACATACTGTTTGGCTGAGGAAATAATTATGTATACGTACACACACAATGTACAGAGTAACCCGGATATAAGAGACCCGGAAATAAGAAAAACGGATATAAGAGAGATTTTATCTAGTCTCAAATTAGAGTCTGTGTTAATGAACAGTGTAACCCGGATATAAGAGAGTCGCATTCTCTTATATATATATATAGATGTAAGGGGGCTACTATTTGGAACCATGCCTAGGAAAGATTAACAAGATGTTGACTTATGTTACATTTAAACTTCTGTATATCAGTGCAGCCAGGGATACAGGTATCAGGAAAGGAATTCCACAGTCTAGTTGTTCAAGAGAAGAAACTATTAAAGTAGAAAGCTTTCTGGCATTTAGGGACCTCCACAGTGAAGGAGTGAGATTTTGTTGCTAAGCGGGTTTGTCGAGGTTATGTACATCGAGGGGGCACAAGTATGACGAGTTCATCAGAGCACATTCCATTAAAATATTTGTAAAACAGGCACAGAGATGCAACATTGTGGGATGGGACAGGGGCTAGAGCTTAGTTGACAAAGTGGGACCTATCAGATTGAAAACTTTTTTTGGACACTAGAGAATTGGTGAATGGTGGCCTTGTAGAGATACAGGATACTATTAAGTATGAGCAATATTTTAGCTCGATAGAGGGAGTCCATCTTTTTTGCAGCAGCCTTTGCAATGTCCTCAATGTATTTGTTCCAGTTCATATTGCCCGTGAATGTTAGGCCGAGTAGTTTGAAGGGGGAATTTATCAGGTAGGGTGTTATTTGTCATATATATATATATATATATATTTTTTTTTTCTTTTTTTGAAATTGGTATATTTAGGCAGCATCTTTTCATTCAAGCAAACATTAATAAATGCCATGGAGACACTTTGCTCAATGATTCTTTTTTTTATTTTTTTCAATTTTCCATATAATCTTTTTATATCAAAATCGAAATTATTGATGAAGGTTTCATAATTGTTACTGTTAAGAACACTTTCGATTCGTCCACAAATTATCTGCAGGTGTTGAGGAATTAAAAGTGCGAAGGAGCGAAAATGGAAATAACAGGGACGTGCACAGACTGATGAAAACAAAGTTTCCTGCCACAGTTATGGTCTTTGATGTGGTTTCAAGTGAAGGCTACCATACCACCTCACATCTTTGAAGTTGGCTTGAAAATCAACACCAAAGTGTACCTGGATGTCCTGAAGAGTGTGGTGATCCTCTGGTAGAATCAGATGACCACAGGCAGACCATGGGTGTGGCAGCAAGACTCTACACTGGCCCACAAGTCCAAAAAGACCCAGGCTTGGCTTCAGAAGGAGTGTGACGACTTTGTACCTTTTTCTCGCTGCCCTTCCCTCCTCACACTACCTGAACCTGTTGGTCTACTTCGTTTGGTCATACGCCGAGAACATCACAAACATGATCTCCCATAAGACCAAAACCAGCCTGATCGATGTTATCTGCCGAGTATTTGCTGAGCTCCTGGCGGCGCTTGTGGAAAAGGCATGCTCCCAGTTCTGAACCTGTATCGAGGTGGTGACTGAGGCTGAAGGCAGCTACATTGAATAGATGTCAACTCTAGTTCATAATCAAGTTATCTGAATTGATTTTTTCAATAAAAGTTTTAAAATAAAGCTGTAAGTATTGTTTTCTTTAGGGTGACAATTTTATCGTTCCACCCTGTACACACATTAAACAATGCTTCAAGCAAACTACATTAACTTCTTAACATTAGATATCTTTTAATGAAGACCACAAAATCTGTTAGTAAATGTTAATGTTTTAAATGACTGAAAATTTTAGAATGCATCTATATCAAATTAAAACAACCTTCTCTTAAGAAGATTAACTGTTCGCACACGTAAATGCGTTCATAACATTAATCCTCTTTGAATGCTCAATCATTATGTATAAAATCATGTCTACGTGTGACTTGAGCTTAATTTAACCAGATCATCTTATTCAAATTAAAGATCTTTAATCTATACTTTCTCTATTTAATCGGACTATCTACATACATTTTTGTTGACACACACCGGTTCCATTAGATCAAAGTTAAGCAACATTGAGCCTGGTCAGTACAAAATGGGTAAGCATTTGGGAATATCAGGTGCTGTATGTGCCCTCTGCTTATCTCAACATTATTTTTAGTCGTCCTGGATTTCTCCTTGCTACTGTAATCAAGCAGTATCGATTCAGGAGATGTGTGGTTGAAGATTGTGCAACCCTTGCTTTACAATTACATGTGCAGCTACCCTTACAGGGGGGGGGGGGTTATCCATTGTTTCTCAAGACTGGAAGATGATTGGAGTTAGTTTAAAGCTCAAAAACTAAAATTAAGTAAATTGAGTTCAAAACAACAACATGATCTTTGGAAAAATTTTTATTTATTTATTTATTTTTTTTGTGGAAATCGCTCCAGACAAGGCATGAAGGCACTTTATGTAAAGAGTTAACAAGAATGAAAAAAGATTATCACAAAGACAGAAGAAGTCTTAATCGTAAAAAGATCAAACAGATAGAAGAAAAACAGTGAGCAGGAAGAGAGTTCCACAACCTTGCAGAAGAAGCTATTTGAATAGGAAGCTGTATTATAATGAGGTATTAAAAGAGCGAATTGATAGAGACTACTAGACCAACAAGTCAAACGAGCTGGAACAAAGGAAGCAGGGAATAGATCAAACAATTCTTAAGATTAGAGAGTGGGATCATGAGTATAATGAGTTAATTTTCTGAATTATATTTTCGAAGACCATTGATATCACCATGACAGTTGCTGTTGGGGCACTACAGATGACCTGCCAATCCTTCCTGTCCTCCACATGCTTGATCGCCTCACTCAGCTTCAAATCTGTCTATTCTGTGATGTTGTCTTCTCATCCCTTCTTTTGTCTTCCTCTCTTTCTTCCTCCTCTCACTGTTCCTTGGAGCACAGTCTTGGCAACCTCTCTCCTCTTGTTACGTGACCGATCAATTTTAGTTTGCGAATCATGATTGTGGTGAGAAGATCTTCATAAGAACCAATGGCTCGCCTTATTCTGTTTTTGACTTCCTCATTGGTTATGTGGTCTTTGTAAGAGATGCCAAGCAGTCTCCTGAAGTATATCATTTCTGAGGCCTAAATCCTCTGCTTTAAGGGTCCATGTTTCACAAGCGTACAGGAAAACTCAGTGGACAAGGGAACGCATGAGTCTTATCTTTGAGTTGAGCTTGATTGCCTTTCAAATGATGTTCAACTTAGCCAGTGTTGCAGTTGACATTGCAATTCTGGCTAATACTTCAGGTTTGGACCCTCATCTGAAACTATTGCTCCAAAGTATTTAAAATTCTTCACGGTTTCAAGCTTTTCTCCTCATTGATATAGACTAGATATAAAATTGGGAACTACAAATTTTTGCCAACCGACAATGATTTAAACATTTTTTTTAAATTTCAAAATATCATCTATTCAACAAATAATAAGCAAATTTGAATTTCAATGCAGTCAACTGAACTCCACAAAAATGTTCACATTTCATCAACAAACGAAACATAAATACCAATTTAAAAAATCCATCAAACTGTGACAACAAATCATTTCATTAAAAAAATAATAAAAAAAGAAAAAATCAAATCTTCATTTTTTTTTATTCATGCAACATGAAGCAGGGAATAAATCAGACGATTCTTCAGAATACATGCCATAATTTACAGAAAAGACTGAGACTAGTGACTGGTGATGGGACGATTCCAATATTATTCCTGATTCTGATACAAAATTTCCGGTTCTGATACAATTATTGATTCCGATTCTTTATAAATCTCTAAATATTTAACTATAGAATTGTTATTTTTTTACGATTACTGTAAAAACACATGTTAGATGTGCAAATATTTGCTCAAGTGTAAAAATATATTTGTGTGTGTGTGGGGGGTGCTCTATCGGTTTTAGTTTTACTGGTTGTTTAAAATCAATAAATATTTATTATTTTGTCATTAGCAGTGAAAGATTTTGTTTTAAACGAAATCAAATAAAAAACAATTGAAAGAATCATTTTCAGCGTCGGAAAATAGGTACAAATTGTTCCAATTCTGATACCTGCAAAAGTTCTGATTTTTACGATTCTGGATTCCGGACAATCGTCCCAACACTACTTGTAACATCTCGCATGTAAGAGAGAGTTTGCAGAAAAGAAGAAAAGGTGGGGCCAGTTTAATTACAGTTACATTTCTGCATCTTATCAAGAACCATCAGATAAGACAGAGATTCACCAGCAAAAATGTGACAACAATACTCCATGCATTCACTTCTGTAAGTTTTTTAGAAGAGATAAGGAAATAGTCTCAGATGTGAGAAATTGTTTAGAACGATAAAAAGAACCTCCCTTATGTAAATTTATTAGAAGAGATAGAGAATAGCCTAAGGTGTGAGAATGTGTTTAGAACGATAAAAAGAACCTCACTTACATAAGTTTTTTTAGAAGAGATAGGGAAAGAAATGTACACACACTTTTATGATAAATAAAGGGAATAGCTTCAGGTATGAGAATGTGTTTAGAGTGATAAAAAGAACTTTACTAATGTAACTTTGTTAGAAGAGATAGGTAATAGTCTTAGGTATAAGAATGTTTTTTGAGCGATAAAATGAACCCCATTTAAGTAAGTTTGTTAGAATCTGGCAGAGAATATTTGGATTATTTGAATTACAGTAGGACCCCAGGATACATTGGCGCTAGGATTCGTTTTTTTTTTTTTAGGTTACAATGTGGAATACGATGCTTTTCCGTCCCCTGGTTACAGTATGTACCCCGCCTTACGGTGTCATTTATAATGTTATTTGATTATATGCATGTGTATTATATACTCTACTGTATTTTATTGCTAATTTTTAATGCTGTATTCTGGAGTTCTACTGTATTTGAACTATTTGGAGTATTTGTATTATTTCATCTATTTGTATTATTTGGATTACTGTTCTCATCTTGAATGTTGTTCGCACAACGTTTCAGCTAATGTAACCTCAGGTCTTGTTCAGGTTCATCTTGTCAAACTCTAGAATCATTTCTATTTATGTCGACACCATTTGTTTATTTCATAGGCGCAAAACTTTGTTGCACTTGTGCGAGTGATATTATAGCAGTGACGAATTACTCGTCTTGTCTGGACTCTTTATCAAACTGGCGTTATTACCCTTTAAAATTAAATTACATTTTCAATGAAAAAAAACTTTAAAGTATTTTTAACTCATTTAAATTTATTTATTTGATTCGTCTTACAAACTGAATCATCTTTCTTTCATATAATTTCTGCTCACGTGACACACAAGACCAACCAACAAGTGAAAAATCGTCCCAACACTGAACTTTTTATTTTGCTTATTTTTCTAAGTGGTTGTATATAACATTTAATATGTTTCAGTTTGGCCGGCTTTGTTATTCTCGTAGGAGATGTCCCTGCAACCTCTATCTCACAGAAGAGATGTTGCGAGTTTGTCTCTGCTTTATCGTTATTTTCATGGCAAACTTCAATCTATGGTCCCCCCCTCGCCAAACTTTCACAAGAAACACTCGACTAGCTGAAAACACTATCAATAATTCTCCCCACTCTTTATCTGTGCCTAAACCTAAATATAGATTCCATGATCAAAGCTTCTTTCTTAGAACTGCACGCCTGTGGAATTGTCATCCGTTTTCCTGCTTTCCAGCTGTCTATAATATGGTTGTATTCAAGTCCAACGTGAACAAGTTTCTGATGAGCTGTTCCACTTAAGTTAATAAATTTACCGAACTTCCATTACTATCGATTACTATATTGTCCTTTTGACTACTGTACACTCTTTAACCCTTATCCTTGAGTAGCCTATCGGCCTTGATAAGTGGTGACGCCTATGTAAAAAAAAACAAAAAAACACTCGTCTAGCTGAAAACACTATCAATAATTCCCCCCCCACTCTTTATCTGTGCCTAAGCCTAAATGTAGATTCCATGAACAAAGTTTCTTTCTTAGAATTGCACGCCTGTGGAATTGTCTTCCGTTTCCCTGCTTTCCAGCTGACTACAATATGGTTGTCTTGAAGCCCAACGTAAACAAGTTCTTGATGAGCCATTCCACTTAAGTTAACAAATTTACCGAATTTCCATTACTATCGATTACTATATTGTCCAATTGACTACTGCACACTCTTAACCCTTATCCTCGAGTGGTCTCTGGGCCTTGATAAGTGGTTATGCCTATGTAAAAAAAAAAAATCAATTGATAATTGTCATTCCCTTTAAAACTTTGACCTCTCCCGTTTTTATAAACAAAGCTGAAAACTCGACTGACAATACTGGAAATATTCTTGTGTGTGCATGTAATCAGAAAGACACATGAATACATTTTGATCATTTAATGTTGCGTGCCTCCTTGTGTAGGATAGTGTGTCAATTAGGTCGTTAGCTTGAGCGTCATTTTAATAATGTCAAGTGGACGAAATTGTCCTAATTGAGTATGCTGCAGGTTTATGTTTGTGGGCTCTTCTACAGATCATTGGCACGACTAAAAATCACATGAAACAATATATAGCAGGACACTCTGACATAAGAATACTTCACCCCACAAGTAAACCCTGATCAAATATTCCCAAATAACTTCATGGCTACACACTAGCGCATAAGGAGGAACGGTGCATCTTCTAGTACTGTTACTTTAAGTGGCAGCACATAACTGGATACTTTTTTTTTTTTTTTACATAGGTATAACCACTTATCAAGGCCAAGAGACCACTCGAGGATAAGGGTTAAGAGTGTACAGTAGTCAATTGGACAATCTAGTAATCATTAGTAATGGAAATTTGGTAAATTTGTTAACTGGCGAAAGGACTGACCCATCAAATTATCACCCCATTAGCCTCCTCCCACTTTTTGCCAAAATATTTGAAACCTTAATTAACCATGCTCTAGTCCATCACCTTACAGATGCTAAACTTCTGACTGACAAACAATATGGATTTAGACAAGCCCGTTCCACAGCAGACATCCTAACTGTAATCTCTGAACGTATATACCATTCACTGGACAAAGCGGGGGAGGGCAGAGCGGTAGCTCTAGATATATCTAAGGCTTTTGACAGGGTATGGCATGAGGGTCTCCTCAGGAAAATTTGATCATACGGTATCACTGGTAGAATACTTAACATAATTAAATCCTTCTTAGATAAGAGAAAAATCCAGGTTGTCCTCAACGGTCGTACATCTAAACAATATGACATAAATGTGGGGGTGCCCCAGGGTTCTATCCTTGGACCTCTATTGTTCCTGATATTCATAAATGACCTCCCTGACAAAATTGCCTCTGAGATGGGTATATATGCTGATGACACTACACTCTATGGCAGGCACGACAGGAAGACGAATGAACACATTTCTAAAGAAATGGCAGAAACACTAGAGGAAGATCTCCAATCTGTGGTGGAATGGAGACAAAAGTGGTTGGTTGCGTTCAATGCTGGCAAGACTAAACTAGTTTCATTCAATAATTACAAGAAACCCTCTCTACCACCTATAGCAATGGCCAACGACTCTTTATCTGAGAGTACATCTTTCAAACTCCTTGGCCTAACGTTCACAGGAAACATGAGTTGGAACAATTATATTGAAAACATTGCCAGGGCCACTGCGAAGAAGGTAGGCTCTCTCTACCGTGCTAGAAAACTACTGACACCCGAAAGTATCCTGTACCTCTATAAGGCCACCATTCGCCCATGTATGGAGTATTGCTGTCACATTTGGGCTGGTGCATCTGCTACTAGTCTCTCGTTCCTTGACAAGGTTCAAAAGAGAGTCGCAAACCTGATAGGCCCTGAACTGGCATCTAAGCTTCAGCCTCTGTCCCATCGACAAAATGTTGCATCCCTCTGCCTTTTCTACAAGTATTTTAGTGGTGAATGCTCTGACGAACTGCAATCACTTGTGCCCCCACGACGTGAGCACCCTCGACAAACCCGACAGGCAGCTAAATCCCACCCCCACACTGTAGAGATCCCTAGATGTAAAAGAGCTTTTTACTCCAATAGTTTCTTCCCCAGAACCGCTAGACTCTGGCATTCCATTCCAGGTCCCTGCTTCCCCAACAGTACTGACATGCAGAAGTTCAAGTGTTCAAGTGTAACGTGAACCGACATCTTGCTGCCCAAATCCCTACATAGTACCCCAGTAGTTGTTGCCCCTGATAGTAGCCCCCTACACCAAAGTGGCAATTTGCCTTGTTTGTGGTGAAAATGTAATAAAAAAAAAAACTTAAGTGGAATGGCTCATCAAGAACTTGTTTACATTGGACTTGAAGATAACCATATTGTAGTCAGCTGGAAAGCAGGAAAACGAAAGACAATTCCACAGGCGTGCAGTTCTAACAAAGAAGCTTTGTTCATGGAATCTAGGTTTAGGTTTAGGCACAGATAAAAAGTGAGGGGAAAGTTTGGTGACTAGATTAGATTAATTCTTGTTTTGGAATCCAGCAATTAATAGCATAAAGGACCACAATAAAGACAAATTATAGAATAATTCAGCGGACAATTGGAGAGATTCTGCACTGCTGTTTGAAGGGTGGAGGAGAATCTTGCTTGAACACTTGTATATTTATATATCTCATATGGAACTCAAGTGTTCCTATTTACAATGCCTCCCCATGGGACAGAGTTAGATATCAGGGTCGTTTTATAATGTATTGAAAGGAACAAAAATTTAAAATTGTCTCAGTTGCGAAGGATTTCTCCTCCACTGACAGAGAATAAGAAATTGGAGCGCAGCATCTGAAGAACAGATACTACAGTTTGATCTTGGCCTGAAAGCCAAGAACGTCCTCTTTTTTAAAAATTTTTTTGTTTACTTGCCTCCCCAACTGACTGATAGCTGTTTTGAATGAACCTTTTATCTCACAAATTGGAAACCGATAAAAAAAATGCATTTTTGCTGGTAACATATTTTTTCTTATGATCCAAACAAATTTTTGGTATTTCTTCATTTTAGAATTATTTTAAGTATTTAAAGTATTTGAAGTATTTAAAGTATTTGAAGTATTCAAAGTATTTAAAGTATTTAAAGTGGTAAAGTGCAATGAATTGCTCTTTCTGTGTACTACTGGTGGATTAACGAACTCGAAACTATGGAAAATCTGAAACACTGGAATATTGGAAAAGAATGAGTTGCATCAGAATTCAAATCAAATTTAACGAATTTAGAAATCTACTTGCAGCTCAGTACTCCTTGAACACTTTTAAGGCCAGGAAACCTGAACGAGAAAATTGCAATGGAGATATGGAAGCAGTTGCTAGCAGGAAGGATCTTATCAGACGTTCTGACTGTGTCTGCACAATTAATGAAATCGTGAAGACCAACTTCTCTCAAATTATGGTCTTTTAGTGTGTTTCCAGCAAGGGCTGTTTTTACATCTTCAAAAAGTGACTTGGAAACTCAACTCAGCTTGGTACATATTGAGCTGCTGTCCATGATTGTTGAGCGATTATGTTGAACAAAGATGGCAGTTGTAAATCAATGTAGTCGTGATCTTGAGTGTTGAGTAATTCCTTAGAATAAAGATGACGGCATCAGATCGATGAAGATTCAATGCAGTCATGATCAGCAATCATTCAAGATGGAGGTTGACAGCGAACAGACTTTAATCCAAAATTCAATATTTTTATAATGTGGTTGGAGGCTTCTCATTGGTTGATTGTCCTAACCATAGTTATAGATAAGATCGTCCATAGCATTGGGGTCATACCCCCATTATTCAAAAGCATTTTAACCCCCTCTTCCCCTGGATGGACAGGGTGGCTTCAGGATTCATCTCCCTTTCACACCTCCAGGCAAATCCAGAAATGACTGTTTTAAAACATATACAGATTCACTTGAACCCCAAACTATCTTAATTGCAACCTCATGGATTATAGTAGATGAGGCACAACTGAGAATCACACCAACTGTACCATTTGCAACTCTAGGGACAAGGAGATTGTCAGGATCAAATTGGTGTTCAGGTGTCATTTAAAGGATACTGTGAAGGCTGTGTGGAGGCTTTTCAAATAAGCTGAATTGTACTTCAAATATATCAATTATTGCCCAAGGCATGTTCTTTGGATTCTCTGTTGGAGATTGTATGACTTTGTGTAGTTTTCGAATCCTTAGATATCTCAGAAATTTTACCTGCCACAATTCGAATTTAGATTCCGATCCGTCAAAGAAAAGATGGTGGCTGGGCGCATAACCTGTTATGTTTGGAGGCATTGTGTTGAACAAAGATGGCGGCGTAGTTCAGATCAGTAACCAAGATGGCGACCAAGAATCAAATGCGGTCCGTGGCGTAGTTAACCTCTTAAGTTCTGAGATATTGTGTTGAACAAAGATGGCGGTGTAGTTCAGATCAGTAACCAAGATGGTGGTGTAGTTCAGATCAGTAACCAAGATGGCGGCCAAGAATTAAATGCGGTCCGTGACGTAGTAAACGGCGAACTGATTGAATCCAAAATTCGACAATTTTTATAATAATTTTGGGGCGTTTTCATTGGTTATTTAGCACAGCCGTTGGTTATAAAAATGATTGGCGAATCCATTCGTCTCATACTCCCATTAGCAGTCAAAAACATTTTACACAAAATATGTCAAATTCATCCCAAACATCCCATGCACACACACACATATATATATATATAGTCATCCACATACAGTATTGGTTCGTTGTATCACAACTCATCAGTGTGGCTAGACTAGCACTTTTCCCCAGCCAGGGATTGAACCTACAATTGTCGCATTGATAGTCAGCAGGCCAATCGGGTCGGTGCTCGCAAATGACCTCTTCAAATGTGCATTAAATTAACATTTGACCACCACTTTTACAGTGCTCAAACTGTTTATTTACAAACAAACAAACAAACAGTGTTCTTCGCTTTATAGCCAATTAAGTAGCGGGCAAGATACATTTTACAACAGTGCTCTACCCAAAGAGGAGGGGGGGACTTAGTAGAAAAATGAAAAATCGACCTACCCTAATCATTTTTCTTAAAATATTATAATAAAGTATTTTGAGTATCAATCCCCGCCCTATTTTCAGTATCTGCTTTAGCAAATTACTTTTTAACGTTATGAATTTAACAATATTTTAAAATTAAAATTGCAAATTGTTTTTTTAACTGTTATAATTGAAAATATAACAAACAAATAAGGAAAAACGAAACACTATTTTAATAGAGCTTAATATTTTAGGGATGATTATTTGGGTGCTTTTAAGGCACTCCCTAATAAAATAATTTAACACCATTTTCCGAACAAACAACAAACCACTTCTTAAACTTAACAAGGAAAAGGTTTATTTAGAAAGGCATTAAACTCGAAGGAGGAAAAGAAGGAAGGAAGGTTCGGGACTTCACTGCTTACTAGGTAGTTACAGCCGGTGGCTGTCATCTGATACCTAGTAGGAGCAGAGAAGCGAAAGGTCTAGTCCCTTCGAAAGCTGGTAGAGTAAGAGCGAGTTTTTTCTTCTCAGGACCGGAAGCTGTCAGGTCCTTGGGGGTTAAAAATATTCATGCGCTACTCCTCTGATTGGCCAGTGTATGGCCACATCACTCAATCAGGGAGGAATATGGGCAAGAAGAAAGAGGTCTATTTGCGTCTGCTACAATATATAGAGTCAAATTGCTTCATATAAGAGCCCTTAGACCAAAAATGCTGGTATCAATTTCTGATTCAAAACTTTGGCTGTAATATAATGATGCCTTGCTTCAAAATCGTATTTTTTTTTTAAAAAAGGAATCATCCACTTATCAAGGCCTGGAGGCCACTCGAGGATAAGGGTTAATAAGCACACAGTGATCAATGGGACAATGTCGTAATAATTGTTAGTAGTGGAGATTTTGTAAATTGGATTACTTAGGGGGAACGGCTCATCAAGAAGTTTGTGAAGCTTCTGTTGTTAACTGACCGTTTCACACCCTGGAATGTGAGCATAAATCTGGCAAGTCATGCTTGGTTCCATTTCTCAATGATTCTTGAAGTTCAGATTCAGAAAAATCTTCTGTCATTGGTGGTTCAAAAATGCCACATAATGTAAAATCTATTGTGTCAACTGTGTGGAATTAAAATTGATAGGTTGTATTCTTTTTAACCTTTTTTCCTGGTTGACTCCTGAATGAATATAAAAAATTAATTGAATTATTAAAAAATTCCAATCTGTACTGCTATAACAAATATAATGAAATTAGATAAAATTATTTAAAAACGATTCTATGAATTGAAATAAATAATTGATTCAGTGATATATGAATAAATATTTACTTAACTAATGGCTAAAATTCTTTTTAAAACTTTTTCTCTTCAACTTTCTTAGATTTGACCATCTATATATATAAAAGCGAAAATGTGTGTATGTATGTTCGCTTTTTGTGTATGTCCAAGAAAGGCTTTTTTCAGAGAAGCGCTCGGTCGGCTCACAACTTATTAAAATTTTTTATATCACATATAAATCATAATATCTCTGAGTTAACAACGGATCTCGCCTGTCTATTTAATTTGCTCGACTTTGGGAAGATAAATATTCAACAGTTTTCGCTTGCCGCATGTGATTAGGCTTTTTCCTATAATAAAAGCGACACTAATTCTGTCGGTATTTTTCCGGTCGCCATCACCAGAGATGTCCGAAAGCTTTGATCAATGTAGAAATATTTTCCTTATATCAGACAATTTGAGCTGCCCCCCCCTCAACATCTTGGGAAAATAAAAATAAAAACCCCACGGTCAAAGTTGACCTCATTAAGACATTAAACGTGCACCTGCAAATTCTAAGTAATTAAATTCAAACGTGTTTCCGTTAGTATGTTGCGGTGACCCGATGGTTAATGTTGCATGTTTTTTTTTCACACTTTAATTTCCAACTTTGTCTCAAGAGTTCGGGTTTGATCCTTATACTCACCTACCAAAACTATTTTTATTTTACCCCCCCCCTCCCCCGAGTTTTTATTTACCTCCAAACACCCGGGCAACGCCGGGTACCCTCCACTAATTTATATATATAAAAGCGAAAATGTGTGTACGTATGTATGTATGTTTGTATGTACGTATGTGTGTTTGTATGTCTCACAAAAACTTTCGACATGGGTCACAGATTTTCGCCAGATAGGTATCATTTTAAAGTTCCAACCTTCGCCCGACAAATATAAAAAAATTGGCTAAAAACATTAATTTCTTCACCCTAAAATCATCAGTTTTGTACAGGGAGGGGTGCTGAAAAAATCGTTCCTTCATTTTCTCTGCTCCTGCTACTACAACAATGATGTTATGTTTGACCTAGAAAACGTTGACGTTAGTTTAAAAGCACCGCAAGTGTTTTTAAAGGTTTAATTTTATCCGTTCTCAGTTGTATGTCTCTTTAGTGTAGGAGTAACGTGTCAGGCATTTTTTTTACACCGTAGCCTCCATGTTTCGGGTTCGAGCCTGTCTTTCTACCTAAATATTTTTTCCTTTTTTACAGATTTTTTTCCTTTTTTACGTTTGTTCGCTGTTTTGCTTTGTATTAGTTTTTCCAATTTTTCTTAACATCGTATTTTTTTTATAATATTAAAACAGGGTCACCCTCTCCTACATACACACATCCAAACACCCGGGCAACGCCAGGTACCCCCACTAGTCTATAATATAAGTCTCACCTGTCTATTTAAATGTATGTATGTATGTTTGTATGTCTCACAAAAACTTTTGACAGAGGCGATGCATTTTCACGAGATCAGTATCGTTTTGAAGCTCGACCCCTAGGACGACAAATATCGAAAAATTGCAGCATGGCTACCTGCCTACTAAAACTTTTTTTTTTTTTTTACTGAACACACACCTCCAAACACCCGGGCACCCAGGCTAGTCTATAATATAAATCTCACCTGCCTGTTTAAATGTATGCATGATTGTATGTCTGCCTAAAACTTTCGACAGAAGCGACGGATTCTCATAAGATTGGTATCATTTTGAAGCTCGACTCTTCGGATAACATATTGAAAAATTGGCTAAGAACATTAATTCCTTCATCTTAAACTGGGCACTTTTATACAAGGAGGAGTCGCTTTTTTTGACGATATTTTCGAAAGTCATCCCATCTTTTCAATTGACTAACCTTAATTTAAACCTCCACCACTTCCGGTTTGGCAATGGGTGCACCGGCAAAGACGTCACATTTTTTTCACATTCTTTTCCTCCTTTGTGGTATGGGTTCAAACTTTCCTGCCTACTAACACATTTTTTTTTTGTGCTCAAGACATACCTCCAAATACCCGGCCAACCAAATTAGTGGAATATAGAAGATTTTTGGTAGGAAACAAAATGTATTACCTTGTATATGTCTTGATGTGATGTTGGATTTTGAGGCTGCCACTTAATCCTCCGGATCATATTAAAAATGTGCTCATTGTAAAATTTATTATTTCTTTTTAATTAAAATCAACAAGTGGCATACACATTTACAATAAAATTGTCTTTTGTTGTGAGCCTTTGCGGGTATGCACCATGAGTCCATAAACACATGGGCCTGATGGCCAAAGTTAACTATCATGCTGGATTAAAATGAACAAATTTCTAGAAGGCATATCTAGAGTCAGCCTTAGCTTTAGAAATACCTAGTTTGTATTTATACAGGAGTCTTTGATCACAACTGATATGTATTTCACCAATTTTCAAAATTGACTCTAAAGGACTGCTAATAATTGAAATGATATTTGGGGTTAACCATGCCAATCATTTGAGCATAATTTCCTCAGAGATGAGGGGGAACTCTTTTGCGCAACCATCCATGTTTTTAAAAAAGGGTTTTGAAAGGTAGTTCATTATGGTGCAAAGAGCAACCAATTGTGAGAAGAATTTTTTTAAAATATTTTTTTCTAAAATTGCAACCATTTAACCTTCACAACCTGTGTTGGCATCAGTATTATCAAAAAGGATAGTCTTAGCAGTGTTCTCACAATTGAATTTATACAAAACATCCACCACCTAGTCTGCATGAACAGCACCTGTTGCACCACTATTAAGAAGAACTCTGTCTCAGAACATTACTTTGATAGGGTGTTTCTTTTGTAAAAGTTAAATGGTTTCTGGTCCCTTTCATTTCTTCTTTTTTCATAGTTTTCTATCCATTGTCCTCCACAAATTCCTTATAAAGCCATGTGTCCTTATCCATTCTCTCATCAACTCGAATATATATAAGATTTTCAACAATTTCATCATGTTTTTGTTGGCCAGTTGTTCTCACTATAGTTTTTGCCCTGTCGACTTTACATTTATCAATAATAATATCGCTCGTATAAGAAGTCCAATAGCCTTCAAACCCAAGAACAAGACATCTTATTTAATGGTGATGGTTGATCTGAAAATTTAATTACATTTCTACTGCTAGTTGAAATTGCAGATTTTCCAGCCATTTTTAATAAAATATCTGAAAAAATTTATCAGAAATTAAATTACAAATATTTTTGGTACTTATGCACTTAGGTTACAATATTTTTTAAATAGTATTTTCAAATTAAATTCAAGATTTAAAACATATTTTTTTATTAGATTGTTAGGTAAAAGTACAGAATAGTTACAAAGCACATTCCCCTTCCTATGTCAAGAATGGGTTTCATTATTTCAGCACGGTAAAATAAGTGCGTACCATATTTAAAAAAAAAAAAAAATCTTCGACACATTTGATAAAATTTTAAATAAAAGTAATGTGTACTTTAATTCTGAGGTTAGTCCGTAAACTGGTTTCTTAATGAATAAACACTGTTATATAGAATGTTGCCATAGATCATTTATTATAAAAATATAAAGAAATCAGAATAATTATTTAAGTTGTATTTTGAATAGTTAAGTCTTCTTTAAGAATTTAAGATATATTCGTGATAATTAAAAACATAGAATGAACACGATCGTTTACAAAGAGATTAGCTCGTAAATAGTTTTTTTTTTTTAATGAATAAAGCGTAACTTTGAAATATAACCAATTAAAATAATTATTTTAGTTGATTTTTTTTTAAAAGATAAGTGTCTGCTAATGTAAAAACTCAACAGATAGTCGTTATAATTAAAAAGTAAACAATAAACACAGAATGGAAACGCTTTGTTAAAGGGAAAGTTTTCAACTGGTGAATACTATAAAAATATCCAATAAATAAATTGACGCATGTAAATAGTTATTTGTATACGAAATTAAATATTATAGTGATTTTAATCCATTTTAATTAGTATATTTTTATTCAATTTCTAACAAAAAAATAATAAACTTAAAAATATTTATTATTAAGTCTGTTATATTATTTTTTGTTAACAAATAATAAACTTAAAAATATTTATTAAGTGTGTTATTTTATTTTTTGTTAAAACCTGGTTTTTATTTAAGTGACATGTAATACTGTGATAAAAATCTTGCTTTATTTCCAATTTATTTCGACTTTTAAGTTGGATTGCTCAAATAAATACAATATTTTAAAGGAAAATATTTCTCGCGGTAACTGTTGATATTATTTTATATCTTTCTTTAGTTGCGATTATTTAGTTTCAAAAATATAAAATTATTTTTACATAATCACTTGAATTAAAGTTAAACATACAAAGGCCAAGTATCATGGTTTAATTGTGCTCTAAAAAGAAACATACAGTTCGAACATGCCCCTGCCTCATAAAAGAATCTACAGTTGATCTTATACGCCAGACCTTTTTGCTTGTGCGGTGATAAAACTTCTCAAATTCACTTGTGATGTTAGGTTGTATAAAAGTGTTAACTTTGGTTCAAATCGTACTTCTTTCATTGGATTTTTTCGATTATTGATACCTATGGGCATTTCGATACAAAACCTACATAAGAACACACTCAGACACATCAAGTACCGTCATGTGAAAATTTTTTAAAAAAATCAACCTAACAGTTTCTGAGTCCGTAGGGAGTGAACTCACACACAAACGCAAAGTTCCTTTTATATAATAGTATATATATAATAAAAATTGGATCTAAGGGATAAATAAAGACCTTTCCAAAGATATGTTACTTTGAAAGCTTTTTTTTCTTTTGTCCTTCAGTCCTTACAATTCATGACAATGTTTCTGACAAAAGGGGAAGAATTGCTGTTTTCTACCCATATAAAACTTATCATTGGCTACTTTTTGACTTTGGAGTGATTTTTTTTTTCCCTTGCATCAAGTAGCTTCATGCTTTGTCTGGAGTGATTTACATAAAAAAATTTCTTAAAGCTGTTTAACATATGTCAGCAGGTAAAACTAACATTAAAAAAAATAAAAATAAAATAATCAAAAATATGATCTTCATTAAATAAAAACAATTATACACGATAACTTGGTTTTCTAAAATTTTTAAATTTTACCTTACGAAATAATGTTTTCAAAAAATGTGACTAACGTCCTCAAAATATGATGATGATGATTAATAGAGGATTTGGCTTTTTTTTTCTAGAAAAATATAAAAAAAATGTCTACATCATTTCATCAGAAAAAGAATTAAAAACAAAACAAAAAATAAGAGAAGAATTCAACCTTTTTTTATGACAGCATAATAATTGCATCCAATCATTCTTTTCAATATGTACATTCCAATGACAAGATGGCTGCCATGGTGGATGTCTCTCTTTGACGAGGAGACGCACAACAGACAAACACAATTCTAACTATTACTACAAGTCACCTAAGTGGCCATCTTATTATTCAATTACTACTTCTGCTCCAACAGCTTCTAAGGCAGCTTTCAGGGTTTCAGCCTCTTCTTTTGAGATATCATCTTTGACAGGCTGAGGTGCCGACTCGACAAATTTCTTTGACTGCAAATAGAAAGTCAAGAAATCAAATCATTTATTTCTCCCAGAGGCAGAGTCAAAACTAATTCATTGTTTTAAAACTTGGAATTAATGAAAATTGGCCGACAGAAAAAAAAAAAAAAAAAAAAAAAAAGAAATGATACAAGTTCAGAGTTTAACGTAAAAAAAAAAAAAAACAAGCCGAGTATGCGAGATACCCTTCCACAAGTGAAAAATTTACCATGACTAATGCTTGTGCAAAATTGTAAGAAAGGTGTGGTTAGTGAGAAAAGTGTGAACGGATGAATGATTTGGGGGTAATTTTACCCCTAGAGGGGCAACCAGAGTTAATCTGGAAAATCTGTTATGGCAAAAATTTACTTTCATCATGACTAATGTTTATGCAAAATCTTTAAAAAATCCAAGGCGTGGTTATTGAGAAAAGTGCAAACAAACAGATGAACAGGAGGTCCAATCCCTCCTTTGTCGGGAACCAAAAAATGATGTACACACTCATTATGGAATAAAAATGTCATATTCCCAAAATAATGTAAACTGATAAAGAAGTCCTTTTATTTATTAAACTAGCGGGGTACCCGGCGTTGCCCGAGTGTTTGTTTCCGGGATGGGGGGGGGGGGGGAGTTTTAAAAAATGTTATGGTAGGTAAGTAGGAAGGATCAAACCCGGAAAATAAAGTGTGAAAAAAAAACAAAAAAAAAAAACATCTGCAACGTTAACAGTTCGGCCACCAAGAAAAGTCCATTCCAGTTGTTTAGGAAAATAAAAAAAAAAAAAAAAAAAAAAAACGACTACGGTAGGTCGGCGCGAACGTGAAAATATAATGTGAATTGTCCAGCACGCTAACCACTACGCTACAGAGCATTGCAGCTTAGTTTAGTGATTTTAAATAACTTCACATGAAAGAACTACGAAGCCAAACCGGTGTTCTCTTCTCAACTGTTCCTTGTGAACGATCCCCAAACGGTGTTAAGTGGTGGCAGGAGGAGGAGGAACTTATTAGAGAGAAAATATTTTACCACTTCCATTGATCTTAACCGATTTTGGCCGTGACTTCTCAGCAGAAAAAGTATAGAAATCCAAGATTATCGAGGAATTTGAGAAATAATAAGCCTATAACACACCTCAGATATTGTTCTGCCGTTTGTGCATATTATATTTGCATGAAATATCTTGATTTTTAATCCTATTAAGGTCAAAATCAGACGGGGAAAAATGAGTTCATTTTATTTATATAGAGATATGGCGGATTAAGGCAATATTCTCATTTCCTCTTGAAATTTGATTTTCTTAGTGTAAAAAAAAACTACTTTATCAATTGACACAATTTTAGGAATATGACATTTTTATTCCTTAATGATTCCATACATCATAAAGATTTTTATTTTTGTTTTTGAAATTAGGTTGAACTCTGGTTTGGTTTGGTTGTTTTGTTTTATGGCATATTAACCCTTTTTGGGTTATTTAATGCCGAATCCAGTTATTTTGGAAAGAGTTTCCATGCTTTAAGTTCTTTATATCTTCAAAGATTTATTTGAAAATGTTTGGTTTGGTTGTTTTACGGCAGGCCAACCCTTTTCAGGTTATTTAATGCCGAATCCAGTAATTTTGGAAATAGTATTCATGTTGCATCCAGTTATTTTGTAGACAGTTTTTATTCTTCAAACTTTTTGTATCTTCAATCGCTAGTTTGTAGTGTTTGGTTTGGTTGTTTTATAGTGGATTTTATCGTTTTTGTTCCCTGCCTTGCAGAACATGAATGAGTTTTGCAATGGGAGAGGGAAAAGGGTTACAGTATTAATGTTTGATACATTTTAAGTTAGGAAACCAGTCAGGAAGTGTGGGAAAGGGGGATAGAAAGAGAAAGGGGAAATGCGAAGACGGAAAAGGGGGGAAAAGGTGGGTTGCTTTTGTTTTTGGTTTTGCAGAACATAATTAAGTTTTGTAGAAAAACAAAAAACATCAATGTTAGGTGCATTTCGTCCCAGGAAGCCAATATCTTCAGACAGCCTGATCATGTAGCACCAGGTGAACTCTGGATATGCACCAAAAAATGATACACAATGAAAAATACCACAAAATGTGTCTGTGTTTCTCACATTAACATAACGCTACTAATTATACACTGAATCAGTATTTTTTTATTAATAAAAAATCAGCAATTTATAAAGGTGGCAGTCATGGAAGAATGCGAGAACAAATTTGTTTAAGCCTTAAAAGTAATTTTATTTTGTTTTCATTAAATATTATTAATTTATATTATTGTTCATAAATATTAATAAATAAGTAATAATTTTGAATTAAAATTTGAGTTTTGTTTTTAGATAAACACGACATCAAGCCAAATTTAGTTGCCATTTTGTTTTGTTTCGGATTCTTAACATAACGTAGACACTTTCAAACATACTTTTCTTAATTTTAGATGCAAAATACTAACTGGATTTTTAATGTAAATGATTCCTCATAGACCAAAAAGAACATAAAATTACTTCTAATGCCTAAACAGTTTTTTTTTTCATGTTCTTCAATAGCCACGATCTTTATAAATTGCCAAAGAATCAGATAATCAGCCTGAGGTTTCAATAAACAAAATCATGAAAAAAAAGATTGACACTATACAAATATAAGAGTCGCAAGGCTCAGAAGAAAGATTTGAATGCCATGATCAACAGAGACTTCTTTGATAGGAAACATGGAGGACCTGATCAACATACTGCGAATATTGATCTTTTGTATTTCTAAAGATGTTATCGTTGTAAAAAATGACCCTATCAAGGCCAGGGATCACACCACATGCTACTTTGATAGGCAACATGGAGGACCTGGTCAACATCTTGCAAATGTTGATCCGTCATATTTCAGGTAACAAAAATACAACAGATCAAATAAAAGCAAATAAATCTGATGAGTACAAACCAAAGATCACGCAGAGAAAGAAATGAACCATAAAAAGGTAAAAAGACTATTTATGTGATGTTATTACAAAAATAATTTTCGCACAAAAAAGGCCCGTTGACATATATAGAATATAATCCCAAAGTTATGCCATCAATCTTTCAAACAGTTATGCAAAATTATTATTAGTAGACAGACCATTTTAAAATTTCGAAACTTGTAATCAAGCTTTCAAGACTCTAAAGCTCTGCTCATTTTATTTTTTTTTACTTTTAGCGCTGCTCATTTTATTTCAGAAAATCAACAGATTATCTAATTGAAATGACATATTACTAAAATTATCAAAAACTCAAAGGATAGATTTAAACTTCTATTAATGACGTTGTATGCCAAAATTAAAACCCTTCATATTCTCTGCAGCTCAACCGAGAACAGAATCAATCTTTGGAGCCGTTACAAATATGCAGACAGACCCAAGAAATTTCCATGAGTCTCGCTAGTTTCATTTAAATATAAACAATAAATAATTGGGAAGAAAAAAAAAATTACCTGAACCAAATTAAAACCTGAAATTTGATTTTTGATTTCTTTGATTAATGCCACTTTTTTGGCTGTGTCGAATTTCACAAGTTTTACAGTGAATAACGTTTGTTCTTGTACGGGTGCAGCTGCAACTTCAGCTGGTTCCTCCTAGATAAAAAAAAAAAATGTGAAAGAACATTAGGAAAACATTTAAAACTAAAAAAAAATAAAATAAAAATAAAACAATGGAGATAGGAGTGATACTTATGGATTGTGAGTTGAGTCTTCAGGAGATATTATGACCAACATGATGAGTAAATGGGATTTATGGTCAGGAGTGGGAGGGGGGAATGGTAAGAGGTTGTTACAAACCTATATATTCATGTTCTACTATTTTTTATTTTTTTTATTACATTTTCACCCCAAACAAGGCACATTGCCACTGTAGTGTAGAGGGCTACTATCAGGGGCAGCAACTACTGGGGCACTATGTTGGGATTTGGGCAGCAAGATGTCTGTTCACGTTACACTTGAACTTCTGCATGTCAGTACAGTTGGGGAAACAGAGACCTAGAACGAAATTCCAGAGTCTAGCGGTTCTGTGGAAGAAACTACTGGAGTAGAAAGATCTTCTACATCTAGGGATCTCTACTGTGTGGGGGTGGGATTTAGTTGCCTGTCAGGTTTGTCGAGGGTGTCTACGTCGTGGGGACACAAGTGTCTGCAGTTCGTCAGAGCATTCACCATTAAAATACTTGTAGAACAGGCAGAGGGATTCAACGTTTCGTCGATGGGACAGAGGCTGAAGCTTAGATGCCAGTTCAGGGCCTATCAGATTGGTGACTCTTTTGAACCTTGTCTAGGAGCGAGAGACTAGCAACAGATGCACCAGCCCAAATGTGACAGCAATACTCCATACATGGGTGAATGGTGGCCTTATAGAGGTACAGGATACTTTCGGGTGTCAGTAGTTTTCTAGCACGGTAGAGAGAGCCTACCTTCTTCGCAGCGGCCCTGGCAATGTTTTCAATATAATTGTTCCAACTCATGTTTCCTGTGAATGTTAGGCCAAGCAGTTTGAAAGATATACTCTCAGACAGGGAGTCACTGGCCATTGCTATTGGTGGCAGAGAAGGTTTCTTGTAATTATTGAAGGAAACCAGTTTAGTCTTGGCAGCATTGAATGTGACCATCCATTTTTGTCCCCATTCCAGTACAGATTGGAGGTCATCCTCTAGTGTTATTATCTTGTTGGTGTTTTTTGATGTGGAGAGAAAACCATGGGATCTTTACTCCAGCAAAGAAATTTCTTACTTCTCATTACTGTTGTTACTGCACACTAATGCTTGCAGAGAAATCAAGAAATATTAGAATGGTTGAATCAACATAGATGGATTAAAGAGAGATGACTTATTTAATTGCAAATTACAGATAATCATAATTAATTTCAAAGGTTGTCACAACCAAGAGTGGTAGTGGAGATAAACCCACCCTCCCTAAAAAATGCCGTCATGGTGTGCGTCTCAAATAACCTCTGAAAACCCAGTCCAGCTCCTGGCCTTCTTGTGTGTCTTAGCTACTAAGCTCGATGAAAACTGTTTCTACTAACTGAGAGAAAAAGCAAAGCAGTCCACTGGCACCTTAAAACCAGTCACTTCGTGCAGGTGAGGCTCGTTAATTTTGGATGGTAGCTCACCTAGGAGAAAGTAACTCCGATTCAAAACCTTCATTACCTTGTGGGATTACCCCATCAGGGGAAAGCCTAAGGGAGTGAACCCCGATAGAATAACTAGGGATGGAGTCCCTAAGGCGGCCTAATTCTATATTGTCATCACCAGTAACTTCTGCAGTGCAGTTAGAGGCAAGCTGTATCGACTTGTGTCTTTCTCTTGGATCCTCTAGCTTTGCGGAGAGGGGGGGGGGTGCTACTCTACGGGCAACAATTATCCTCCTATATCACCCTGCCCAGGCTATGTAGCTCTCTACTTCAGTAGAGCTACACCATCATCTCTCGAGACAGATGGTTGCCGCTGCACCGCACTCTGTTGAGCGGGTTGTTTAAAAAACATTTTTTTTGTGACCCTGATTCTGTTATATATTAGTACTCCTGGGCATTGTCAAGTCACTTAAGCAATGATTATTATTATTATTATTATATAGAAATGTAGATGTTATGAAATAGGAAACGTTCAGAGAAATCATTTTCATAACAAAAAAGAATGTTGTAAAATAAAACAATTAGTTTGAGTTGTAATGGAATTTGGTATCATGGAAGGCCAGTTTGGTATGTAGATGGATAAATAAAACTTGATTTAGAATAACAATAAATTGACCTCTGATGTCAGAGATAGTTGAACAAACAAAGGGATAGTTTTTATATATCCATGTTGGTGGAAGATGTCCTTTTCTCTTCCCTGCAACCTCTATCTCACAGAAGAGATGTTGCAAGTTTGTCTCTGCTTTATCATTATTTTCATGGAAAGTGTTCGACTGAGCTTCAATCTATGGTCTCCCCTTGCCAAACTTTCACAAGAAACACTCGTCTAGCTGAAAACACTATCAATAATTCCCCCCACTCTTTATCTGTGCCTAAACCTAAACATAGATTCCATGATCAAAGTTTCTCTCTTGGAACTGCACGCCTGTGGAATTGTCTTCCATTTTCCTGCTTTCCAGCTGTCTATAATATGGTTGTCTTCAAGTCCAACGTGAACAAGTTTCTGATGAGCCGTTCCACTTAAGTTAACAAATTTACCGAACTTCCATTACTAACGATTACTATATTGTCCTTTTGACTACTGTACACTCTTTAACACTTATCCTTGAGTGGCCTATCGGCCTTGATAAGTGGTGACGCCTATGTAAAAAGAAAAAAAAAAAAAAAAAAAAAAAATTACAAATCGAGGAAACAATCAGAGAGAGGTTGAGTTTACTAGCAGACAAGAGAGACAGCCGCTGAGGTCCACGGGAATACTGGCGGTGGACAATATAGCAAGATGTAGACATCAAGGAAATGTGAAACTCCAAGGTGAGGAACATTCAAGAAATAAATGCTATGTAAAATATCTAGCGTTTGGTGTTCTTCAGAGGGAGCCAGTGAAACAAGGTACATGTCCCCAGAAAAAAAGTTAACCATCCCAGTAAAGAAGTGTCCACATATTGACTGTTATTTATTTATTTATTTTTTACATAAGTATCACCACTTATCAAGGCCCAGGGGCCACTCAAGGATAAGGGTTAAAGAGTGTACAGTAGTCAATTGGACAATATAGTAATTGTCAATAATGGAAATTCAGTAAATTTGTTAAGGGAAACGGCTTATCAAGAGCTTGTTTACATTGGACTTGAAGACAACCATATGCAACATCATACATATACAAAAAACACGTTTATATAAACAGTTACATATAGAGATTGTTATATACACACAGCTATCTAACAATTGTTGCCTGTCCACTTTTGGGCATCACCCTTCAAACTAATTTATTTTGACAAAACTAATTTCATTGTGCTATGCATGTTGTGTAGTGGGTACAGGACATTATCTGTGACGTGTATCTTTTATACAAGTGTGTGCGTAATATGTATATATGTATACGTGATAGATATGTGGGTGCGTGTATCTTTGTCTGCATCTATGTATATAATCGTGATATGTGTATGTCTATATATGGCCGTGTTCATCTTATTGTCTAAGTTAGTATGTGTGTGTATGTCTGTATAACCAATCGTTGACATACATTTTTTTCTGCCTCTTGGCTTCGTCGCTCATAGCTGCAAAGGGAACCACATGTACAAAGTAACAAGTTGGAGGCTTCTTTTAATTAATGCTTAGTTTTATTCTTTCTGAGTCTTGGCGGTTCCCATTCTTTCTTATTGGCTATTCTTAACTCTTTTGCGTTTCTTTCTCCGATGCATCTTTGCGCCAATCTCGATGCGTCTGCTCCATCTAAAATCGGAAACCAGACTGCCTTGCATGCGAGAGAAAAGATATCGTCCTCTCTTTCTTTCATGCTCTTTCTCTCTCTTTTTCTTCCTTTCCATGTTCTCTCTCATATATACCTGATCGACCTATTGCAGGTGCTATCGTCGACCCCAGCTACTGAGTTTGACATACGTCAGTAACTTAACCCTTGAACTCTTTTTGCACTAACCAACCTTCACAGCAAACCCGGGATAGATTACATAACATGCATATTATGATTATTTATGCACAGAATACAAATATACATTAGTTACGTGAATTTGTATGAAGTTTTTTTTGTATTAACTCATCTGATTTGGTTGTTAATATCCTTGAGCTTTTTTATGTTGATAATATAGCCAAGGCATCTGAAATGGTCAACCTCTTCAAGGACTTCCCCGTTGAGCAAAATTGGTTGTTTTTCATTTGGGAGGAAATCGCCAATCAGAAGTTTCATCTTTTGAGCATTGATGTTCATGCCAATCTTAGAGGCATAAAACTGCATCTCGTCAATCGCAGATTGGATGTCAGCAAAACTTTTAACCAGGATGGCAGCATCATCATCTTAATCAAGGTCTGACAGTTTGAAATCACAACCTACAGAAACTTGGCCAATATAGATAAACAGAGTTGGTGATAATTTTTTTATCATTTTGTTCTAACTAGGAATGGGGTATCCTACTGGTTGCCGGATATTCTAACAAAGACATCTTTTTAAGAATTGTGAGAATTATCCATAAATATATATAATCTTTAGAAAGCCTGATCTGGTAATACTAGATTTTATTTTTTTTGTTTATAGAAATTCAGTTATTAGTGATTATGGTGAATTCCTGTAGATTTTATAGAGTATTTATAGCAATTAAAAGAAGAATTTTTATATATATATATATATATATATATATATATATATATATATATATATATATTTACTTTTTATATTTCTATCTAAAAATTTACTTATCAAATTCCAGTATTATCCATATACAAATTAAACCAAAGTCAATATTGACCCAGTTAATTAAGCTCAATGATTATCAGCATTAATTATCGAGCCCGTATATTATTATTTCGCATTAACCAAGACAACCATATATCACAACATGTTTTATTATACGATATATCTCTTTGGTGTTACAAGCTTCAACTGTATTTTGTGTCTGAAGATTAGCCATTTTGGAATATATATTTTAACGTGATACAGTTGAAGCTTGTCCGAATGGTTATGAAACAATTGTAACACCAAAGAGATATATCGTATAATAAAACACATGTTGTGATATATGGTTGTCTTGGTTATTTTGGAATTATAATATATATATATATATATATATATATACAGGGTAGCTCACTTAAAAGTAGCCCGATCTTTCTCTAACCAATTTTTTTCAGATTAGGCGGCTCATTTAAAAGTAGACCAATCTCTCTAATCTTTCTCTTAACGACCAACTGACACCACAAGACAAAATGTAATTCTTTTTCCAACAAGATGGCACTACATGCCACACATCTCACAGAGCACTGACACGAGTTCATGACATGTTTACAGAAGAGAGAAAAATAAGCAAAGTGTTATGGCCACCACGTTCCCCGGACTTGTCATTATGTGATTTTTAGTCTTTGGCAGACTTTAAAACAAAAAGTTTATGCAAATAATCCTCACAATCTAGACCAACTAAAGGAGAACATTACCAACGCTATGAGGAGAATCACCAGAGAAGATGTACAGACAGTATCTGCAAACGTTGTTAAACGTGCCCAGAAATACATAGATGTCAACGGGGAGCACTTCCAGCATCTTTTATAACACAACAGGTAATTTAAACAATCAAAGAATGTTTCTCCTCTCTACTACATTTTCTGGGATACTGTTAAGTGGGCCACCCTGTATATACATACACACAGCAAAATCTGAAGCCAGAGCTGTACAAAGATCGCTGCTGGTCACAAGTTATTTCTTTACTCCTGCTCTTGCAAGTCTCACCCCAGGCTCATCACAAATGAAGGTCAAGGTGGTTGCTTAACTGAACGAACCAGACAATGGTCTTCACTATTGGTCGTCAGATTTGTGGCTGCCCCCTCACCCAACTGCAACTTCTGAGGTTTGATTGGGGGGGGGGGGGACAAGATCAACAAGCACAACCATAACATGGTTAACACTCTGAAGGCTACCATCGTGGAGGCATTTGCCACTATAGACAAGGGCAAATATGTGGTTCTTTTGTTTTACAGTAGATCAATCCTTTCCGGGTTAATTTAAGTTGAATCCAGTTATTTTGGAAAAACAAATTTACGCTTCAAGTTGATTATGTTTGTTTTGAATTATTTATTTATGATGTTTGGTTTGGTTGTTTTGTTTTACACCATATCAATCCTTCTCTGATTATTCAATGCTGAATCTAGTCTTTATGCTTCAAATTTTTTATATCTTCCAATATTTATTCATGGGGTTCTATTTCATCGTTTTGTATAGGAAAATTGTTACTTATGTTTTTGCCTTTGCAGAACATGATTGAGTTTTGTAAAGGAAAGAAACAAAACAATAGGCCAGGAAGTCAGTATCTTCAGATATCCGGATCTGATAGCACCAGAAGACAAGGACAAAGAAAAATGTTTAAAAACATAACAAAACAATAATAAAAAAACAAAACAATACCTCTTTTACTGAAGCAACAGGGCCCATCGCCATCATTGGGGTTTCTTGAATGTTCAAGGTTGTCTAAAAAGGCAGAAAAAATATATAAAAAAAACATTAAAGTCAAACTCTTATCTTTTAATCCAATTTTCTAGACAAAGCAATCACATTGTTAAATATTGAACATGAAGATCAACTCTTGAGGGGAGGTAAGTAAATATATTACATATATATCATATAAATAAGAAAATCAACTTGTGTGCATTTTAGTTTAGTTTGTGAAAACAAATATTTACTTTGATTGATTGATTTTAATCACATCTTATACAAAGTGATAAGTATTTATGATTATGTACAACACACCCACATATAAACCCATATGTACACAGGCATCAAAAAGAAAGTCAGCACTTGTAATTTTTTCAAAAACTGCAAATTTAAGCTAAATTTAATGTAACTGTTTAAACTATACCTCATTTGATTGGCCTTTTATTCTTCTATAATTTTACCTGTTCATATTTGACTTTTAATTGAAATATTCCTGTGTCCACATCAATTAAAAAAAATAACTTCAAATTGAGGAAGTAAAAAAAAGTCCGCACAATGGAAAATTGTTATTTAAATGTAACTTTAGGACATTAATGCAACACAAATACAACGAACACAATGCACTAGTTAATATTTAGTAGCATAGCCCTTCGGCAATTTGACAGTCTGCAATCTTTTGGAAATTCCTTGAATTAGACTGTATCAATACTCCGGGAAAAGGGCATCCCACTTTTCTTTAATTTTTATCCAAAGTTCTTCCAAATCTGAAATTTTATCTTTGTGTAGCTGTTGCTTGATGTAATGCCATACATTTTCGATAGGTCTGGAAATTGTGCAGGCCAATCCAAACATGGAATATAATGCTCTTCCAGGAACCTCTTGACATTGCCAGCTGTGTGAATGGGAGCATTATCCTGTATGAAGATGGGATTATCATCCAAATTCCGACCAAAGTAGGGTAGAAAATGCTCAGTCAACATATTAATGTATTTGGTCGAATTAATTCGACCTTGCAAGCGAACTATAAGCCCTGGACCGTTAGTACTAATAATGCCCCACACCAAAACTGAACCCCCATCACCTTGCAGCATTGAAACTGAGCACCTAGGATTAAATTCTTTGTCTTTCCTCCAAGAATGTACTGCCTACCATCACTGCCTAGCCTATTGAACTTGCTTTCGTTGCTAAAAAGCACTTTTGACCAATATGAAGAGTCATGATTTTCATTGCATCTGACGAAGTCCAGACGGCACTTTCTGTTCTTTATAGAAATCATTGGCTTGCGTCTTGCAACACATCCTCGCAAAATAAATTTCATTTAATCTGTTCTTGACAGTAGAAAGAGAGCACTTTTTAAGATTACACTGTTGTTGGATTTGGGGAGCCATTTCAAATCTGTTTCTTAGGCTGCGGATCTTGATAGAATTGTCTTCCCTGTTAGAAGTAACTCTAGTACGACCAGATTTAGGAGCATCATGAACACTGCCGGTGCTTTGGTGCTTTTTCAGTCTTTCATATTGTTTTCTCATCACATTTCAATCTGCGGCCGATTTCTCGATTGGATAAACCAGAAAGGTGGAGATTAATGAGCTCCTGATGATCACTAAGAGAAAGTCGTGGCATATGGGCTAAATGTTACGTTGTATAACTTGGAACAGCAACGATTACGATTAGAGATACTTTGTTGACTGTTGGTGGATATTTTAAACTGATTTAGGGCGATAATTTAAACTGGTTTTCAGTGAATTTGTTGCTGCGGACTTTCTTTTTGCCTCCTCAATTTGAAGTTATTTTTTTAAATTGATGTGAACACTAGAATATTTCAATTAAAAGTCAAATATTAATAGGTAAAATCATAGAGGAATAAAAGGCAAATCAAATGAGGTATAGGTTGTTTAAACAGTTACATTAAATTTAGCTTAAATTTGCAGTTTTTGAAAAAACTATAAGTGCAGACTTTTTTTTGCCAGCACTGTATACACAGATACACTTACACATATATACCCATATATATACATATTATCATACACACTCACATATACACCCATATATATATATATATATATATATATATATATATATATATATATATGCAGACAAACCTACATGTATACCAAGATAATTCTTTTCTGCCTTTGTTTATTTTGAAGTGTGTAAAAATTTGTAGCAGATGCCATTTTTTTTTTTCAGGTATTCAAAAATTTGGTTTGGGTTGATCAGATTTAATATTTCATTTGAGTTTTTATAATATTTTTGATGGGCTGGTTTCAGGTCTGAACAATTTATTAGAAAGTTGTTCACACCTGAAACATGGTATATTCAAAATGAGGCTGCCTTCTTCTCAAGATGGTAGGAATGTATGTCCTATTTTGATAATACTACTTTTTTTTGTTGTTGATTTTTTAATCATTTTTCTGCCGTTTTATTTTTGGCATGTTTTTATAGTTTATTTTGGGAAAATTGTTCCAATAATTTTGCAATTTATTTTGGGTATAGATCAAGTAAGTAAATCACAGCAGAGGTCAATTTCAACCGGGGTCAAACAAGCTACACTGTGGGAACATATTTATCTAGTGCATATTACATCACGTGGCTCTGAGAGAGTGATAACAACAAACGCAGCCCCAGGAAGCATGTGAATGTGTAAATGAAGTAGACTGTCGTAATTAAACAATGATTAGCGATTTCCCTGTCTGTGTGTCATCCCCCCCTGTCTCCGACAAACTGGTCAGTGATTTGGAATGAAGATTAAGTCGAATAAATGTACACTGTCTTCCAGCAGTTTTGTCTCGAGTCTTTTTGAAATTATAAATAAAAAGCTTTCATCACAGAACGGATCATGCAGAAGCGATGAAAAGAAGCAAAATTAGCATCAAAATTTTTTATTTTTATATTTTCCTTGACCTTGACCTTTTATATTTTTCTTGACCTTGAGGTCACAAAATTAAATCAGTTTTAAGTTAAATCATCACTGAATATTTTGACTAAGTTTGATAATGATTGATCAACCAACGTGGTTGCTGGACTGTATACAAACAAACCGTGACCAAGTTGCCTGAACCGTAACGACCTTGGCAGATTTGGTTGGTTGTTTTTATTTTATAGCATATCAACCATTTAACGCCGAATTCAGTAATTTTGAAATTTATGCTTCAAATTCTTCACATCTTCAAATATTTATTCATGGTGTTTGGTTTGATTGTTTTATAAAAGAAAATTGTTTTTGTTTTAGAATTTGCAGAACATGCTTGAGTTTTGCAAAGGGAAAGGGAAAAGGAAAAATAATAAGATCAATGTTTGGTGCATTCGAAGTCAGAAAGCCAGTATTTTCAGACAGCCTAATTTGGTAGCACCAGATGTCCTAACAAGTATTATCACTTTGGGGCAAAGTAAGCCTGGGAGGAATGGTAGCTAAGGGGTAACTCCACATTTTTCACAGCCCCCTCACGGGCCTCACCACTGAATATCTTTTAAGGTCATACCCAGATTAAATAAATGAAAATGTGGATCATATATTAGCAGACATTTTGATTACTGGTTAGTTTTATTTATTAAATATCAGTTTCCACAACAAAAAACTTTTTCATTTATTTGGTAAAAATTGCGGAGAATGCTCTGTTTTATGGTTGTTTTAAAAATGGAACGGAAATTTAAATTTCTTTACGTTTTAATCTTTTTTTTTTTAATTGCGCCCCACTCCCAAATAAATGAAAGTAATCAGAAGAATCATACTTTTTATTTATAAAAAAAACCAGATTTTTTTATATAAAAATAAAATTTTATTAACAAAAACGAAATGATTTAATTTTCAATGAAAAAAGTCAATTTGGTAAGATTTTTGGTATTTTTTTACTAAGTCCAACTCACTGTTCACATTGGAAATGTCGACTTTTATAGGTTACTTTTCGGGTATGTTTACAACAAATAAACACCCCAGCCTCCCCATGTTAAGAACGGCTTTTGGAATAGACACACTCAACCTTGTCAGCATACCTGAAAGCCTATAAAAGTTGACATGTGAATGTGAACAATGAGTTGAATGTAATGTAAAAATGTACCAAATTTAAAATGGAACGGAATTTAAATTTCCATTCCATTTTTAAAACAATGGTACGTAAAACAGAGCGTTCTCCCCAAGTTTTACCATTTATTTTTGCAACACATTTTCTTATCCTCAGGCATGAGTAACAATGTTTTTCCTACTTCAAAAATAGTTAACTTAATTTCCTTGAAAAATCTCTAAAAATCAAACGTTTATCAATAAGTCTCCAGTTGTACTTCTTAGTTCCGCCATGAAGTGGCTAGAACTACAGAATGCCATGTTTAAGACAGAATGCATTATTAATGATTGTCGTAAAGGCTGAAATTAATGTTTGTGTGGTTGGCATGTATTGAATAGAAGGAGCTTGGTTACATCTTTGAAAGCATTACTCCATAAGGCTGATTTTAACATTTTAGAAAACCAAATAATGTTATATAATTGTTAGGTTCTTGTCCAGGATTCGACCTAATTAAAAAAAAAAAAAATACAGAAAAATATTTATGATGCATTTATCTACCATGGGACAAAAACATCTTATTCCAAAAACAGTTTTATTTTTAACTAATAAAATCAAATTTTATGAGTAAGTAGAAAGGGACCATCTTGCATCACCAAAAAATAAACAAGAGCGGTTAACTCCACAATAATTAAAACTTGCAAGATCAGCCTTGTAATGCTAACGATTTCACATTAATTGCTTAAAAATGATTTTCTTTATGCAAAAAAAAATATTTGTTCAATTTTCATGATTTTTAGAATATGACATTTTCGTTCTGTGATAGGTGTGCACACCTAAAATTTTTCTGTAGCTTTTTTTTATTATTATATTTAGGTTGAACTGTGTACTTACACCATTTTTTATTTAACGAATAAAATTATTACTTCATTTTCTGCAACTTTTTTCTTTACTTATATATTAGCAGGCTGCCCGACGTTGCTGGGTCGTAAAATACACTTAAATATGATATTTTAATTTATGCAGATTTTGTATTTATTATTATAGACCTAATAGTCTATCGATTATTATATTGTACCTAATATATAGTAGTGATTTCAAAAATTAAAAAAAAAAAAAAATAACTTGAATACCATCAGCTAGAATCAAAACCAAAACATTTAAAGTTATTTTTTACCATCTGAGTTATGTCCATATGAATATCAAAACTTAAAAAATTAACATAGTTAAATGTATAAATGTATTATTGCGCATACGAGGAAAATTTAGTCGACTTACGTCTGCCAAATCCCAATTCTTTCAATTTTGATCCCTTAAGCATGCAAGATCCAGAGAGTTTCATTAGTATATAGATGGATAGACAAGGTTTAAAATTAGATTATCTTTAAAAATAACGATGAACAGAAATGAATGCAAACCTTTAATAATTGATTAAGATCAGAAACTTCGAGAAGAGTCAAAGTGCTGATTTCATCAACCAACTTCTGGATCTTTGGAGCGTAAACCTTGGTTGTGCCTTGGATATGAGGTGCGGGCAATGCTGCTTCGGAGCAGGAAACCAATGATGTGGAAAATGAGGCGGATTCATGATTCTGCTTCCTGTTGGTCAAAAGTCTGCTTGCAGAAAGGCAACTCCTGTCGAAAATGGAAAACAAGTGAGTAAGGGACTATGTATTTACGCAATTCCTATTTCAATCATTTCAAATTTTTTATACAAATGGTAAATTCAAATTCAGCGTCTGCAATCGCTGGTATGTATTTTTTAATTTTTTTACACTTAAAAAAGATGTGGCAAAAATATTCCATGCGTTAGTGAATTGTGGCTTTGTAAAGATATAGGATACTCCCTAGTGTAAGTAATTTCCTATCATGGTAGAGGGAACCCAGTTCCTTTGCAACAGCCTTGGCATTGTCCTCATAGTACCTTGTTTGGAGTAAAAAAGAGTAAATATAGAAACTGTTTAAACGCTGTCTTTTTTACAAATGGTAAATTCAAAATGGTGTCTAGAATCATTTCCATATTAATAATTTCCTGACTAATATCCATTAGAAATAGTAAAACCGTACACATAAATACTGAATGCGAATTGCGAACAGTTATATATTTTTTTAGAATTCAACCTAATTAACAAAACAAAAATAGAGAAAAATTTTTGATTTATGTACTCATCATAGAACAAAAATATCATATTCTAAAAATCATGTAGATTGATCAAGTATTTTCTTTTTTTTACATTTTTTTAGTTATGTTATTAATAAACTAGTTGGACCTGTGGAAATTTCACAGATGACTCTTTCGTATGTGATATATTGATGTTGGCATTCTGTGGATGTTCAGCATAAATGGAGATGCCCTGATATTATTGTAGCTCTTGTGTTAAAACTGCAAAAGTATTTATCTAAGCTAGCAGGGACGCCCGGCGTAGCTTGATTGTAAAATATGCTTAAATATATTTTAATTCTTGCAGATTTCGTATATATTATTATAGAGTCAATTTTCTATCAATTCTTATATATTATATAAAGTTGAGATTTCAAAAATAAAATAACACATCCATATGACTTGGGTGCATCAGCTTGAATTAAAACTGAAACCAAAACTTAGGAAGAAAAAAAAATATATACAGTAGAACCCTGCGATATAGTGGCCCTAGGATACAGTTTTTGTCAGGTTACGATATAGAATATGATGTTTTTCCGTATTCCAGTATTTGCCCCGCCTTACGATGTTATTTATAATCTTATTTGATTATGTACACCTAAGGAAACTGAAATTTGGGGAATATTTATTAATTGATGTCTAATATGTATTGTTAAAAGTTCACAAAAATCTAAATTGTCACAAAGGGCTTCCACCTCCATCTTTGCATGAAACTAAAACTAAATATAGCCTACATTTGAATCCTGTTCTAAAATTCATAACAATCGGTTAATTAGTTTGGGAGTAAATTCTATAGTGCTAGTGCATTGTATGAATCGGATTTCCCATAAATGTCTGCTCAGGCTTGACCGGTACCTGACGTTGCTGCTGGAATAAAACATTAAAAATGCTCAGAAATCTGTTCAAATTATTGCTTTTTTTTTTTAATGGTATTTTCAAGTTAAATTTAATTTTTATGATATTTTTCTTTATTTTTAATGGTATTTTCAAGTTAAATTTAATTTTTATGATATTTTTCTTTTTTTTAATGGTATTTTCAAGTTAAATTTAATTTTTATGATATTTTTCTTTATTAAATTATTAGTTGAAAGTACAGAATAGTTACAAAACACTCACTTCTCACCATTTTAAGAATAGCTTTCTAAATAATAACATTATTTCAGCATGGTAACATAGATGCACAAGTACTTGCCATTGTTGGTCCCGCCATACCAAACATATGCAAGAATGCAACAGTAATAAGTATGTATGTGATAAAATTTCATTTAAGAAATTAGGTGTTTGAGTACTCATGCAGAGAGTGATCTGTGCTGAAATAATGTTATTATTTCAAAAGCCATTCTTCACATGTGGAGGGGAGGGTGTTTTGTACCTATTCTGTACTTTAACCTTACAATTGAATAAAAAACATATCATAAAACTTTAATTAAACTTGGAAATACGATTTAAAAAATAGCGCAGATCACTCTCTGCATTAGCATTGGTGTTTGGAACATTGCTGACATAACTTTAGAATTATATTCTATATGTGCTTTCCGAATTATGTCTGGAAACGCTTGGTTTCCAAGTTATAAAAATACATAGTGTGGGGAAAATAGGAATGGCCTACCTATCAAATACCCTCGTGTCTGTCTTTCCTGCTAGTTGGGGTGGAAAGAGATCCAAGATGCCATCCGTGAGATTTTAGTACAAACGGTATCGGACGATCTCGCAAAATCGCACTGCACACATGCAAATGAGGTGTGTTAGGTTCCATAAAGCAGGTCGTAGGGAGGAGTTGGGGGAATTTTGTTTGGTGCATTGGTTTGCGGCAGACATTTTGAAATGTTGGCACGTTGATGCGTGCGGAAGAGAGAGAGAGAAACATATCACTTGGGATATGTTCCTTACAACACATACAAATCAACATTCTTTGTTGTAAACATCTAACACGTAGAATGTGTGTGAAATTACACGACTTGAATCATGACACTTTATTGGTTGATTGATTTAACATAATTGTTTTTAATTACAGCCTTTCTCATTGGTTGATTTGAATTTTAACCCACAAGCGCGGGCATGTTTTAACTGAAAACTTTAGTCCGAGAAAGGATTTAAAGCAGGATGGACTCATATTAATTTTCTTATTAATTTAAGGGCCGTTTGGCACCCAATATTGTCTTGGTACCTTTGAGACAATTTAACTTACTAAGGTGTTCTTTTCTAGACGTAATATCGTCTTTCTAATCAGCAAAGAATGATTTTGAGTTTTACTACTTTGTTGGAATTATCCGCTTTTTTGAATTCGAACATTGTTTAAATGAACCACAAGCCGAAAACTAACGGCAATCTTCACAGAAGATTTTTCCCTACCACTTCATCACAAAGTCTTAACTACCAGGCTCAGCAGAAGCAGCAAAATTACGCAACATAATTTAGCAATGGAGAAGATGAAATGACCTGTTATTAATCACCAAGTAAGTGCGCTTTTCGATGTCGTGTTTAATTTTCTGCCATGCCAGTGTTCTAAGCTATGTGAGAATAAATTTCTCACAGTGATAACGCATTATTTTTTACATATAGGATAGATAAATACTACACCAGTGACAAAGTAACAGATAAAATAAGTTTTGACCTGGTATTGCCAAAAAACAACAACAACAAAAAAAAAAAACACATATAAATCATATAGCTCAGAAGTGTCATGATCAGTCGTGGCTTGGGTGATACCCAACCTCGGAAGGGGGGGGGGTCAGTCAGCATCCTGCGAATGCTGGCTCTTCTTGTTTAAATAGAATCTAGCGAACTAAATGGAGGTAAATATTTTAATATAATTTTAAATTGTCCGAGGAAAATTCGTATGCCATGTGAGAAGGCAGTTTGCTATGCGAAGGCACATTTAACAGCCGTCGTTTATGCTACCGCGCGTAGTGTAAACGGAAGCTGTAAAATGGCGGAAAATAGTCCCTGGATTCAGGGGTTAATACCATGCAAACGGTAAATTTGCGACGGGTTTGATTATCAGATTAGTTGTCACCGACCTCGATTACCCCTAAAAACAAACAAATTAGAGTGGTCGGTGTTCTGTTGTAGCGTAGTAGTACTAGCACTATATTTACCAAAATAACTCATCTTGCCTTTGATAACATTTATTTGTGGGTTTATTTTACTATACATATAGATTCGGAAAAGTGTCAAAAAAAAAAAAAAAAAAAAAAAACATATCACAAATAAATGTTATAAAAGGCAAGATAAGTTTTTAATTTTCTAATACATCGGTAAGCACTGTTTTTCGAGCTGAATAAACATGTTACATTAAATAAAAACACTAAAAAATTATCCAGTTAGGTACAAAAGTAACTTCCCTTGCCTTAGATAACATTTGTTATATATTTGTTTTTTGACAACTTTTTCGAATCTATGTGTATAGTAAAAACAAATCCTTATTTTTTATTTTTATCATTTTTTTTTTCTGTTAACTATTCTGCACAATCGTCTATTTGTCTTACTTCCGCTAAGTTTCCAAGGAGGGTGTAATCAGTTCAAATAATAATAGAACGTGGTGGGGAGTTGGGAGAGATGTTATTCTACAAATTTATTTTGCATAGGATACAGATTCCCGAGCTGGACATAAATATTACTAAAATCGAAGGTTACATCGACCGAAACGTTGAGAATATAGCACATCATGTACATGTGCAGTTTATGAACCGTACTGAAATAACACTTAGGAAGCCATTCTTAACATGAGGAGAGAGGCTTTATTTACTATCCTGTACTTTCACCTAACAATTTAACGAAGAAAATATACCGTGAAAATTGAATTAACTTGAAAATCCAATTTAAAATATAGCACCGTTCGTAAACTGCACAAGTACACAAGATAATAACAGTAGTCCGAATAGTTCGTTCATTCGTACGATTAAATAATAACAATAAAAAGATTTAAAAACAGAAATACAAACTAAACTTAAATATATTTTTCAAAGGGTCAAATGAGGGATTTTGCCCTAACTCATAAAAATGGTGCTTTCAAAAATCGTCCGCTAAGTTTCGAACGAGCACAGTTTAAAATAAATACGTTTAGTTTTTTTTTCTTCTTACAATATTTTTTTAATTTACCTCCTCTTGCAATGAGTTGATTGTCGTGCAAGCGACGACATTAATTGCGAACAGAACATATTTCAAACAAAATATCCACCGTGTAAAAAGAGAAAGAAAAAGTTTTTCCTAAATAACACATGTGTTGGACAAGGTCGCCGAGACAATAGGCCCGCACAAAACGGAAGTTTTAAGTGTGGAGGAGAAAAAAAAAAAAAGTAAAGTCGACTAAAAATTAATTTATCAAAAAAATATTATCATTTAAGATATTAAAATTGTATAAATACAGTTTTATTTTTTAACTAATTATTTTTTTATTTTTACTCAGTACTTACAAAAAAATCTTTTTAACGTCTTACTCTTAATTTTGCAAATGTAAAAAAAAAATCCTTTGTTTACCGACTAAAATCAACCATATAAAAAAAATTGTCGATTGTACAGTAGAATTAATGAAAAAAAAAGTATTGAAAACACACACACACACACACACGCACACACACACACACACACAATAAATAACTGTCCCAAATTTTACTTTTCTACTTACCTGCATAACTTTCAAGTATTTACTAAGTCTCTATGCATTTGTTATCGTCACTTTTACTTAGCCAAGCACGTTTGGTTTCCAACATGGCCGCCAATTTGGTGGGGCATGATTATGAATTTCAGACTTATAAAAAATAAATAATTTAAAACAATTCAGCCTCAATTTCCAACCTCTGAGGACATGCCAAGAGTTACCTCCAACATGACACGTTAGAAGGAAAAACATTGTCTGCATTTCCTGAAGAAAAATATTTTATTATTCGGAAATTTGAGAGAGAAAAAAAAATCATTTTATTTTAATAAATACAAATGTAAGTAAGTAACGAAAATGGTTGCGCAAAAGAAAATAAAAATCTTTTTTTTTTTTCATAACAACAATGAAAGGGTTTGTTCAATTTACTTCCACTGTTTGTTGAAGGTGGAAGAAAAGTGGACAGTGTCCGAGTGATGAAAGGAAAAGTAGAAAGTTCTTTAGACTGCTGAAAGTCTGTCAGCAGTTATCTTTAGGTGAAGATAGTCGATGCGTAAGCATCCAGTGGCGAGGAGAAAGAAGGGACATCTTTCCTTTCAGGAATCTCTGTTGACCGATTCCCAGAGAGGCTAAAGTAGTTCTTCAGTGGATAGAAGAAATCAATGCGCCCTGCTTCTGTGTGACCAAATCACTTAACAGGGACATTTCTCTGAAAAAGAACATGTCATTATTTATGACTGCTACAACTGTTTGTAACAAGTAGTGTTGAGATTAATGTCGTCAACATGGAAATCAGAATGGTGACAAGCTCAACTGTGACAGATCTGTAAAGTTGCACATAGGTGCCTGGAAAGATATATTTCTACAGGGATCTTTTGATTGGATGGGCGGACCTTGCAAGACACTTGGTGACTAGTACAGTCCTAATCTTCAGCTGGAGAAAAATTTGTCAGAACTATTGAAAGCAGTTACAACTGCAGCAGCAGGACTGTGGATTTATAAAAATCTTTGATTAAAGAGGAGGGTGGAGTTATGTGGCTCACACATCTTTCAGTACTTCCACTCCTGTCAGATGTGCTTCTGTGTCTGCATTGAATGATATTCAAATTCTTGTGGCTTGGTAAAGCTTTTATTGTGTGTCACTAGATCTGTTTCTTGCATCTGTCTGAAAGTGGTCTGAGTATGCCATGCATTGCGACTTGTCAACACATGCTGAGGCCATTTTACCTATATTGAATGTGTACACCTGAGGAGGTAAATGGTAGTTTCTGGAAAGAAGAGACTAAGAAATCCTTTAAAGCATGCCTTCAGATGAAGATTAGGCATGTTAATGGCCCTGAGGTTGAGTACTCCTTTTATCATGAGTGTGGTCAGGCCCTGAAATTGCTTTCATGGATTAAAAAAAGCCTTTTTGACATGCAACTGTTGTCCTGAAAGGCATTATATCAAGTCAAGAATGTAGAATAGAAAGCCGTTCCAATATTTATAACAACTTTATTAATTGGTTTCATTAGTAAGAGTGGAGCAGAAAAGGTTAGTAGTAGAATGACTCCATGGACGGAGACACAAGTTAATGTAGTCCTGCTTGAGTGGAAAAAAGAGATCATGTTTGTTGTAGTTAGGGTCTGGTAGTAGCTATGATGGATTCTCTCTGACAAAGTCAAACCCAAGGCCAAATGCCCGGGCCAGGTCTGTTGCACCCCAAGAGAAAAGTATGTTTGTTTGCACTGACAGCTGGAAAACAAAAGAGAGACAGAGAATTGCTGAGCATTTAACCGTTTTATAAACTCTGATACATGCTCAGCTCGTCTGAGAGATGGTTTCTGATTGGGCAAGCCAGAAAGGAAGTTGACTGCTAGCACCAATCAGCACTGAGCTTATAAACCAAAGATATTCAAACTCTTAAACCACAAAGTCGCTGCTGCTGCCGGTAATTGTGGCTGCTACCAGGGTTAGACAAAAATTATTTATATTTCTGAGCTTGCTAGCAGTTATGAGATTTAGTGTGATTTAGTTTACTCACATGAAGAGATTTTACATGGGGGAGACATTTCGCTCTTATCGACTCTAACGCAAATTTTCAAACACTGCCTGAAAATTTGCATTAAGGCTGAGAAGGCAAAAAGTTATGCGGCAACTTTCCTCTGCGGACAGATGCCACATCAGATGATCTAAAAATCATCACTTCTCAGGTGCATGATATCATAAAAAACCTAAACACCTCAAAAGCATATGGACCCTATCTCATCTCGGTTATGCTATTAAAAAAATTCTCTGCTGAGGTTGTTCCAGTCTTCTCGAAACTTTACAACAAATGCCTTAATGAATATTGCTTTCCTGACTGCTGGAAAACTGCTTTTGTGGTACCAATTTACAAGAATTCTGGTGAAATAACTGAAATATTAAATTATCGCTCCATTAGCTTCCTCCCACTTTTCACCAAAATATCTGAGTCCATAATTAACCAAGCATCTTACAGCTGCTAAACTTCTGACCAACCAACAATATGGATTCAGGCAAGCCCGTTCTACAGCAGATATGCTAACTGTAATCTCTGAACATATATACAATACACTGGACAAAGCAGGGGAGGGTAGAGCAGTAGCCCTAGATATAGCTAAGGCTTTTGACAGGTTATACACGATGGTCTTCTCAGGAAAATCAGATCATACAGTATCACTGGACGAATACTTAACATAATTAAATCCTTCTTAAATAAGAGAAGAATCCAGGTTGTCCTCGACGGTCGTACATCTAAACAATATGATATAAATGCGGGTGTATCCCAGTGGTCAATCCTTGGACCTTTATTATTCCTAATATTTATAAATGACAACCCTGATAAAATTGTCTCTGAGATGGACATATTTGCTGATGACACCACACTCTATAAAAGGCATGAGGGGAAAACAAATGAACACATACCCAAGGAAATGGCCGAAACACTAGAGGAAGACTGTATCTGGAGTAGAATGGAGACAAAAATGAATGATCACATTCAATGCTGCCAAGACTAAGCTTATTTCCTTACAAGAAACCTTCTCAAACACTAATAGCTATGGCTAAAGATATATTACCTGAAAGTATTACATTCAAACTTCTTGGCTTAACGTTCACAGGAAACATAAGTTGGAACAGATACATTGAGAGCATTGCCAAGGCCGTTGCGAAGAAAGGTGAGCTCTCTCTCTCTACTGTGCTAGAAAGTTACACCTGAAAGTATACTGTACCTCTACAAGGCCACCATTCGCCCATGTATGGAGTATTGCTATTACATTTGGGCTGGTGGATCTGCTACTAGTCTCTCACTCCTGGACAGGGTTCAAAAGAGAGTTACCAACCTGATAGGTTCTGAATTGTCAGCTAAACTTCAGCCTCTTTCCCATAGACGAAATGTTGCATCCCTTTGCCTGTTCTACAAGTATGTTAATGGTGGATGCTCTGATGAACTACAAGCTCTTGTACCCCCTCAATGTAAATACCCCCCAAAAAACCTTACAAGCAGCAAAATCTCACCCCTACACAGTAGAGATCCCTAGAGGTAAGAAAGCCTTCTAGTCTAATAGTTTCTTCCCCAGCACTGCTAGACTCCCTTCCAGATTCCTGCTACTCCAACTGTACTGACATGCAGAAGTTCAAGTGTAATGTGAACAGACATCTTGCTGCTCAACTCCCTACATAGTATCCCTGTAACTTACGTCCCTGATAGTTGCCTCTTATATCAAAGTGGCACTGTGCCTTGTTTGGGGTTAAAATGGAATTAAAAAAATTATTTAAAAAATAGGTAACCAAATATATTTACATATTTAAAAACATATTTTTAAAAATATGTCAACAAACATATTTAAAATATTTAATTTGATTAAAAATGGGCGATTTCATCGATTTCGACAGTGTGGAATATTTGTTGATCCTCATTCAATCTTAGAAAACGTCGGGTCTCCTTGCTAGTTTTTGGTAAACGATTGTGATTAGCTATGGCCTCTGTCAGTAAAAGTTAAAGATGACCAGCCATTTTCCTATTCTCGTTTTTGTGCGCCACATTTTTCCTTTAATCATTTATGTGAATAAATATTACATAAAAGGTTCACACAGTAGATATTTTATTGGTGTCAATTTTCAAATCTACACCTTTGAAAAAGTTTAAGTTTTGGGGGTTGGCCTTTTACATCTTGTATCGAGCGTGTCGTGCGATGCTATACTGCTTATAACTGTAATCGACTGCGCATGTGCAAATTTCTCCGCCGTCACCATGGAAAATGGTGGCGAAATTCAAACAACACTTTCGCCGAAATAATAAATCGTCTCCCAGAAGTTTGTGTATGTAAAATGAAATAGAATATGCCAGACAAAGAAGAAAATCTCCTAATTGTAATCTCCATTTTGGGAGGTAATTTATTTATTTATTTGGTTCTTCAATAGTTTTGGTTTTCAAATATTAAAATAGGAAAACGGATATGTTTTTATTTTTCCTCCTCAGCTGATTTCATGTCTGGTCTCGTTTTTTTTTTTCTTTTTTATTAACGAAAACTTTTTTCTTATCGAACTTCGGTATTTTTAAGAATTCTTTACGTTTATTAAAATTAAATATAATTATGTCTTACAAAAAAAGAAAAGAAAATGTACTTAAGCATTTATGTTATCGTGCTGAAAATAACGTTATTTTGAAAGCCATTCTTAACACGTGGAAGTGAGGATGTTTTGTTACTATTTCTGTGCTTCCACCTAACAATTTAATAAAAATAGAGGTGCTAGTGCACTTACTGATCCGCGCTATTTTTTAAATCGTATTTCCAAGTTTAATTAAAGTTTTATGATGTTTTTTTTTTTTTTATTCAATTGTAAGGTTGAAGTATAGAATAAGTACAAAACACCCTCCCCCTCCTCAAGTTAAGAATAGCTTTTTAAATAATAACGTTATTATTTACGTCCGGATCACTCTCTGCACTAGTACCAAAAAAGATATCGTGAAACTTGAATTTAACTTAAAAATACTATTTAAAAATAGCACGGTAACATAAGTGCATAAGCACCAAAATCAAATTAATTAAAACAAAAGAAAAACTATTAACTAAAAAAAAAAACCCAAAAAACCCTAAATAATTACGTTTCCTTAAAAATTTAATAGTTTTATGTATTTTCTTACGGTACAAAGTTGATAATTGTTTTTAAAATTTTTTTTATTTCTTTCCATCCTAAAATTCATGATACTGACAGCGTTAATGTCCAATTTTTTTGTGCACATGTTTGAAAAATTTACCTCGCCTCATATTAAAATAACGGTCAATAGATTCTTATTTTAGTTACAATAAATTATTTAGAATAAAATAGGGTACTTATATGCGCTTTTGTTACAATGCTGAAATAATAACATTACTATTTAGAAAGCTATTCTTAACATGGGATTTTTTTTTTTAATTAGCGTGTACTTTCACCTAACAATTTAATAATAATAATTAGAAAAAGGATATCGTAAAGCTTGAATTTAACTTGAAAATAATATTTAAAAAAAATAGCACAGTAATAAAAGTGCATGAACACCTAAAATAGATTTTGGCATTTTCTTCAAACAATTTATTGACTTAAAACCACTTTTTAAGGGGGGGGGGCGGAATGAAAAGCAGTAATTTTTAGTTATAACCACGAAACTATTTTGTAATAGTCCTTAAGACTATTACAAAACTCTAGGACCTTTGTTATTATTATTCCTGGTATTCATAAATGACCTCCCTGATAAAATAGTCTCTGAGATGGGTATATTTGCTGACAACACCACGCTCTATAACAGGCCATGACGGGATAATGAATGAACACATATCCAAAGCAATGGTGGAAACCCTAGAGGAAAACCTCCAATCTGTAGTGGAATGGGGTCAAAAACGGATGGTAATGTTCAATGCCGCCAAGATTAAGCTTATTTCCTTTAATAATTACAAGAAACCTTCTCAACCACCAATAGCAATGGCTAAAGATACATTACCTGAAAGTACTATGTTCAAACTCCTCGGCTTAACGTTCACAGGGAACATGAGTTGGAACAGACACATCGAAAGCATTGCCAAGGCTGTTGTGAAGAAGGTGAGCTCTCTCTACCGTGCTAGAAAGTTACTTATGCCTGAAGGTATCCTGTACCTCTACAAGGCCACCATTCGCCCATGTATGGAGTATTATTGTCACATTTGGACTGGTGCATCTGCTGCTGGTTTCTCACTCCTGAAAAAAGAGAGTTGCCTAATCAACTAATAAGTCCCAAACTGTCATCTAAGCTTCAGCCTCTGTTTTATCGACGAAATGTTGCATCGCTCTACCTGTTTTACAAGTATTTTAATGGTGGATGCTCTGATGAACTACAAGTCTTGGTACCCCCGACAAACCCGGCAAGCAGCAAAGTCTCACTCTTACACAGTAGAGATCCCTAGATGTAAGAAAGCCTTCTACTCTAATAATTTCTTCTCCAGAACTGCTAGATTTTGGAATTCCCTTCTGAGTTCCTGTTTCTCCAACTGTACTGACATGCAGAAGTTCAAGTGTAATGTGAACAGACATCTTGCTGCTCAACTCCCTACATAGTATCCCTGCAACTTATGTCCCTGATAGTAGCCCCCTACATCAAAGTGGCACTGTGTCTTGTTTTGGGGTGAAAATGTAATTAAAAAAAAATACTATAATTTTGTCTGATGTTCATTGGATGGATGTAATAATTATTGCTTTCAATGTGATTAATTTTCATTTGTTATCGCAAGATGGCATCCATTTTTAAGGATTTTTCACTTGTTTGAAAGCTTCGTATTTTTCTTGTGAAAATTCCCTCACAGACCGATATCTTGCAATAAGGTGGAGTTTCTCATTTTCAACAAACTTTGAATGATCATAACAGTGGATAATTGAGCTACTGAAATAAATTTGGTATCATTATTGTTTTCAAATTTTTTTATTTTTAATTTTTATTGTTTGCAAATTTTTTAATTTTTATTTTTTACAAATTTTTATTTTAACTTTTTTATTTAATTTTTTAATTGTTTTAATTTAAAATTTTTTTTTATTGTTTGCAAATTTTTTATTTTTTAATTTTTAGGTCGCAATTTTCCTAAAAGACTGCAGCATAAGTTAATAATTGATACAAAATTCGATGGAGAACTGCTGTCAACAGATCCTGTTGATCACACGGAACGCCCGAACATAACACAGGAGTTGGCATGGCAGCTGGACAAGAAGGGCCTGCAACAGCATCGATTGCATAGGAGTTCAATTAAAGTGCAGTGCTATGCATACGACACAATCAGTACAGTTAAAGAGATGATTGGTTATGTTGTACTGGATCTGCGGTCAGCTACTCTGAAACAGGTAAAGTGAGAGCTTTTGAAGAGTGCAAACCTCCCCCAAGGTTCCATTTACACAGTTGATGAGTCAAGTTTTGAATCTTTCTTCAAACTTTTTATATTGTAATTCAGTATTGTTTCTATCATTAGCATCATATTTGTCAGAAGCAAATTCTTGTCCAATACTTCTGTATATTTGAATGCAAGTTCAAACTCGCTGCAAGCCAATTCAAATGTTGATTTTTTTTTTTTTTTTTTTTTTCCAAATTTATTTAGTACTAGCAACCCGCCCGGCATTGCCCAGTCATAAAATACGTTTAAATCTGATATTTTGATTAATGCAGATTTTGTATTTATTATTATACTAGCCTGGGTGTTTGGAGGTGTGTGTTGAGCAAAAAAAAAAAAAAAAAGTGGTAGTAGACAGGCATGCTCAATCCTGTGATGCAAAGGTGGAAAAAAAGTGAAAGAAAACCTGACGTCTTACCCCTACTCCATGATGCAACCGGAAGTTCGGATTGTTGAAATTGGTAAAGTCATTCCAACCCATATGATGACTTGCAAAAATGGTGACACAAATAACCGACCCTCCTTGTAGAAAACTGCCCAGTTGAGGGTGAAGGAATTAATGTTTTTAGCCAATTTTTTGGTATTTGTTGTTCAAGGTGTTGAGCTTCAAAACGATACCGATTTCGTGGAAATCTGTTGCCCCTGTCAAAAGTTTTAGGCAGACATAGGTACATACATACATACATACATTTAAACAGACAGATGAGATTTATAGATTATATTGGACCCAATATATAGTAATGATTTAAAAAGTTAAAAAAAAACCCAAAAAACCTCATACGCCACCACTGAGAATCAAAACCAAAATGTTTAGCTTACGATTTACTTTTTCATTTGACGTGAATGCCTGAGCTATGAAGACATGTTTGCTGCAAGGCTAAAAATTAAAACCTGAAAAATAGCTATTATGTTAAGCATGCATTCGTAATGACGTCGCTCGACCTTACCTAGCAAATTCCATTTTTTTAAATTTTCACACTTTTGCATCAATTTTCCTTGGCTAAAACACAAGTAGAAAGTTTTGTATGGGTTTGATGGGTTCGAATACCCTATATATTAAGTTTCATGTGTGTAGACCAAAAACTGACAGGAGTTTTGTAGGCAAAACTTTTTAAACAAATATATATATGCAAACATAAATATATATAAAAGAGGTTTTTGTTTACTATAAGCTTTTTACACAAATGTTACGCAAGTATAAATCATGTAGAATATCTGCATGAATATGATTATACATAATAGTTAACTAAAAATGATCTTCCATAAGAAAACTAAAAAAACTAATAGGGAATTAAAATGAATGTTTAAAATAATGTGCAAATTAGCTAGATCTCTTACAGATGAATGCAATTCCATGACCCATATATGACAAAGTTGTATTTTCTTTTTAAATAAATAGAAAAAATGGTTTTAAATATGAATATCAATACACAAAAAAAAAAAAGTTATAGGAGTATAGATAAGATCAGTACACAAAATTAACTTTTAGATATTGTAGCAGGAAAAAAAAAATATATATACATATTTTTTTAATGGAAATTGCTCTAGACAAGGTATGAAGCCACTTGATGTAAGGAGCGAAAAAAATGCTACTTCAAAGTAAAAAATTAGCCAACAACAACAATAAGTATTAGATTTTAAGAACAAAGGTCATGATACTGCATACCTGCATACCACTACCCGACAACGTAAAGATGGATCAAAGTCTCATCAGGGCTTTACTTCACCATATTGTATGAAGTATTAGCAAAATTATGCCAAGTAATTTTATTTTCATGTGTAACTATAGCCTTGGTCGCAGCGCCTCAAATATGAAGCCCATAGGTTTTTGTTCACAGTAGTAGGTACAAATTAACTGCGATCTCAAGCTGTGGGATCACGAATATAACGTCTAGTCTCAGACTTTTTAAATGTATTCAGATAATACACTGGACGCTGGAACTACACATATATTATTGAATTTAGTTCAGAGATGCACAAATATGGGCAGACCTTAAGTCCGTGTAGCAACACGATTTCCACACCAGCAGGTTTTCGGAAATATTAAAACAGTCCTTTTGCTCTCTAGAATATCTCGGAGTTTGGTCATCTGGTCGCTTATTCTTGAGAATGTTTTGATGATGGCCTGTGTGAAAACTACTAGTGAGATAATAATAATAATAATAAGAATTATAATTATAATCTAAAAAGTGTATTATAGATTTTTTTTTCTCGATGTAAGCATTGCATAAATTGGAATTGGAATCCATTTTTGACCTCATTCCACCACAGACTGAAGCTCTTTCTCTAGGTATTCTGTCATTGCTTTTGCTTTGTGTTCATTTGTTTTCCCCTCGTGCCTGCTATAGAGTGTGGTGTCAGCAGCAAATATGACCATCTCAGAGACTATTTTATTAGGGAGGTCATTTATGAATATCGGGAATAATAAAGGTCCAAGGATCGACCCCTGAGTAACACCCACATTTATATCATATTGTTTGGACAACCTGGATTCTTCTCTTATTTAAGAAGCATTTAATTATGTTAAGTATTTGTCTGGTAATACCATAGGATCTGATTTTCATGAGAAGACCATTGTGTTATACCCTGTCTTAGATATATCTAGGGCTATTGCCTTCCCCTCCCCTACCTTATCCAGTGCATGGTATATTTGTTTAGATATTGCAGTTAAAATATCTGCAGTAGAATGGGCTTGCCTAAATTCATAGTTTTCCAGCAGTCAGGAAAGCATGATTTGTTAAGACATTTGTTGAAGAGTTTGGAGAGAACTGGAGCAACCTCAGCGGAGCATTTTTTTAAAAAGTACAGCCTGGATGAGATTAGGTCCACATGCATTTAAGGAGTCTAAGTTTTTTTATCATATCATGTACTTGAGAACGGGTGATTTTCAGATCATTTATTATGGTTTCTGTCTGCAGAGGAAAATCAGGGAGGGAGTGGTTTGCTGGGTCTAAAGTAGAGTTTGTGGCAAACTGACGGGCAAGCATGTTAGCTTTCTCGGTTGCTGTGCAAACAATCCCATGATATGCGTCTTCATTAGGCAAACATTTTGTAATTTTCTTTTTCTTTTCCTTCTTCCAGCATGGTGTGACTAGAAAAGCAAAGTCTATATGGTCTTAAATGGTGACTTTTTTTTTTTTCAAATGTTCTCCAATTAGACGGATCATGAGTAATTTGCATGAAATAGAGATATTTTTGTTGAGTAAATTTGAATTTTGTAAGTAAAGAAACCAATTTAATGGAGAATTAAAAAATAAAAACGATCATTTATTTTAAATTTTTTAATTTTCTGGAAAGGAAAAAGTATATCGCCAGGTGAAACTTTATATCTAAGTTGATTTTAAATTTAGATACTTTTTCATTACATTATCAGCAAGTTTATTACAGTAAGTAATATCTTAATATTACATTAAACATTTTACTGCAGCTGAGAGCTATGCATTATCACTAATGGCCACTAGCCAACTCATTTACTAACGTCCTCAACCCAGGAAGATGAGGGTGTATATGTCGTCATTCACTGATCCCGTTTTGCTCAGATATATAATAGTATAAAATTATATTTATGGTAAGTAAGCAATATAGAAATGTTTTTGTTTCATTCTTAAAGGAAATCATCAGGCTAAAAATTCATGTATGAAAGAGAGCGATTAGAAAAAATGTGGCATAAAATCACTTAAGACTTTTGTAAAACTTTGGCAGGATAAATGCAGTTGATTTTAAAACTGTATTATATGATTCAATTTGAGTGCAGATTTTTTTTTTTATAAAAGTTTGGCGCTTGTTCAGAATTACTCCTATATTAAAAAACAAAAATAAAGAAAAGTCTGTATGATGTACATACCTATGACAGAAAGAGAATATCATATTCCAAAAATTATGTAAATTGATTGAGTAGTTTTATTTTTAAATAAGAAAATCAAATTTTACATCTAACCAGGGAGCAACGATCTGGCGATGTCATCTTCAAAACAGTTTGAAAGAAGGGACATAACTCCAAATAATTCAAACTTGTGAGATTTTAAAAAGCCATTCTTAACAGAAGAGGACATTGGAAAAAATCAAATATGCTTAAAAATGATTTTGCTATTTAAAAATAAAGTTACATGATCAGTTTCTGTAACTTTTAGTATACAATATTTTCTTTGCATCATGGGTATCTACATCATATAGATTTTTCTTGATTTTTGTTTTTTAATATAGGGGGAATTTTGGACATTTACCAAAAGTTCTATGAGTTAGATGGGCATAATGTGCCAGCTTCCTGCAGGGAGGAAGGAAAAGCCTAATGTAAAGTGTTTGTTTTTTTTTTTTTTTGTTTTTTTTAGAGGCATTGAACTTTAAATTAAAATAAATCACAATAATATTTTTATTATAGAAATATGTAGTTTATTCCAAAAATTAATTTGGCATTTATAAATACAATATTGAGCATATGGCCACCCGTAGCTTGTGGTGTAATCTAAAGGTCCAATTTTCACAAACTATGCATTAAATTATGCTGTATTTTGGCAATAATGCATCAAATGTTGTCTTCTAAGTTGTTTATTTTGTCTGGTTTATCAATGTAAACATGGGACTTTACATATTTTCAAAGAAAAAAATATAATAAGGTTAAATTGTACCAATGAGGTGTTCAGTTTATTAGTCTATTTTGTGAAATTATTTATTCATTAAATGTATTCTCAATAAATTGATTATACAGGAGGTCCAAAAAGTCACTGAAGGGTTTTGAACTTAAATAGATTCTTTATTTTTGATGATATCTTTCTGTAATTTTAATGCAATCTGACTAAGACATTTGAAAATTTAAAAAAAAATGCAAAATTCAAACAATTTTTATTAAAAATAATGTCTTTTAAATGTTGCTTCACATATTTGTGATGACAGATTGCAGAATCTCTGGATTGCGATTGAACTCCCTTAATTTGTTCCTGATGTTTTCCTTCAATTCTTGTACGGTTTGAGGTTTGTTAGCATACTCTTTCTTTAATATATCTCCACAAGAAAATGTTATGGTAGTCAAGTCTGGGGAACGTGGTGGCCATTTTACATTGCCATAGCGAGAGATAATATGCGAAGCTGAAAATGGGCAACATTTAAAAGACATTATTTTCATAAAGTTTTTGAATTTTGCATTTTTTAAAATTTCCCAATGTCTTAGATTATGTTAAAATTACAGAAAGATATGATCAAAAAATGAATCTATTTTAAGTTCCAAACCCTTCAGTACCTTTTTGGACACCCTGTATAATTTGCAATTTGGAACTGCTACTCAGGTGTCAGTATCTTCATAATGAATTGCCAAACCAAGCCGAACTCAAAATAACCTAAAGCTACCAAGTCTACAGTAAAAGATAATAGAGTTGTCAATTTAAAGTTTGTTGCCTCTAAAAAAAACACCCTGTATTTATTAACGTAAGAATCTGTTAATAATTTTGTTATGGTTAAGCATTAACAAAATCTATAAAAGGAGATAAGAAATATAACATACCAACATGTGGTAGCGTGTAAAATGTATCGGGTTGGTGCAAAAGTTTTTGCTAATTTAAAATTTCATTATGAAAATGTAAAAACTGAGTTTTTGAACATCTTTATTCATGACAATAATGACCTTTCCTCTATAACTTGATTCCATCTGTCAACGAGCTTATAAATGATTCGCTTGTAAAATTCTTTAGATTCTGATGTGAAATATGAATCGAACTCTTGTTCAATCTCGTCTCGTGATGCTAACCTAAGGCCATCTAAACGGGGTTGTAATCCTCTAAATAAGTGATTATCTGATGAAACTAGGTCAAAAGAATATGCAGGATGAGGCAAAAATTTCCCAACCAAATTTAACTAGATCTTTGATCAGTAGTGATGGGTGAGGGCAAGCATTATCATGATGGAAGATGGCTTTCTTTCTGTTGATTAAAGAAGGTGGAGATGGGTGAGAATGTTTAAAAAAAAATATGACTGATGTTTTAATAATTTGAAAGAAAAAGTTATGAATTAATCATGGTGTAATATGTTTGAGTAATAAAAATATGCATAAAATTGTTTTAAAATGCCCTTCTACAAACTAACAAAAACTTTTGTACCGATCTGATATATTAAACTGATGGTGTCTTGTAATATTTGCATTTATGTTTTGATTTGATTTGTAGACCTCCAAATGGCATCCTCTTCTTCATTCCAAATATACAAGATATAAACCGGAGATTCAGCTCGGACTTTATCTTGACCATGACGTTGGAGACACAAGTGGAAAGAAGCTTGAAGACATGGCTGGTCAGTTTAATGCTTTTCTTATATATACATATTTACAGGGTTGAACAAAATAATGGAAACACATTAAAATTTTCAAATTTATTTCAATAACTGTCAATCCCATCTGATTATTTTTACTATCTTGCAATATCTTCGTTCAGTCTCAAGAGACAAAGGATACCCTCTGTAAGGGTACCTATTTACAATGCCCCCCCCCCCCCCACGGGACAGAGTTAGATACCAGGGTTGTTTTTTAACGTGGAGAAAAGGTACAAAAATAAAATAAATTGTCTCAGTTGTGAAGGACTGCTCCTCTACCAAAAAAGAACAAGAAATGGAAGTGCAGCATCTGAAAAACAGATACTACACTTTGATCTTGGGTAGCTGCACATGTAATTGTTAGGCAAGGGTTGCGCATTCCTTAACCACACCTCTCCTGAATCAGCGCTGCTCGAGTTCAGTGGCAAGGGGAAGTTCTAAATAACTAGAAACAATGCTGAGATAAGCAGAGAGCACATACAGCACCTGGAATTCCAAAATGGCCACCCATTTTAGTACTGATCACGCTCAACGTCGCTTAACTTTGGTGATCTAATGGGAACCATTGTGTCAACATGTATTATGCTGTATATATGTTAACATTAAAAAAAAAACATGAATTGATAAATAAAATAAAATACTGTCATAAACTGAGTATAAGCAAAAATAAAAAGGTAATGATGACAATCCAAACTTCAAACATAATTCCTGTTCCTCAAATGCTGAAATGACTCTGATAAATTTTCAGCAACATCATTTTCACTGCTCTCTCCAAAAGCGAATTCACTGTGTTCAATCTGTTCTTAAGTTAGTTTGTCTAAACACATGCAAATTTGTCGCATTTGAAAATTAATTTTAAGTATAAAAACATACCATTATGAATAGGTTTTTTCTTTTTTTTTTTTTTCTGGTTAACAGGAACTCATTACAATAAAAACATCTGGGCAGGAGCTGCTAGAAAGGACTTGGCCTGCCTTGATAGAGTTCAAAATAGACTTCGTAGCCTCGTAGGAGATGTCCTTTTCTCTTCCTTGCAACCTCTATCTCACAGAAGAGATGTTGCGAGTTTGTCTCTGATGTATCGTTATTTTCATGGAAAGTGTTCGACTGAGCTTCAATCTATGGTCCCCCCTCGCAAAACTTTCACAAGAAACACTCGTCTAGCTGTAAACACTATCAATAATTCCCCCCACTCTTTATCTGTACCTAAACGTAGATTCCATGAACAAAGCTTTTTTATTAGAACTGCACGCCTGTGGAATTGTCTTCCGTTTTCCTGCTTTCCGGCTGACTACAATATGGTTGTGTTCAAGTCTAACGTAAATAAGTTCTTGATGAGCCGTTCCATATAAGTTATCAAATTTAACAAATTTTCATTACTAATGATTATTATATTGTCCAATTTCTACTGTACACTCTTTAACCCTTATCCTTGAGTGGCCTCTTGGCCTTGATAATGAGTTGATACCTATGAAAAAAAAAAAGAAAAAGTCCAATGTGAACAAGTTCTAATTGAATCGTCCCCCTAAGTAATCCAAGTTTCAAAATTCCCACTGTTTACTATGCTAAAATCACAATGACTAATGTATACCTATTAACCCTTATCCTCGAGTGGCCTCTGGGCCTTGATAAGTGGTGACACCCTTGTAAAAAAAAAAACCCCCAAAAAAAACATCTCATTTAATTCTCAAGTGGTAAGTTTTTGTTTCTGTTTTCATAACAAACAAAAGTGGCACCAAAATTTGTAATATTTTCACTAAAATCCAATCGTTTGTTTTAATTATTTTATTTTTATCAAATAATTATTGATGTAAAATTAGCAGTTTTAACCCAGTGTTTCCTGCGTAGAAATATATTGCTTTTTTAGGAATAAAATTTTTACATAATTATGTTTACAAATTATTTTTTTAAAAAGCGAATTATTTTAAATCTTAATAGCAATAAAAGTGTTGGGGTCGATGTGATAGTTGTCGAGTGGGGGTTGGGCATGTGGTAATACAATAACAAGCCATTTAAAATATTTAATATTTTCATTAAAATCCAATTACTTGTTTTAATAATTACTATCAAATAGTTATTCATGTAAAACTGTAAAACTAACAGAACTTACCTAGTGTTTCTCACATGGAAATATATTGGAAGATTTTTTTTTTTTAAGGAAAAAATTTCTTATATAGTCATGTTTACAATTTTTACCTTGAAATAAAAGTTAAAAATAACATTTGTAATATGAGGTCAAGTAATAAAAAAAATGTTTGCATTTTTTTTATGTTGATTACAGGAAGTTGTAAAACGGCAAATAGCTTTAATGGATTGAAGGTAATTCTAAATTTAAAAAAAAAAAGCAAATTATTTTAAATCTTAGAAATACCAATAATTATATATATATATATATATATATATATATATATATATATATATAAAAGTGAAAGTGTCTATCTGTCTGTATGTTTACATTTCCCTATGCAATAACTCTGTCAATTTTTAGTCTACAGACTCGAAATAAATTTGATATACAGGGTACTGAGATTTGGGAAAATCGATGTGATCGGTTTTTGGCCAGAAATTTGCTGATTAAGGGGTCAAAGTTCAACGATTTGACCTTTTGAGAAATCTACCAAACTCCTCCGACAATTTTGGGTCTACACACTTGAAATTTTAGATATAGGTTCCTTGGACATGGATCTAACTTAATAACTTGATTTGAGCCCAAAACAATTAATTTTAAGGGGTCATAATAGGGGTCAAAGTTAAAAAAAATTGACCGCTTTTTTTTTTTTTTGCTCAACATACACCTCGAAATACCCGGGCAACGCTGGACACCCATGCTAGTATAATACATTCTTCATTGAGATATCCTGTTTAATTTTATGTTTTATGAAGCAAAAAAAAAAAATGTATTAAACAGTGAATTTTGTTTCTTTCTAATATATCTGGTGCAAAAGCTTTTGTTTGTAGAAAAGACATTTTAACTTATTTGATGCATATTGTTGATGGGCACTCACGACATGCAAAACATTTGATTTTCAGCTTCTTAGTCTTCATTTTTATTGTCGAAAATACGTTATTTACTTTTCTTCAAACAAATGAAATTTGATATCTTCCAATGCCAAAATATAAAATGAATTTTAAATTAAGAAAAAATTAAACGCAATATTTCTCATTCTTTTTATAGTCATAATTTTAGCATTATAAAATGTAATGTACAGCATTTCTCTCTGCTTTGTACATTATAATGAAATATTTCCAATGTTAAAGACAAAAAAAACGTCTAAAGTTTTTTTTACATCCAATGAGTATTTAGGCCCCCCAATTGGAGAGGGACCTATGTTTTCATTGGCATCCGTGTGTCCATTCGTGCGTCTATTGCAGCATAAGATTTGATTATATAATGTTATAAATTGAATTTAAAAAAAAATTCTTGATGCTGCAATTTTTTAAGTTATAAATTTATTATATTTTTTACTAGAATATCTTGTCCTTTTCTTTTTCAGTTTTAACAACTAGCCCTTTACTTTTCCATGTTTAAGCCGAACCATATTACTTTTCATCTGCTTTCAATAAAATCCCCCCAATTATCTCCCTTTCATGCTTTCCTTCCATGTTTCATTTGTTACTTCTCTTTTCGAATTAGTAGCAACAGTAGTCGCTGAAGCGACGTGGTTGCTATGGAAACCAGTCATATAAAAAGCGTTGCTCACCTCCTTACATATTTTCATGATTTTGGACACTAGAAAATTCATCATAACTTTTGTTTTACTGAACGAAAATTGAAAATTCTTTTCACAATATATATAGCTGAGATGATGATCTATAAACTGTATATAATTGTTTGAAATTTGGTTGAAAAATGAGTGAGCAGTGAAGCTTTAAAGCAGTTCTAAATGACTGAAACTGCCACTTAACCATATATTCAAACACAGTAGTGTTTGAATGATATATGTTTTATATATCATTCTACATGTAATATGTTATGTTCTTATTTGCGTCAGGTGGTATATCTGTGATGCTATATATTTCGGGAAGTCTTATTTTTATCAGGCATGTGTTTGACTTTCAAACATGCATGGTGGATCTTACTGTAGCTATTTCACAGAATTTGGAAATTATTTTATTTGTTGCAAATGTGTTAGCACTCAATATTATTTATAGTTTAATATGTAACCTTCATTGCTTATCTTTATATTCTTAACTAATCATTCTATTCATTTTTTAATTTTTTTAATTTTTTTACTGCAATTCTGTTAGATTGAGCAGAAATTGGAAATTAATTATCGGACATGTGTTAGCATTCAATATTCTTTATAGGTTTTCTTTTTTTATTTTAATAATATCTAACCATTATTATTTACCTTTGTATTCTTAACTGATTTTTATTTGTTGGGATTAAAACCTTACCTTAACAACTATTCTTATAGTTTTATAACAATTTGGTTTAATTAATATTTTTGATGACAAACCATAACTAAATTTAAAAATCTTATTTAAAAAATAATTTGGTAAAGAAACAAAAATATTAACAAACAAAACTAGCATAGTTTAAACAAAAGGTGAAAAAAAAAAGATTCTTGGACAATGGCAGATAATTAAAATTTTCTTTTTTTTTTCTTCAGATTTTTTATTTTCATATTGATAATTAAAAAAAAAAGTTTTTTTTTCTTTCCTGTTTCTCCATTTTGAGTTAAAAAATTTTTTTTTTTTCTTTTTCAATTCTATTTATCTCTCCCATGCTAGGATGATGCAATCAAGGTCTGAGAAAGTGATATTTGAAAAGCCAGCACCCTAGAGGAAGAGCACTCTGAACTGCAAAAAATGCCAAAAGGGGCACCTCAGGCGATTAGCAATAAACTAACTCCTTCTCAAAGGGAAAAGATACTAAATTCCTGGAAGCTCAAACAAAGACAATAGGAAAATAGGGATACTTTTGTTGCATTCTGAATATCTTTATCATTATATATTAGAAGATGCACCCGGAGTTGCCCGGTATTAAACATAACATTATATTCATTTAAGATCGAAGCCCAAACCTCAAGAAAATTTTTACAATGAGTGAAACCATCAACAAGCAAAAATCTGATGACCCCCCCCCCCCCGGGTCACGAATTTTCTATTTATACTCCTTGGCAGCTTTTTTTGTCGGATGAAAACCGATTAAAAAGTTTTCAGCATATCTGATTAACCTACATACCAAATTTCAACTCCGTATATTAAAAATGCGTTGAGTATATAGGTTGAGAAGTGTCCTCAAACACATTCTCACTTTTATAGATATATAGATATACATAGATTTTATTGAATTTGTTTTTCATTTTTTGTTCATTTAGAAGTATCAAAACATGTCTAAACTGCAAATGTCATTGTGTAATTATTTTATCCTTTTGTCAGATGTCAGCGTGAAACATCCGAACCTTTTGTGTCCAGTCTTAAATGAATCAGAAGGCTATTATCAAATTGGCCCAGCTGATGTTTGTAAGGACATTTTTATTTTGTCTGTGACAGTAGGATACGCTACAAATCTTGCACAGGTGAGTATCAAAGTTTTTAAAATAATTTTTTTTAAATATAAAATTTTATTTTATAAAAAAAAAAAAAAAAATAAAATTGATTTTCTTTTTTCTCAGCTGATTCCTGGTTCAACACCGATGCCTGACAGTTCAGCTGGGTATCATTTCTATTATTCCCTTTTCGGCAACAACGTAACCAATGAATCCTTCTCCAATCTTATCCGACCAGAATTTGCACCTGAACGAGCGTCAGTGAAAATTCGAAGTAACCTTCAAGTTTTGTCCATCTTCCTTTCGAAGCAACCAGGAATCCAGGTATGCAATTTCACTTTTTGACATTTAACAACGTAGACTTACTTACATTTTGAAATTTTTTTATAAATCACGATAGATTTAAAGATATAGATTTTTTTATAGATCATGATAGATTTATAGATATAGATTTTTTTATAGATCACAATAGATTTATAGATATAGATTTTTTTATAGATCACGATAGATTTAAAGATATAGATTTTTTTTATAGATCACGATAGATTTAAAGATATAGATTTTTTTATAGATCACAATAGATTTAAAGATATAGATTTTTTTTATAGATCACGATAGATTTATAGATATAGATTTTTTTATAGATCACGATAGATTTATAGATATAGATTTTTTTATAGATCACGATAGATTTATAGATATAGATTTTTTTTATAGATCACGATAGATTTATAGATATAGATTTTTTTATAGATCACGATAGATTTAAAGATATAGATTTTTTTTATAGATCACGATAGATTTAAAGATATAGATTTTTTTTATAGATCACGATAGATTTAAAGATATAGATTTTTTTTATAGATCACGATAGATTTATAGATATAGATTTTTTTTATAGATCACGATAGATTTATAGATATAGATTTTTTTATAGATCACGATAGATTTAAAGATATAGATTTTTTTATAGATCACGATAGATTTAAAGATATAGATTTTTTTTATAGATCACAATAGATTTATAGATATAGATTTTTTTATAGATCACGATAGATTTATAGATATAGATTTTTTTATAGATCACGATAGATTTATAGATATAGATTTTTTTATAGATCACGATAGATTTAAAGATATAGATTTTTTTATAGATCACGATAGATTTAAAGATATAGATTTTTTTATAGATCACGATAGATTTAAAGATATAGATTTTTTTATAGATCACGATAGATTTAAAGATATAGATTTTTTTATAGATCACGATAGATTTAAAGATATAGATTTTTTTATAGATCACGATAGATTTAAAGATATAGATTTTTTTATAGATCACGATAGATTTAAAGATATAGATTTTTTTATAGATCACGATAGATTTAAAGATATAGATTTTTTTATAGATCACGATAGATTTAAAGATATAGATTTTTTATAGATCACGATAGATTTATAGATATAGATTTTTTTATAGATCACGATAGATTTAAAGATATAGATTTTTTTATAGATCACGATAGATTTAAAGATATAGATTTTTTTATAGATCATGATAGATTTAAAGATATAGATTTTTTATAGATCATGATAGATTTAAAGATATAGATTTTTTTATAGATCACGATAGATTTAAAGATATAGATTTTTTTATAGATCATGATAGATTTATAGATATAGATTTTTTTATAGATCACGATAGATTTAAAGATATAGATTTTTTTATAGATCACGATAGATTTAAAGATATAGATTTTTTTATAGATCACGATAGATTTAAAGATATAGATTTTTTTATAGATCACGATAGATTTAAAGATATAGATTTTTTTATAGATCACGATAGATTTAAAGATATAGATTTTTTTATAGATCACGATAGATTTAAAGATATAGATTTTTTTATAGATCACGATAGATTTAAAGATATAGATTTTTTATAGATCACGATAGATTTATAGATATAGATTTTTTTATAGATCACGATAGATTTAAAGATATAGATTTTTTTATAGATCACGATAGATTTAAAGATATAGATTTTTTTATAGATCATGATAGATTTAAAGATATAGATTTTTTATAGATCATGATAGATTTATAGATATAGATTTTTTATAGATCACGATAGATTTAAAGATATAGATTTTTTATAGATCATGATAGATTTATAGATATAAATTTTTTTATAGATCACAATAGATTTATAGATATAGATTTTTTTATAGATCACGATAGATTTAAAGATATAGATTTTTTATAGATCATGATAGATTTATAGATATAAATTGTTTTATAGATCACAATAGATTTATAGATATAGATTTTTTTATAGATCACGATAGATTTAAAGATATAGATTTTTTATAGATCATGATAGATTTAAAGATATAGATTTTTTTATAGATCACGATAGATTTAAAGATATAGATTTTTTATAGATCACGATAGATTTAAAGATATAGATTTTTTATAGATCATGATAGATTTATAGATATAGATTTTTTTATAGATCACGATAGATTTATAGATCACGATAGATTTATAGATATAGATTTTTTTATAGATCACGATAGATTTAAAGATATAGATTTTTTTATAGATCACGATAGATTTAAAGATATAGATTTTTTTATAGTTTAGGTAGGAAGGTAGGCTCGAAAACAAATATTAAAAAAACAAAGAAAAACAAAAAAAGTACAGTGACAATGTTTTGGGAGGGAGGTAGGCTCGAACCTGATGTAGGGGGAGGTACCCATGTGTGTGTTGGGGGGGGGATAGATCAAAAAGAAGGCTCGAATTAAAAAAATGAACAAAAAAAAAAACAGCGAAAAAATACTTTGGGAGGGAGGCAGGCTCGAACCTGAAGCCTTGAGGTTAATAGTCTGATAACATACCATTAGGCCAGGAAGCCAAGGACTTTTGATTAGTCGAAAATAAGCGTTTAAAAATTGAGGGTGGTTTTTCTAGGTCAAATCTTACGCCATAGCAGCAGCAGCAAACGAATTCACAGTGCGAATTTTTGTTGTAATTTTAAGATAATAGTGGATGAAATAAAATATATTTACGACCACGTTTCGTAAGTGTAAGATATTATGATCTGTGTAGCATATAAAAAGTTATAAGAATGATCGAGCAAGCCGAGAACCGCCCCAAAAAAAGCCTTTGGCGGACATACAGAAAAAATGCACACACACACACACACACATTTTCGCTTTTATATTTATAGACTAGCGGGGGTACCCGGCGTTGCCCGGGTGTTTGTAGGTTTGTGTGGTGTTAAATAAAAAAGAACTGGGGGGGGGGGGGGAGGTAGGATTGAACCTGAAGCCCTAAGGCGAAGTTTGAAAATAAAATCGGCCAGCCAGAATGAGTTAGTGAAAGATGTTTGAATTTATTTAAGTAAGAACCAAATTGGCAGGTGCGTGTCCAGAAGTCGTCAAGCGTTACGACGATGACGATGTTGTCAATGACCAGGTTTGTTTGTTATAAGCGAAGTAAAAAAAGAAAACAACGTTAACATTTAAGCGGAAAAAAAAACACAAAAAAAAACTAATGTAAGGCAAATGAACGATGAAAACAGAAAAACGAACATGTGAAAAATGGCTTAAATAAGCCTCTTTCGATATTAAAATTGAAAAAATTGGTGGGTATCCGGGTGTTTTTGATTGTGTGGTCGGGGGTGAATAAGCAAAGTAAAAAAAAAACAGAAAAACGAACGTTACGTGAAAAATGGCTTAAATAACTCTGGTTCAATATTTAAATTTTAAAAATTAAAAAAAAAAGAAAGACATCTCACACCACGATTCGAACCCAAAACGTTTAGATAATAAACCAACGCACTAATCAACTGACCTAACACGACATACATGAAATTTGTTCAGTCTTTCAACTATTTAAAGTAAATCAGGTCATGACGTCATCTGGCGCATGCGTAGAACCGCTCATCGTCACGAGAAGACTGTTTTTGTTGACCCCCACCCCTGTCGAAAATTGTCGATTTCAGGGTGAAAAAATTCAAGTTTTTGGTCAATTTTTCGATATTTTTCGAGTGAAGGATGGGGCTTCGATATGATACCGAGTTTGTGAATTTTTGTTGTGTCTGTCGAAAGTTTTTAGCAGACACACAAACATACATACATACATTTTCGCTTTTATATATATAAACTAGCGAGGGGACCCGGCGTTGCCCGGGATATGTGAAAAAAACCCGAAGTGTTGACGTGCAGTTGGAAAATAGTAAAGTGTTTTTAAAAAAAACAGGTGCGCATTGTTGATTGACGTGACGGCGATAGGTATTCAGCAGTTATTTTGTGCGGGACAGTTTTGTTTTTAAAAACCCGCTCCCTGTTTATTAGGAGGAGCAAAATGAAAGCTACAGTCTGATATGACGAAGTCGACGTTGACCAAACTGGCTCTGGGCCTGTGATTAGAGTCGAGGTTCGCTTTTTTTATACCGAAAACCGAATGTAACGCGTGCCGATGCGGGAAATGTGGAATAATTAACGTTTTAAAGTCAATAAAACTAAATAGACAGGCGAGGTACGTGGATAATTCGTAGATTTTACAATTTATAGATGATATAAAAAGTTTTAAAAAGTTGTAAAGCGAGCAAGCGCTTCTTTGAAAGAAGCCTTTCGTGGACATTGAGGAAAAGTGAACACTTTCGCTTTTATATATATAGACTAACGGGGGTACCCGGCATTGCCCGGGTGTTTCGAGGTGTGTGTGCTCTTAAATTAAAAAGAAACCGGGGGTGGGGGTAAAAAGTTTTGGTAAGTTGGTAGGATCAAACCCGAAGCCCTGAGGTGAAGTTGGAAATTAAAATGTGAAAAAAGCATGAACCGTTAACCATTCGGCCAGTCAGAATAAGTTACTGAAAGATGTTTGGATTTATTTAAGTAAGAACAAAATTGACAGGTGCCCGCACGAAAGTCGTAGAGCTAACATTTTGTGCGAGCGTTACGACGACAACGACGACGTAAGCAATAGCTATTCAGCAGGTAACACTTTCTGCGGGGCAGTTTTTAATGAGGTCAATAACCCGGTTTGTTTGTTTTTACCTAACTTTGGGGATAAACAACACCCCCTGTTTATTGGGGGGGGGTGTATTGTGTTAAAATGAAAGCAACCATTTGATATGACGACGGTATGCCGACATTGACCAAACGTTACATCGCTTTCTAGAGACCATTGGCGCCAGCGGGGGAGGGGGGGTATCCGGCATTGCCCGAGTGTTTGGAGGGGGTGGGGGTGTTAATGAAAACCTAAGAATAATCAAAGTAAAAAAAGAAAACAGAAAGCGGGGGGTACCCGCGTGGGGGGGGGGGATGTAATCAAAACATCAAAAACAAAAAAAAAAAAACTAACGTAAGGCAAACGAACGATGTTAAATGTAAAAATCGAAAAAAGAAAACAGAAAAACAAACGTTAAAACCAAAAAAAAAAATACGTAAAAAAATGGCTTAAATAAGCCTGTATCGATATTAAAATTTTAAAAATCGGTGGGTACCCGGGTGTTTTTGGGTGTGTGTGGTCGGTCGGGGGTGTTAATGAAAACCTAAGAATAAGCAAAGTAAAAAACAAAATAGAAAAATGAACGTTATGTGAAAAATGGCTTAAATAACCCTGCTTCAATATTTAAATTTAAAAACTCGAAAAAAAAAAATCTCAGACCATGATTCGAACCCAAAACGTTTAGATAATGAACCAACGCTCTAACCAACTGAGCTAACACGACGTGCATGAACATGAAATTTAGTCAGTTCTTCAACTATTTAAACTAAATCAGGTCATGACGTCATCTGACGCATGCATAGAACCGGTCGTCGTCATGAGAGGACGGTTTTTATTGCCCCCCCCCCTGTAGAAAATTGTCGATTTCGGGGTGAAAAAATTAACGCTTTTGGCCAATTTTTCGATATTTTTTGGGCGAAGCATGGAGCTTCAGTATGATATCAAGTTTGTTAATTTTTGTTCTGTCTGTTGAAAGTTTTTAGCGGACACACAAACACACATACATACATACACACATTTTCGCTTTTATATTTATAGAAGACTTGGCGTTGCCCGGGTGTTTAGAGGTGTGTGTGCTCGGGCTGGGGTGGGGGGTGTGTTAATGAAAACATAAGAATAAGTGAAGTAAAAAAAAAACAGAAAAACGAACATGAAAAATAAAAACTCCCCCCCCAAAAAAGACGTGAAAAATGGCTTAAATAACCCTGCTTCAATATTAAAATTTAAAAAATCGAAAAAAAAAAAGACATCTCACACCATGATTCGAACCCAAAACGTTTAGATAATGAGGCCTCGTTCTAAGCAACTGAGCTAAGACGACGTCGCCGAAATGTGTGTCGCTTTTTCAAATATTTAAAGTAAATCAGGTTACGACGTCATATGACGCATGCGTAGAAGCGAACTCGTCATGAGAGGACGGTTTTTGCTGACCCCCCGCCCCTGTAGAAAACTACTGATTTCAGGGTGAAGGAATTAACGTTTTTGGCCAATTTTTCGATATTTGTTGGGTGAAGGTTGGAAGTTTAAAATGATACCGATTTGGCGAAAATCTGTGACCCGTGTGGAATGTTTTTGTGAGACATACATACAAACAAACACACATACATACAAACAAACATTTTTGCTTTTACATGTATAGATTATTTTGCTACAGGAATATTTTTTTTTTTAATTTATATTAATTTTGACATGCCATGTAAATATGTAATAGTGTTTTCACCTGAAATGCGTTTGTTTCAAAATCCACCATTCTGCACAAGCACCTTATTTTTAATATCAACAAAATATTTTTAGTGTCTGAATTAACTGTTTTTTTAAAGAATAGATAATGTTTCTGATTGTGAGTGCTAATATTCCAGAAAATGTCTGGCATATGTGTCGTGTGGATTTTTCTAAATGTTTTATAAAAAAATCAAATTTGTTTTGAAAATGTCCAACTTTTGTTTTGTGTTGACCGTGTAAATTATCTGACCATTCATGTTTCTTTTGTTTTTTAGATTCATTTGTGTTGCAAAGATGTTTCATTAGGTCGATGTGAAGTTCCACTAAACATGCTCTTACAAGATGGCAGCACTGAAATCTACATGCAGCCCGTTGTCTTAGATGGAACTTATAAAGTAAATAATTGCTTTATTGCTCTCTTTCTCACTATCTATCACTGTCTATCTCTTTCTCTATCACTCTATCTCTCTCAAAGCGGTTTTTTCTTAATTTTCTCCTTAACTTTTCTTTATTGTTCTGATGATATAATAAAGTTATATATAACTTTTATATCTCATCTTTAATTTTAACTTTATTGTTTGCTCCTCTTAACAGTGTTGAGCTTTTCTTACCTTGATAAGTGTTGCTTTATTAAAGACTAGGCAGGGGGGGCATTGCTCGGTTGTAAAATACAGTTAAATAAGAAAAAAAAAATGGGACTTGGGTGCCATCTTATGGTGTTATTAAAAGGACAAAAAATTCAGTGTGGTGGACGCCTGTTAGAAAATTGAGAATCTTAAAAGATAGGGAAGAGAAAAAAGAAAAAGTGCTGCGTTGTGGACGCGAACTTGTAAAAGTTAAGTTCATAAGCGAACGCGTTATCAATCGGATCACGATGACACATATTATGAGGTTGCAAATTTAGCTTTTTAAAATGAAACTGTGAATTAACTGTTCGTGCATGCGTGATTTAACAAAATCTGACCTTCCTACTTCAAACAAAACAACAATTCTACATGAAATAATTGACAATTTTTTTCTAATTTTTCCATATTATGTGTCCGAAAGATTGCTTTTTCTAATGCTACCAGGTTCGCGGCACTTTGATGCGGATGACAAATTTTTAGTGGCTATACAAACACAAACGGCTGAGATTTTATATTATAGATTTCCTCTTTGATAACATAATTATATTTTATATATATATATATATATATATATATATATATAATAAATTAAAAATATAAGGAGTAAAGTTACACAGAAATTTTATTACATTATCAGGTCAATAAGGATTAAAGAAAGGGGAAAAAGGGAAGAAACCTCTTAAAGCTGTGGCATTTCAAAGCTAAATGCTTCTCATCAGAAGAGGAGAAAAAGATGGTATGCTATAAAAATAAGGGTAAAAAGACAACACTTAGATTATTTAGCATTTAGATTAGAAATGAAAAACATCTTGATAGGCTTGTCTTATTGAAAATGTATTTTTTCAGGTTAATTTATTACTATATATATATATGTGTGTGTGTGTGTGTGTGTGTGGAACTATCGCTTCCTGAGGGAAGTTTCTTGGTTTGTCTGTGTCTTGTGGATGTTTCGAGAATGGTTGTTCTGTTGTGGCACCAGCTGCCCAGGATAATAAAAAGCAATGAAACTGTAGACACATTCCTTTACATTTTTTTTTTTTTTTTTTACACAGTGGTCACCACTTATCAAGGCCCGGAAGCCACTCAGGGATAAAGGTTATTGCAAGTACATTACGTTAGTGTGGAGATTTGATGAAGTGTTTACTTAAGGGGGCGATTCATTAGGAATTTGTTAATGTTGGACTTGAAGACATCCAAGTTGTAGTCAGGTGGGAAGCAGGCAGACGGAACAGAGTTGATATGACGTCAGCTATAATTGGCTATGCGTTGGCTGGTATGGGTCCGGTCATCTTTATGGACAGCATTTCCATCGTTGTTAATAGAAAGTAAGGACCTCTACTACTGAAAATTGAATGCTTCACAAAATAGTGAACAAAGCCTCTTTTTTTTTAATAACAAGGCTGATAGCCATTAGTCTCGTGTTCTCGTGTAATGAATGAATGCGTGAATGTAGGATTGACATGAAATTCTTAAAGATAAACTAAAATGGCCGAAAAATGGGCTGAAATTACTTAATTAAATAAAAAGTGAATGACTTAGAATGACTTTAATGAACTTAAGGATGAATTGATTGACCTTAAGAATGACTTGAATGCTTAAAAAATAACTGGAATCCTTTAAAAACAAATTGAATGATCTGGAGAATGACTTGAATGCTTTGAGACTGACTGGTTTTAAAGTGGGTGATCATTTTACATTAAATTAATACATAAAAGTGATCTCCCACTTTATATCACAAAGTTACAAACAAAAGGCCAAGAAAAGCTTAAAAAGCTAAGAACAGTATGTATTAACAACAGACCTTTGATCTTAACCAAAAAGTCCAAGCACAAAAGTGTTATGGACCGACTGACAGACAGACTGACCGACCGACGGAGTGACTTATAGAGTCACTTGCAACGCGACTAAAAATATGAATTTATTTATTTTTACAGTTAAGGAGCATTTTGAGATTCGACAGTTGAGACTTATCTGGTGCTGTCGGAATCCAAGCTTTAACTTTTTGCAATTACAATTATAATTCAATTTCCTTTCTTTGTAAGAGAAAAAGAGTGAAAAGGAAGAGAGAGAGAGAGAGAGAGAGATGCATACGTAACAAGCTTGCTGATGAGTTCCTTTTGGATTTGACCTTTTGAAGCCTGGGGTCTTGGATCATTTTGACACAACCAAGTTTCGTAAACACCTGTCAGTCAAACCTGGTTGATAAATTCTGACATTTTGAAAATCAAATAGCGCCTACATGATATGTGTGGGCTTCCCCATGAGAGCAAGTTTGGTACAAGGCTCTCACCCATTGCCCCCCCCCCACACGCATGCGTATGTATATATATATATATATATATATATATATATATATATTTCATCCTTATTCTCTTTACCAAATGCAACCCCAGTCACTACCCTGTAGGCCATGGGTAGCGACTTGTGATGCCTTAAGATCTTGGTGACTAAACATTCTTCCACTTAGGCCGTGACAAGAGATTGTGACACAGTGCACCTGATAATAGTTGGACAGCTTAAACATTGTGAGAAGAAATCAGTTTAGAAATTGTGATTCATAATGAAAATATGTATGTAATGAAAATTCTTTGTTAAAAAAAAAGATTTTGTGTAATTTTTTTTGTGCTCCATTTTTCTTTTCTTTTTCTTCTTTCAGATTTTACCCCTCAGTCCAACCAAAAATTCACAAAATTCTTACCCAGAAGTTGGTGTGACAGTGGCACTCAGAATGGAAGATGTGGTAAGTTTTGGTAAAACAATGGTCGTGGTGGTAGGTACTTGATGAAGCCAATGGATATTGTTTCAGACTTTGGAATTTGTTATGATGAGTTCTTATACTTTGTAGCAGCTATCATCCTGGTCAGATTGGCTCGGCTTCTTCTTGAGCACTATGTATTAACAACAGACCTTTGATCTTAACCAAAAAGGCCAAGCGCAAAAGTGTTACTGACCGACAGACAGACGAAAAATATAAATTTATTTATTTTTACAGTTAAGGAGCATTGACAATTCTGGTCCAGCTTGCAGGAAATGACTAGTCACTCTTGATTCCAATGCTGGAGACGAACTACTTGTGGGCCTGATGGTACCACCAGGTCATCCTTAATTGTTGTTGCCCAGGTCTTCAGTTGCCCACTGGCATGTTTGTGCCAGCCAGGTAGAGAGTGGGGAGAAACAAGTTCAAATCATCATGGATCTATTATAGACTGGACCGAAGCAACACTCACACTAGGTGGGTTGAACCAGCTTCCTCCTTTGGAGGAAGTTTCATGGGAATATCAAATTCACAAATGGTCCCCAGCCATTTATAAATGGAACTAACACCTGAATCTGTTATGTTTGATTATAACGTAATAAGTACTCAGACATGTAAATTCTTTACAGACATACAGGGTTCGGTGGGTTTGATTTTCGTTGGACCATTTTTCTAATTGTTGAGGATGCATCCCTATTACTAGGAATAATGAACTATTCCATGACGTCACTTCCAGGAACGAGAAGCGGTTTACGAGAGAGTCGGTGGCACACACGAAGCGGATGCTTATTCACAACTAGTTCTGCCATGAGTAAAGATGTTGTTCAATTACCATTTTTATATATTTTGTTAATACATATTTAATTGTTACTGTGTCTTTCTCGTCATTTATTCAAATACCAACACCACAACAAATCGTTAGCCTTAGTCATTATTTATCTATCCAGCATCGTTACGGTCTGAGGTACCAACAGATGCATACTAAAGGATATAAATTAAGCAAATTGGAAGTGAACCAGTTTAAGAGTCAGAGACAAACACGTGAAGCGGATGGTAGTTCACAACTAGTCCTGCCAGCCCATTTTTATGTATTTTGTTAATATATATTTAATTGTTACTGTTTCTTTCTGGTCATTTATTCAAACACTAACACCAAAACACTAATCTATGAAGAATTGTTTTTTTTTTTTTATCATTGCCATAAATGATATTTTTATTTATTTTTTTTACTCATTTTCATCATTGCCACTTGGAACGTAAGGGGATATTATTTGGGATCATGTTTAACAGGAAATTGGGGGAGTTGAGTAGCAAGATGTCTGTTCACATTGCATTTAAACTTCTGTAGGTTAGTACAGTGAAGGAAGCGGGGAAACAGAGAGGGAATTCCATAGACTACCAGTCTGTGGGAAGAAACTGTCAGAGTAGAAGGCTTTTCGGCATCTAGGAACCTTAACAGCAAAAGTGTAGGATTTTACTAATTGTTAGGTTTAATCGGGAGTATGTACGTCGAGGGGGCACTAGTTCTAGGAGTTCATTAGAGCACATTCCATTAAATTACTTGTAAAATAGGCAAAGGGATTCAACATTGTGGTGACAAGACAAAGGTTGGAGCTTGGCTGATAGTACAAGACCTTTTAGATTGGAGATTCTGTTTTAGAGCTTGTCTAAGACTGAGGGGTTAGCTGTAGATGCACCAGCCCAGATGTAGCAACAATACTCCATGTATGGACGAATTGTGGCTTTGTAAAAATATAGGATACTCTCAAGTGTGAGTAATTTTCTAGCACGGTAGAGAGAGCCCACTTTCCTTGCAGCAGCCTTTACAATATCCTCAATGTATTTGTTCCAATTCATGTTGGCTGTAAATATTAGGCCAAGGAGTTTGAAATATGGGCTCTCAGGTAGGGTGTTATTTGTCATGGTAATCAGTGGTTGAAAAGGTTTTTTTTATAGTTAAAGGAAAGAAGCTTAGTCTTAGTAGCATTAAATGTTCCCACCCACTTAGTGCTGCATTCCACTACAGACTGAAGGACATTTTCAGGGTTTCTGCCATTGTCTTGGATATGTGTGCCTTCGTTTTTCTCTCATGTCTAAAGCATGGTGTCATCAGCAAATATACCCATCTCAAACACAATTTTATTGGCATTAAAATCATAACTTGTGAGATAAATAATCAATGAATTTATCATAGATTTTTCAAATTGTACGTATCCTCAATTTTTCAAATTGTACGTATCCTCAATTTTTCAAATTGTACGTGTCTTCAATTTTTCTCACAAGTTTAACACCTAAATAATCTATTTTATTCTCAAAAAAGCACATTGCCACAATGTTACATCTCTGTGTTTGATTTACAAGTCCTGCCATAAAATTTCCTCTTAAAATATAAATACCCTCAACTTACCTGATGAACAGCAAAATCACCCCTCTTTACTGTAGAGGTCCCGAGATGCCAGAAGGCTCTCTTTTCCCAGACTACTTGCTTTTGAAACTCCTCCCACAACAACGTACCTTAAAAACGAATCTAATTAACCTGACGTAATAAGACAAGAGGGAGAAAGTAGCAATACTAGTTGAACTCAGTGTCCCTAATGATGTTGGTTTTAACCGAGCTTAGTGGGAGAAGATAATAAAATTCCAAGGTTATTTGTACAATTTCAAAAGAAACTGGCATCTTAGGAAGATCTCGATCATTCGAGTAATTATAGGAGTCCCATCTCCAGAAAAACAAAAAGCTAAAAAGATTAAAAGCAAGTGGCATGTGGTCTGTCAGGTGGGAAATTAGGATTTCAACTTTTTTTTTCACCATTATCCACTCAGAAGGGAGGATCATTTTAACCCTCATCTTTTCATAAAGTTATTAACAAAATGCAAGTAAACTATTAAACGATTATTGGCAATGATGTAGTATTAAATTTTCGGCACTTGTACAGTTTAATCAAGACATTAAAAAATGAAAATATCAAAAAAATGTTATATTGTACATATCCGTTTTGAACTGAAGATCTCAGGAAAAAAAATTTCACTTAATTTGATTGAGTTAGTTTTTTTTTTTACAGCGGAAAAACACGTTTTTATGAGAGCGCGTTGAAGGCAGACATCTTGGAATTTTTCTTAATTTTTGTTTGGAGTTTAGAAACGCCAAAGGGAGATAACTCCAGTTAAAGCGCTGACACTCCCTCCCCATCTTTAATACTAGCTTTTCTTCCTAAGAATCGAACCTTTTGCTCGGTATCATAACAAATTGTTTTTTTGCTGTAAAACAAAAACTACTTGATGAAATTAAGTGAAATCATTTTTCAAAGAACTTCATTCCATAACGGATACGTACAATTTAAACGTTTTTTGATATTTTCATTTTTTAATGTCTTGATTAAACTGTACTAGTACCAAATTTTCTTATGTTTAATAAGTTATTGTGTGAATTATTTGTTTTCGATTTCTTGGCTGTTTTTTTTTTTATTTTTTTTTTTACACAGTGATCACCACTTATCAAGGCCCGGAAGCCACTCAGGGATAAGGGTTATTGCAAGTACATTAAGTTAGTGAGGAGATTTGCTGAAGTGTTTACTTAAGGGGGCGGTTCATTAGGAATTTGTTAACATTGGACTTGAAGACATCCAAATTGTAGTCCGGAGGGAAGCAGGCAGACGGAACAGAGTTCCACAGGCGTGCAGTTCTAAGAAAGAAGCTTTGTTCATGGAATCCGCGTTTTGATTTAGGCACAGATATAGAGTGGGGGAAATTTTTCACAGTGGATTCAGCTAGACGGATGTTTTTCGTGAAAGATTGGCAAGGGGGGACCAGAGATTGGAGTTCAGATGAGCACCTGCCATGGAAATAACGATAAAACAAGGACAGGCTCGCAACGTCTCTTCTGTGGGAGAGAGGTTGCAGGGTAGAGAAAAGGGAATCCCCCACTAAACCACAAAGTCTATTTTGTACTCTGTCAAGGCAGGATAGGCTGTTTTTAGCAGCTCCTGCCCAGATATGGCAACAGTATTCCATCCTTGGACGTACCTGGCTTTTATATAGATAGAGAATTGCATCAGTAGTGAGATATCTTCTGGAGCGGTAGAAAGATCCCACCATCTTTCCAGCGACCTTGGCAACAGACTTGATGTACGTGTTCCATTTCAGATCAGGAGTAAAGGTCAAACCCAGAAGCTTGTCAAAACACGGAGCCTCACCCAGACGAGAGCCATCCATCACAATTGATGCCAGATGGGGATCAGAGCGTTGATGATGTAAGGATAGGAGTTTGGTTTTGGATGCATTAAAGGTAACCAGCCACATCTTCCCCCACTGAACCACGCGCTCGAGATCAGAGGAGAGAGAATCAGAGAGAACTTTGTCATTTACAGCTTTTGATGTGTTGCCGTAGATGGTTGTGTCATCAGCATAGATGTCAACGAATGATTTAAGTATGTGTTTAGGGAGGTCATTGATGTAGATCAGGAAGGGAGTTGGGCCCAGGATTGACCCCTGAGGGACTCCAGCATTTATATTGCAGGCCTCCGATTTTTGTCCATCGACCACTACTCTTATGAGCCTATCGGAGAGAAATGATTTAATGATTGAGAAAACATTTCCCGTTATACCGTAGCTGGAAATCTTGTGAAGTAGACCCTTATGCCATACCTTGTCAAAGGCCTTTGATATGTCAAGAGCAATTGCCCTAGAAAGAAAGCCTTTGTCAAGAGATTCACTTATCCTGTGGGATATAACTGTCAGCACATCTGCGGTAGATCTTGCAGAGCGGAAACCATATTGTGTGTCACTAAGAAGGTTATTCCTGCTGAGGTGGTTGACTATTTCTCTATTTAATATGGATTCCAGCAACTTACTCATAACACACAGGAGACTTATAGGTCTGTATTGAGAGGGAGATGACTTATCACCTGAATTCTTAAATATAGGGCAAACTGAAGAGGTCTTCCAGGGAGTCGGAAAGCACTTCTCCTTAAGGCAGCGCTTAAATAGTTTCGTAAGTATGGGAGCAAGTTCTGTTTGAAGCTTTTTAACACTATAATTGGGATGCCATCAGGGCCAGTTGCTTTACTAGAATCTAGGTTCTTTATTAGCTTGGCGACCTCATGCACGGATATTTGTATGCTACCCAGCTTGTTCTGTGTTATAGGAGGAAATATGGGGAGTTGATGGCCTTCGTCGCATAGGGTAGAATTAGCTGCAAAGTTCTTTGCAAATAGTTTGGCCTTGTCTGACGCTGACGAGATGACCTCTGGTCCATTGATAATGGTTGGTATAGAACGCACACTTCTGTTCAGGATCCTATTTGTTATTTGCCAAAACTGGTGGGATCCAAGCCGCTGATCAGCTACCTTGGATTTAACAGACTGGGCATATAGCTCTCTTGCATTTTTTATTACTCTTTTACAGTGGTTGCTGGCAGACCTGAAAGCAGCTTTAGTTTCAGTGCATCTATTACGTTGGTAGCTATGGAAAAAGTGATTTCTGTGCGCGATAGCAGCAGCACATTCTGGGGAGAACCATGGCTGGCTGTTAGGTTTTTGTTGAAATTTTTTGGATGGTATGAATTGGTCTATGCCTACAATTAACCATTTGGTCAGATCTGATACTATAGAGGACACATCCTTTTTAAACATGGAGTGCAGATGTAAATCAGATATGAATGTACGGAAGCTATCCCAGTCAGCCATAGAGTATCGGTATACAGTACGGTGGAGGGGTACGTCTGGGGGCTTCTTACATTTCGTTTTTATCTTAACTGATACGACGGAGTGGTCGGAGGATCCTAGAGGAGAATGAACGGAACATGAACATAGCTCAGGGGAAGTTGATAGAAAAAGGTCTAAGAGGCTTGCATATTGACCGGGTGTATCGGGGACACGGGTGGGTTCGCGAACAATCTGAGTGAGGTCATAAGCAATGGCAAAATCATGACAAAACCTTCCCTCATCGTCTGTCTTATTTGAATGGGTCAGCCATTCCACGTTATGGACGTTGAAATCACCACATGTGGATGTTAGCCGAGGGATGTGAAGACAGTATGTGGTCAATTTTCTCAGATATGCTCTTAAAGATAGTAACTCCGCTGTTGTAGGGCCTATAGAGGGCAAATATAAATGCAGTGGTGTTAGCAAGTGCAACCCTGAAGCACATATAGGGTAAATTAGGATCTTCTCTAGAGATATCCCTGCCACACGGGAAGCCATCCTTAATGTAGGCACATATTCCATGCCCATGGCGATCTTGGGGGTCAGATTTAGCTGTTAAATTTGAGTATCCGTTAATTATGAACTCGTCTAGGGTAGTGGTCGGTCCTATTCCAGTTTCACTTAGAAATAATATGTCCGGTTTCGTCTCCTGTAATTGGGTTTCAACCTCTGGAAGGTTGGAACGTAGACCCCTGATGTTGGAGAAGGAGACCTGGTAGTAGGGGTCTACGTTGAAAGATGGGGTTCTAGGTTTAATCGAGTTTTTATTCTGGATATATTTCATGTTGAGGTTTGGGGATTTGTGGAATAGGTCGTCATACTTGGTTAGAGCAGTACAGAGAGGGAAAGTAAGAGAGAAAAAGACAGGAAATTTTTTTTTTTTGTAGCACACGAAAAGGTAAAGCCATAACAATTACCCACTAGTATGCCATCGAGAGGCCCCACCAGAGACTACTGCATGGTCCAGATCCACTCACCAAATGGCAATACAGCAGTCCCAGTACTTTGCGCCTGCTGATAGGACAGCCTCCTTAGTGGTTAATCCAAGGTTCGGGTCCCTGACTATCAGGCGGATAACGTCAGCCCAGACAAACGTTTACCTCCAGCACCCTTACTAGTGACATGGCCACAGGACAGACAGAGACAGAAAAATTTCCGACATCTCAGACTACTGGTCACCAAGTACTACCGATCTTTAAGCAGCTTTTTCTTCACCCTTTGTCAGAAAAATCACTCATTGAATGAGGACTGAATGACAAAATAGATGAAGCGAGAGTTACTGGAGCTGCCGATAACACATCCACTGTATTATCTACTCTCCATTTAAAAAAAAAAAAAAAAGTGGGGGGGGGGATGGGGACAAGTGACTTATTTATATCTAAGTAGTAAGTCCGGTGCTTAGTTTACAATTCAGGACACTTTTGATGATAATCTCACCTCCCATATTAATGGGTGGGAGTTTGTCGTTATCTATCGAGTTTAAATCATTAGAGTTTCATCTTATAAATTAATTCAAATCCGATAATTAACTATTATTAATTTGTAAACTCGGCTTAATATTACTTTACATTCGAGTTTAGATAATTATTCAAGGTTTTACACTTTAGGAGGTTCGTTTTCATGAGTAACTGTTCCTTTGCACTGTATTATATTTCGAATGTATTTGAACAAAAGGCTAACTATATGAGATGGTTTGATTCGCCAGCAAGAAGAAGGCATGCAAGCTTGCAGTAATAGTATATATTAAGTATACTACTTAAATAAAGTCCTAACTTTATCTATTTTATTAGAATAATTTCCGGCATTTTTTTTTTTTTTTTTCTCTTAATTTTCTTTTAATCTCTTAATCTTTGCTGTTAATGCAACTACATCATTGCCCCTTTTGTTTAAGAAAGCTAAAAACCTATTTTATCTAGGGAAGTGCTGGTGACGGTAAACAAGCAGCTCCCCAATTGGTACCAGAAAAACTTGAACAGGAGAAAAATGAAAAGGATGGGTACAAATCCGACAAGGTTGATTACTCAGACACATTTGAAGATAAAACTGGAGAGAGTATCAGCAGTATTGCTGATCCACATGTTGGTAAGACACGCAGGATTTTCTTTGCTTTGTCCGAAGAACTGGGTTGGTGCATCCACCATTCTGGTTTTACCAGATCAGGTTATCTGAAAACAATGACTTCCTGACTAAAATGTTACTCTTTTTTCCTTCTATTTTGCAAAACTCAATCATGTTATGCAAAACCAAGAAAAAAAAAACATTTACTCCTCCCATCCTCCCTTTTTTTCCTTTTTTCTATCCTTTACTTTCCTTTTTCCCTTATTTACTGTGGCCCTGTCAGTAGAGCATTAGAATATGCCGATTGCCCCCCCATGCAGAGGGTAAAAGTCCCTAAATGGGGCCATCTGTTGGCTATGGGTGGCAACTCGTAATGCCTTAGGATGGGATCCTGGTGGTTAAAGAACTTGGAGGTTAGGATTTAGCACGCCCACTTTCCAACACATCACTTTGGCCCTTAATTGGACTAGATGGGCGGTCGGATTCGATCAATAGGCTAATCACGTCAAGCCCTAATACTTACATAAAACTAACATACTTCAGACAACATAAACCATCAGACACCTCCGAAAATCATCTGACTCCTAATCACAAACAAGAGATAGAGCATAAGTATCAGGAGATGGTGGCAAGGGTCAATCTACTAGTATGAAAAAGCTGTTACAGGAAGGGATTAAAACTGAAGTTTTCATCAAAAATGGGCCAGGAAAACAAAGAGAAACCTGAAGTGCTAACAGCCCCCTACTAATGTGAGCATACCTTCCTTGCATTCCTGGGATAGTAGGGCGAAAGGGTTTTCCCCCCAACATCTCCCACTGATGGGCTCCGAGGCGGATGGGAAGCAAGGAAGATGAAATATAAAAAAAACTGTTAAGTTTTTTTTATAAACTTTTAAAGTTTTTTTTATAAACTTTTAAAGTTTTTTTTATAAACTTTTAAAGTTTTTTTTATAAACTTTTAAAGTTTTTTTTATAAACTTTTAAAGTTTTTTTTATAAACTTTTAAAGTTTTTTTTATAAACTTTTAAAGTTTTTTTTATAAACTTTTAAAGTTTTTTTTATAAACTTTTAAAGTTTTTTTTATAAACTTTTAAAGTTTTTTTTATAAACTTTTAAAGTTTTTTTTATGGTAACCAATAAAAACAAAACCATGGCAACCAATAAAACAACCATGGCAACCAATAAAAACAAAAGACCATATTGAATTCAGCTCTGAGTGCTCATGCACACTCAGAATCAGAAAACAAAACCAACGATAAAATATTCCCAAGATTCATCATTTTTGAGTCAATAGAGAGCAACACTCCAATCACTAAATTATCCCCATTCATCATCGAAAAAAAAAATTAAATCTATAACAAAAACCACATCAATTAAAAAAAATTAAGGAACAACACACTCCTTACATACTCTTGTACGTAATAAACTCTCAGCAACTACACTTCTAAACCAAAACCATATCCACAAAATAAAAGTTTACCCCTACACCACTTTGAACTCCTCAAAGGGCATGATAAAAAGCCCAGAACTCTCACTTTGCTCGCCAGATGAAACTAAAAGTAACTTAAAAGAACGAGGCGTCATAAACATCCAAAGAGTAACAATAAAAATCAACCAAATGATTCCATTGAACACCTACATCCTAAACTTCAACACCTCCAAACCTCCTACTGAAATAAAACTTGGATACCTAATAGAAAAAGTAAAAGATTATATACCAAGCCCTTTGTGATGTCACTACTGCCATAAATTTGGCCATCACAAAGACAGATGCACCAGACCATCAACATGTAAAAACTGCAGTGAAATTGGAGAACTCATTAATTGCAAAATGCCATTAAAATGTGCAAACTGTAAACAAAAATATGCAGCTGACTTGAAAGAATGTGAAGTTTGTTTGTTTTTTTTTTGTTTTACGGCATATCAACCCTTTTCGGGTTATTTAATGCCGAATCCAAAGATTTTGAAGAAAAAGTTTTTAATAGAATATATTTGTTGTCACGTCGGTTTCTATTTAACCCATAGTTGGGACCCTAACAGGTACTACCACTCCGGGTCAGATTGGACCTGGGAGCAATGGTAATTAAAGGGTGGCTCCACACTCCCCAAAACCCACAAGCTGGGGCCTCACCACTGGATATAGTTTAAGGTCATATTCAGGACCCCCATTGAGGGACTTTTACCCTTTGCAGGGGGGCAGTCAGCATATTCTAATGCCCCACCGACAGGGCCGTGTGAAGTTTGGAAGAAGAAAAACAAATAATTACAATCAAATACACCAAAAATCTATCATACCCAGAAGCAAGAAGGTTAGTTGAGAGCACACTAGCTTCACCAATATATGCAAATATAACTAAAATGACAAATAACTCGATTTCAAGACAAGAAACGACACAAAACAATCTGATTGAATTGATGAAAGAAATAAGATTACTAGTAGAAACATTTAAGGAAAGTTTAACTAGGTTCACTAAATGGGACCTACAGGAAAATATCCAATCCTAAAATGATGACACTGAAAATACTACAAACCAAACAAAATAACAGCAAATGCCAAACTTAACCAATACTGCTATCAGACCTAGGGATATTTCACCCACCAAAATGAAACCCCCAAGAAAAATCAATATAACAAACAGAAAATAGAAATGGTGCTGTTTGAGGATGAAAACAAATTCGAATTAATTGAAATCAAGAGTCAAGAAGGATACTCAAGAGAGAAAATCAGCAAGCCCAAATAAAAATAAACCAAAAAACCTGGAGATTGAAAAATCTCACCAATGCTCTCAATCGAAACCTAAAACAATACAAAAAATGGAAGTGGATGAACATTTGCAAGCACCTACAAGACCTTCCCAGAAGCAAGAAAGATAATAGAAGCACTAAACTATTCAGAGGAATAATGATCAATTCATGGATAGAAATAAATACAACAAATCATCCAATGGAATTGTCGTGGAATAAAATCAAATTATGCCAAACTTCTTCAAACTGAGATTGTAAATACCTTAAATGCTTAATGGGTACTTATCTTTCTACCACAGCAGCCACGTAATCGTTGCATTTTTTTCATAAAGCACTCCAGTTTTAGGATCAATGGATAATATTCTGTTACCATCAAACATTCTGCTTGACCATTAAGCAATTTTGGTTGCCATTACCTGAAAATTAAAGAGGACTTTAAATATTAATACTTCTGTGTTCAATATTAGATTTGTAAGAATCCAAATAGCAAAGTACTGAAAAAAAAAAAAACACACACACACACACACAGTGAATAAAAAGACCCAGTTTAAAAACTTACAAATAAAAAAAACTATAAGTTACTTAATATAGCCCATGCCAAGAACTGGACATGCCTCTTTTTTCAATTATTTAAAAAAAAAAACGGAAAAAAAAACATAAAACCAAAACAAAATGTCTTTTTTACACTTCTTATATCCAACAACCCGTTTTCACAATAGCCGGATTAATAGTCAACTACAAATGACCAAGAAGCTTAGAAAAAAATTGTTGCTACTTTTTAGAGAAAGTCAGTTTTTTTTTTTTTTTTTTTAACTTGAGTAATCATTAAAATAAAAAACTGTAGACATTTAGTATTCTCAGCTGAGAGTCGATTCTTGAACAGCTTGAATACCACTTTAGAAGAATAAAATGTGTTTCATTTTACATGTTTATCCAAACTTTTTACTAAAAGCTTAATAAGCTACTTGCTTCGTTAATTGAACCTATAATATTTTTTTGCTTGGAACTACATTTTTCTGTTTCAAGAATAAGTTAACACTCGAAAGAGAGACTCCAGCACACACACTGACAGGTCACGTAATATGATTGAATAGAAAAAGGAGAGAGAGACTGGAAAATACTTACTTGAGATCAAATATTATAAACATTAGCATATCCAAGTCAAACCCAAATTAGTCCGGATGCCTTACTCCACCCGAAAACTAATTGGCAAGGTCTGGAAGGGTGGACCTCCTAGGTATACCTTAATCCAACGTGTAATAGGCTGTGTAAATGATCTAGCAACTTTTCTAAAAGATAATATAAGGGTAAGACTACATAGATTTGAGTGATTCTATATATATATTCAATATAACCATGTGCGATGAAAATATATATATTCAAATATAACCATGTGCGATGAAAATGCAACAATCAGTTGCCAGAACAGCTTTATAAAATGGACTGAATCTTGTTGAATTCTTAAGTGATCTCTTTTTGCCTCAAAGCGAGAAGACTACTAGGTTTTTGCTGATCATGACTAGATTTATTTGTTCGAAAAAGCTTCACTAATTGGATTTATGCTGTTACGTTTTTTTGCTTGGAATTACATTTTTCTATTGCAAGATTGACCTTTACACTCAAGAATTTGTAAAAATAAAAAAATACTTCCCCCTTTTTTTTTTCCAGGAAAGAAAGTCCAAAATGTTGATGTCCCTCCAAACTCCAATAATGCAGAAAAGATTCAACCACAAAAAGTCGACCCCCCAGTAAATGGTAACACTATTTTTGAAAGTTTTCTTTATTTTACCAACTTTACTCTTCCATTTAATTTTTTAAAAATTTAAATTGAGTGAAAATCTATGAAATGTCAATTCATATTGAATTGAGTCATGTAAAACTAACCGATGGCTTTAAAAATGTTTTTTTTTTTAATTCTTCTTTGCCGCAGCAAATGGATCTGATTCGAAATCAACTGGTGAGAGTTCAACCAGCAAAAATCATATTGCTATTCCTGCCCAACTCCATCATTTCACATTCTCTATCGACTTAAACAGCATTACTGGTATGGAAAGCACAAACACTAAAAGTATTTTTTTGAGGTAAGATTTCATTTCAATAATTCTCCTCGTTTCAGCAGAATGAAAAAGATTGAAGCAGGTTTTCGATAGCAAATTAATAATGTGCTTTATCTGTACATGCGCACAGGTCTTTATAGGTGTTGGTCTTTTATCGCATTGTCTGACATCGCTGTTTCTCTTCACTGTGTTTCATGGGTTGCCGTTGATCATCTCATCTGTTTAACTAAGATGAATAAAACCTGAAAGAAGACGAGAGGAATAATTGGCTGAAACGTGGTGAAACAGCAACAACAACTATGAAGATGAGGATAACAGTTCGCAAATAAATAAATATACAAATTATTCATCTCAAAGGATTCCAATAAACAAAAAATAAGATTAATAAAACTCTTTTCATGAAGAAAGACACAAGGAGATATTTGCTGACTTTTCTTCAAGTTTTTATTTGGAGAGAATGGACTTAGAAGAGAGAGACTAACTGTTATCTTAGCTAGTTTACTTATAAACTTTACTTTCATTTCAATGATTGGTTATCTCTGCTTTTATATATAAAATGCACTCTGTGTGTGTACTTTAGTTTATTCCCTATAACTCCAATATGTCTAGGCTAATTTTAAAAAATTTTTCACAAATGTACTTGATGTGTCTGTGAGTATTCTTAGATAGGTTTTGTATCAGAATGCCTTCGATAATTATTGATAATCAAAAAAATTCAATTGAGGAAGGAACAGTCTGATTTTGACCAAAGTTAACACCCTTATACAGCCTAACACCACAACTGCATATGAGTAGTTTTATTACTGTACAAACAGAAGGGTCCAGCATATAAAATTAACAGTAGGTTCTTTGATAAAACAGAGGCACATTCAAAATGAATGTAAAAGTACAATTGAGCTATAATACTTGACTTTTGTATCTTAAACTTTAATTCCAGCGATTATATAAAATCAGCATGTTCTCTACTGTACAATATAAACTATAATTTATTCTGGACTAAATCATTAGGGGAAGACATGTGAAGCTTCCTCCTAGTGTACCATGGTGGGTCTCCAACTAGAACAGGCAATTAATCAATTTGATTGAAAAATGAATGAATTCATTAATTTCGATCATAAAAGTATTGGGAGAGTTGAGCATTTGTTAATCCTTATTCCATCCCGGGCAACGTCGGATGTCCCTGATAGTTTTCAATAAAACGGTCTCTTTTCGACTTTCACTTTCTGTTTGGTGGAAGTCTTACCAAGCTTTGTTGGTTTATGATAAGGAAAAGTCTCTTAGTTTTATTTTAAAACTGTACATGATAAAAGTAAGTCTTTACTTATTTATTATAAAATCTAATATATAAAACTGTATATGTCTGTCTGTCTCCATATTTTCAAAGTCTATCTCCTCTGAAACTATAATAAAAGTTTCAGAGCGGTGCTGGGGGCCCTCAAATGATTGGATTTTTTTATGGATCATTCTTTTATAGGGCTTTAGCCTGCTAACATAGTTTTAAGGAGTCAAAAAGGGGTCAAAATTGAAAAAATCGTTATACATTTTGTACATTCATCTTAGTTTATCAGTTCATATGCGTGTCACGTTGGTACAGTAATAACGTCACCAGCTTTGAATGCTACAGTTTTGCTTTTGGTTTTGATTCTAGCTGATGGCACCCAAATATGTTTTTTTTTTTTTTTACTTTTGAAATCACGACTCTATAATAATAATATACACGAAATTTGGACAAATTAAAATATTGTATTTAAGCGTATTTTGTGACTGGGCAAAACTTGGCACCCCTGCTAGTATGTTATAATCACTTTCTAAAAAATATATTTATTTTTATTAAATTATTATTAAAAATAAAACATTTTGAAAATGAAGCATTTCAAAGTAAAGACTTTTTTTAATGTAGTTTTAAAGTTAAACTGAAATCACATAAGAATTAATCAGACTTTTTCTTGTTATACACTGACAGAGCTTGGCAAGAACAGATAGTGGAAAATGAAAAGAGGCTGTTCTGTTGAAAATAACCAATGATTCCTTGTTTCAGCAGATGTTTGGAAAGATTGAAGGCCTCCATTTTTCTTACTTTGTGACAGACAAACCTAATAACATGGCTAAGAGATGAAAGACAAATCCGATGATGTCTGTTGCTCCAATCTATGGTCCGCTGTGGTCTGACTTTTATGAAAAACGCTTGTCTAGCTGAAACCACTATCAATAATTTCCCCCACTCTTTATCTGTGCCTAAACCTAAATGTAGATTCTATGAACAAAACTTCTTTCTTAGAATTGCACGCCTGTGGAACTCTGTTTTGTTTTCCTGCTTTCCAACTGACTACAATATGGTCGTCTTCAAGTCCAACGTAAACAAATTCTTGATGAGCCGTTCCCCTTAAGTAATCCAATTTACCAAATTTTCACTACTAACGATTACTATATTTTCCCATTGACTACTGTACACTCATTAAGCCTTATCCTCGAGTGGCCCCTGGGCCTTGATAAGTGGTGATTCCTTTGTAAAAAAAAAAAAAAAAAAAAGTTTGTTATGCTTGACTTTTGTTAAGACTATGGAAGCTTTTACGTAACACAACAATAAAAAAAATAAAAGTCATCCCAAAATTTTGATTTAAATAACAGAAAAAAAATGACACAGGGCATGAGTTCTCCAATTCAAAACACTGATGAAAGTAAATGCAAAACAATAAACAAGTGCTAAATAACAGACAACCAAGTTAGAAAAGAAATATAAAATAAAAAATAAAAATTTATCATGGACAAAGGAGTTAAAAAATTTATTTATTACTAACAGATCAGACTGTCTGAAGATACTGGTTTTCTAATAAAAAAATGTGCAAAACATTTTTGTTTTTATTTTACTTTGCAGAACATGATTGAGTTTTGAAAAGTAAAATAAAAACAAAAATGTTTTGCACATTTTTTATTAGAAAACCAGTATCTTATTATTATTATTGCTTTTGACTTTGCAGAACATGATTGAGTTTTGCAAAGTCAAAAGCAATAATTTTCCTCTAAGAAACAACCAAATCAAACCTCATGAATGAATATTTGGAGATATAAAGAACTTGAAGCATAAAATCCTTTTTCCAAAATTACTGGATTCGGCATTAAATAATCTGAAAATGGTTGATATGCTGTAAAACAAAAACAACCAAATGAAACCAGGGTTCTGATTTTAATCTTATTTATGAAACTTACTATGTCTGTCTCCATATTTTCAAACTCTATCTCTTCCGAAACTAAAAGTTGCAGAGCAGCACTAGGGGCCTCAAATGATTGGATTTTTTTATGGACCGTTCTTTTATGGGTCTTTAGTCGGTTAAAATTGTTTTTTAAGTAGACAAAAAGGGGTCAAAATTGAAATAATTGTTATACATTTTGTACGTTCATTTAAGTTTATTTTTAATCAATTCATATGCGTATCACATTGGTACAGTGGTAACATCACCAGCTTTGAATGCTACAGTTTTGGTTTCGATTATAACTAATGGCACCTAAATGCTATTTTTTTACTTTTGAAATCACGACTTTATAATAATATGTACAAAATCTGGACAAATTAGAATATCATATTTAAGTGTATTCTATAACCGGCAAAGCCCTCCTCCCCCCTCGCCTCGTACTAGTAACAGGAAAAATATGATACAGAGCAAGGGTTCTCCAATTTAATGCAAAACAATAAACAAATGCTAAATAACATAAGACAACCAAGTTAGAAAAGAAATAGAAAATAAAAAAAAATCTTCCATGGATAAAAAAGAGTTAAAAGATAATCTAACCTATGAGCAAAGAACAAATTTAAATATATTAAATATACAATATCAGTTTATGAGCAGTACACGGGTGGGCAATTCAAAAGGTAATCCACATGAAAGCTAAATAGTTCAACATATAATAAAATTATTTCCATATGAGAATGCTGGTAATAAAGCAAAATAAATGTGAGTTTGATCAGTAAAGAACATAGAATTTGAATGTTGAATTCTTGATGATGGGATTGTCCTAAATCTTTAAAATTATATGTATGTATAGGGTGTTTTTTTTAGAAGTGGCGAACTTTAAATAACAATAAATCACAGAAAAATATTTTTATCATACAAAAATGTGTTTTATTCCAAAGATAAAATTTTGGCATTTATAATTTAAATACAATTTCAGGCGTAACTTCTGCATATATGTCATAATCTAGAAGTCCAATTTTCACAAACTCTATGCCTTAAATTAGGCTGTATTTCAGTAATAACACATCAAATGTTGTCTTCCAAGTGATCTATTGTGTCCGGTTTATCAAGACATGCGGCTTTATATATCCTAAAGAAAATAATCTAATAAATCGCAAAAATGAGGTGGCCAGTTGACAGGGCCATTTTGTGAAACTATACGTTTATCAAATGTCTCTCTCAGTAAACTGATTGTATTGCACGCTGTGTTGCATGTGGCTCCATCCTGCTGAAACCACATGATGAATTGCCAAATCAAGCTTAATTCAAAATAACTGATAGTTGCCAAACCTGCAATTAAAGAAATTAGTTGTCAATTTAAAGTTTGCCACCTCAAAAAAATAAAAACACTGTGTATATATAGTAATTGTCTGTATTTTTGAGATGAGGTGTTTTCATTGATTGAGATTGTCGGACTGACTTCCTCATCTTGGTGGTTATTGTCACAACGTTTCGGCCGTTTTGCCCTCCGGCCTTCGTCAGGTGTTTTGTATCGAACTGGGGAACTGTGTATATATCTTTATTTTTTATTTTCAATTACTTACAGGTACGTGTATCCTTTCTTTGGAAGTGTGGCTCCGATCTTGACGCACCCCCCTGTGGACGTTTCCAAGGGGGTGGAGGTTTTACTTCCGCATTCTTTTTGCGCCTTTGACTTTGCTTGTTTGACTGAACAACTTCAAGAAACCTTCGTTCGGTAAATGAAATTTTATTTTCTTACAATGTTTCATTAAATTAACAGCACATTTAGTGACGCGTTTAACGTTAAAGTGAAAGTACATCAGGGTTTTGTACTGAGTTTGTTGCTTTTCATTTGTGTCTTAGGAACATTGTCGAGCCGACGGAAGACATGCTGCATGCTGAAGATTTACCACCTGTCTATGAAACAATGGGAGACCTAATTGTTAAAGACTATGGAAAGTAAAGGTCTGAGAACGAATGTTACCGAGACCAACGTTATGATCAGTGGTCGTAGTATTGGAAAGGTTCCTAAACCATGAAAAATTCACCCATGCAGTTTGTGGGAAGGTAGTCCAGTGCTATTCAATCTTTTTTGCCATCTTTATGTATTGGGTGTAAAAGAAGTGCAGTGGAAGTACTGGTCGGTTGAGATAGGATAATTAGATTGTGTGCGTGTAAGATAATCAAGACGAATGAGTGGAAAAAGTATATCTGGATGGCAAAGCTATTAAGGTTGTTTAGAAGTTTTGTTACCTTGGTGACACCATTGGAGCACAGGGTTGAGCAGGTACTAGTGTGATTGCAAGAGTTAAGAGTGATTGAGGGATGCATAGAGATAAATGATGGATGTGTCGTATAAGTAAGGCTTAGATCTGATGACTTCAGTGAAAGCTTAAATCTGAACAGTATAGAGATGAGTATAGCATAATCGCATTGACACACTCGTTCTTGTTAGATCACCAAAGTTAAGCAGTATGGAGCCTGGCAAGTATCAGATGAGTGACTGTCTGGGAATGCTAGGTAATGTATGTTATTTTCCCTTGACTAGGATATATATGCGCTTATGAATTCATTATCCCCTGTAAACTTCCTTCTTTGTAGGAAGCCAGCATAGCCCATCCAGAGCTAGTACCATTCCAGGTATTAACCTATTCATTATATAGAAATATGTACAGAAATATAAGGCTTATTAGTTATCCTCTCTCAAACTCCCTGTCATTCCACTTACCTTCAGCACAGAAGTCTGATGTATTCTCACTGTAATATTAAATCTGTCACAAAATATGCTGTTAATTTTAATATGATTTTGAGCAATTCTGTACATTCCTTGAACAATCTGTAGCAATTACTCGTTTGTCCCTAACTTATGCAAAGTCCACCAAACATCTCTTGCCATTCTTACAAATGCTTCCTCCAGCTCTGCAAAAGTAAAATACAGGTTCTTATTATTAAGGTACTTCTCTTGTATTTGTTTCAGGATAAATATAGAACCAATGGTAATTTGCTCAGGCATAAAACCTGATGTAGTCTTACTTTAGTGACAACTTTAATGTTAAGTGTGTTATTATTTTAATATAACTCTGAATATTTGTGTACATTGCTTGAATAACCTTCACCAACCACTCGTTCTTTGTCCCAGTTAAAGCAAAATCAATCAACCAAACAATATTTATTGGCACGCTTTCAAAAGCTTTCTCTAGATCCGCAAAAGCAAAATCCAGATTCTTCTTCTTATTAAGGTAATTCTCTTGTATTTGTTTGGAGATAAATATAGAACCAATGATCCTTTGTTCAGACATAAAACCAAATTGTATTTCGTCTATGCTTATCTGACTTTTTATTTGCTGCTCAATTATTCTCTCAACCACTTTTGGGTTGATTTACTAACTTTAAACCCATCTAATCTATCTAGAGCTAGTGCTTCTTTTTTTTTTTTTTTTTTACCTTTGTAGCATAATTGTATTGAGTTCCCAGTTTTTCAGCATAAGTTTTTCTTTTATGGTTTGATTTGTCAAGTCTGTGATAAGCTCAATCATAGACACAAGGCCGTTTATCAAAGTCTCCATCTTTGTTTTCCAGTCAATTATCCACAACCACAAACAAGGGAGATCACTTTAAGTACTTAACACAACAGAACTCTTAATCTTAGTGCAAAGGGAGACAACTCCAGATAAAACGCATTCTTTCCCACAATCATTCTCGCAAATTTACCTCTACGTTGAGTTTCTTACGATTAGTCTTATTAACAATGTTATTTCCATATTCACAAACTTGGTGCTTATAACTGATCAACAGACAAAAACAAATGATTGAATATTTACCATCTAATTATTATTTTTATAGATTTACATATTTTTTTAATTTAAAAAATGTTTTCTTTTTTTTCTACATGCAGAGTTCCATTATTTGTGGAAGTTTGGGAACGAGATCGCAGCCTTTCCAAAGACATACTTTTAGGAACTGGACGTCTTCCTTTAGTTCAGATTTTGTCTGCAGAAAAAACACGGACAGTGGTAAATGTTTCTGTTCTTATATTCAAGATATAAACACTGACATTTTATCTTGTAAAATTTTCTTCTTTCGATTATGGCTTATACAAATCTCATAATTTACTATTATGCATTCATTTTTTTGTTTAACACAAAATGATTGGTTCTTGTCAAGAATTCGCCCTATATTAAAAAACAAACATTTTTAATAAAATAATTTAATGTATGTACTTGTGATGAAATTAAAATATGTTCCAAAATTCGTGTAAATTGATCACATAGTTTATTTTTTAAACAAGAAAATCAAATTTTATGAATAACTGAAGAGTGAATGCCTGGCAAGACATTTTGAAAATAATATTAAGAAACAAAGGGTTATTTCCCTTTGTTTCTTAATATTATTTAAAAAATTCAATTATTCAAAATTGCGAGATGTATGTCGGAATGCTTACAAATTCCTATTAATCGCTTAAAAATGATGTTCTTTATAAAAAATAAAATAACCTAATTTTATTAATATATTTTTGTTTTGTCACTGGTACATACATCATATGGATGTTTTTTTTTAGTATAGTGGTAATTCTGATCAAGAACCAAATGATCAGTATTTAGTTTTAAATAGGGTCTATTGATAAACTTAGAATTCTGAGGTTAAGTATATACAAGCTATTATTTTTTTTAATATGATTTCATTGAATAAGATAGAAATTTTGTTTCTATTTGATTTGTTAATTTTATTTTTTTATGAAATTCTTACAAACTGTGTAAGTAATACTGGAAGGTAAATAGAATTTACTTGAAACATTTTACTTGCAATTTGATGTCCGGTTGTTGAAATGGACATAAAATGTTGATCTTATTCAATAAAATATACTGTGTAACTACATTAATGCACGCAATTTTTTTTTTTTTTTTTTACGATTTAAAAAATTCTCAAATCATATTCTAAATAAAAAGTATGCACAAAGGTTTTGTAATTTTTTATAACATTTTGAAAACAATGTTTATTTTAACTGATGTAATGAAAGTTAAAATTTTTCAAACATTGGATCATCTTCAGAAATATATATATATAGTATATTTATTTATTTAACATTGTTCATAGCATACGGGTGTATGTGCTGTCTAGCTTTCTTTCCAATCTTTTGATGTTAAATATATTTTAGGCTAGATCATCCCATGAAGCAGCAACTTCATGGCAACCTACTTGCCATATCTACTACCATCAGGGCAGTTGCCGAGTCTTTACAATATTATAATTCCATTCTTTTTACATTGTATATTCAGAAATCATCCTGTACCATAATTTTACATTATTAATATTTAATTATGATATTATAAGTTACCCTTAAAATGGTAAAAAAGAGAGATAGGTCTAATAAAACGTTATAGTCTGTAATAAGTAGTTTATCTATCAAACAAAATTCTGAAATCCTTGGGAACCGAACATTTGATTCAGTCCCAAATTCTTTCTTTCCATTTAAAATGTGATATGAAAATTTGGTACTTCTGCAATACTGTGTGGTAACCATGTTTTGGTGTTCAGTTTGGAGAATATTATTATGAGGACACATTTGATGATCAGTCTGTAACACTTTCCTTAAATCATCTTTTCATTGGCAATGGTTCGATAACATTGAATAGAGATTTTCAATTGCACAAATTATCAATTACGCAGATGATAAATTCAGTTGCTGACCTGATGGCTTATTGGAAGAGCAATCTTGGTACCTAAAAATAATGCTGTTATGATCAATTATAATCTTTTGTAAGAGTTATCAATGTGGAGTCCATTGTTCTTAATATAAATTCAGTATAGGTGACCCTGACAAAATTCTGGTTCGTATCCCTCTGGGACCCTTAGGGCTAAAAAACATACCTTTTTGAAACTCTTTTTTCATATTACTCAAAAACTTGATATCTATGTCTGTATAGTGGTTTTCCATGATGCTGAATTCAAATATATCTTAAAGCGTGAAACTGCACTATTTGTCCATTTTCACTGGGATTCAGCATTCTCAGAAGCTCAAAAGGGGTCACAAGAAAAGTTTTGCATCACAGAATTGAAGAAACAGGTGTTCCCAATGTTGACGAGTCCGACAGGGGAAAGCGTGTTGCTTGGGATGATTGAATTGCAATCGTGAGAAGTGGTTGTGGGAGTACCCCGAAAGCACCATAATTTCTTAGGACACCCAGGCACCATGATTGGGCCTAAAAGAGCAAAATAATGTGATAAGTTCAAATCAGATTACTCGATTTTTAACTATGACGGAAGTAATATTTGTTTTTAGGACTAAATCAACCTTCACACTTTTCGCATTCATCATTTCTTCACTATCTTTTGTGGCGTCATCTCACATGGAGCATCGGAGGGGGACCACGCACGCACAGCTTGTTTATTTAGCAACCACTTGATGAAATAGTGATTAAGAGATTGGGGGGGGGGATTGACAAGCCATATAAACATCCCACGTAGGTATAAAGACTTTGTTAAAAATGCAACAAATCTACAAAAAGTAACTATTACAAAAAAAAAAAACAGTTTTCTTTTGATTTTCTTTTAAAAAAAAAAAAATCTGAAAACTTTTTTAACTGAGATTTTCTTTCATTTTCAGAACTCTACAAGTGGAAGTGGCTGGCGACAAGTCTACAGGGATTCTGTCATCGTATCTAATGTCAGTGGGTAAGGAATTGTTTTTTTTTTAAACACATTGTTTATCTGTAATTTATTTTGATTTATTAAGTACATTTTTTTTTAATGAAAAATGATCCAGACAATGCATGAAGCCATTTAATGTAAAGGGCTAAAAAAAAGAATATCACTTAAAGATTAAAAACCAACCAATGAATGTTATATGGTTAGATTCCAACCAAAAAAAACCCAGCAATTTTTGCCCCTTTGTCAGAAACAATGTTGTTAGAATGTGAGGAGTAAAGGAAAAAGTAAGGGAAATGAGAATTATGTGGCTGTCGAAAGTAAAGTTCACTTTCTACCATCCACTTAGGTGTTTTATTTAATTACTAACTGAAGTACCCGGTGTTGCTAGGTTGTATTTGATATATTTGAATATTCCATCCTCATACATAATTATCTTATTGGTTAAACGAAACATTAATTCATAATGACTTTGTTTTCCAGATGAGGTAGGAGCAGTAGGTGTGTTTTATTTTATAGAGGTCTCGCCAGTTGCACTAATCTTCTTTTCTAGATTAATCTTTTATCTTTTAGTCCTTATTTCAAAATATGATGTGAGAACTGTAATTATTATTTTATATCATAGTACATATCTCAAAACTGTTAAATCTCCTTTTGTTTTAACTATTTAATGTACAATATATATATATATAAATATGACATTAGTAATCTAGTGTAGAACCCCGGAATACGGCATAAAAAATCAGTAACAAAATGCAGTGTATAATACACATGTATATAATCAAATATTATAAAGAACACCATAAGGCGTTACAAATATCATAACCAGGGGCCAGAAAAACATTGTGTTCCGTATCGTAACCTGATAAAAACGTATCCTAGAGCAACCATATCTCCGGGTTCTACTATATTCTGTTAATGAAATAATTAAAATTTAGCTTCAAACAGTGCATATCTGAACACTGATAAATGTACCTGTAGCATTAATTTTGAAGAACCTCTACATAAACAACATTTTGGATGTGACCTCTAATGTAGAGTTTTTCAGGACTTCCAATGCGTGAACAACCAACATACAACTGGCCATAAGAAAAGCAAGGTGTCTGAAGATTAAGTCTAACAACCTTGAAGCTTTGTCCTTGAGCGTTATTTATAGACATGGCAAAACTAATTTTTATTGGGAATTGTAAACGCTTGAACTGAAATGACATGTCAGATGGAATCCGAGGAATTAACACTTAAAATTTCCAGTTATTATAATGACTTCCAGAACATTATTTTTAAAAGATTTTATTGTTAACTGTGTGCGATTACACAGTTTAGGTGGATCAAGATTTCTTAACATCACTGGAGCTTCTTCCTTCAATATGAGGTTATGATGTGGCATTTCAGACGGTTATAGTGAATTCTACAGGAAATTCTACTGCCTGATCTTCATTAATAACACGATCAATGGATTGATCACTTTTGCAAAAGATTATAATTGATCATATCAACAGCATCATTTTTAGGTGCCAAGATTGCTCTTCCAATAAGCCATCAGGTCAGCAACTGAATTTACCTCTGCGTAATTGATAATTTGTGCAATTGAAAATCTCTATTCAATGTTATCGAACCATTGCCAATGAAAAGATGATTTAAGAAAAGTGTTACAGACTGATCATCAAATGTGTCCTCATAATAATATTCTCCAAACTGAACACCAAAACATGGTTACCAACACAGTATTGCAGAAGTGCCAAATTTTCATATCACATTTTAAATGGAAAGAAAGAATTTGGGACTGAATCCAATGTTCGGTTCCCAAGGATTGCAGCATTTTGTTTGATAGATAAACTACTTATATAACGTTTTATTAAATCTCTCTCTCTCTTTTACCATTCTAAGGGTAACTTATAATATCATAATTAAATATTAATAATGTAAAATTATGGTATAGGATGATTTCTGAATATACAATGTAAAAAGAATAGAATTATATTTATAATATTGTAATGACTTGGCAACTGCTGCTTGGCACTTCTACCGGCGCAGGGTGGATGAACATAAAATTTATTGTTTTTGAGCAAATTCAAATTTTATTGAATTTCGTTTAAAAATAACGGGCAAAAGAACTGTTTATGTTTGAATGATTGCTTTCCTGTCAACCTTTCATGGGTTGATGTCAGTCTTGTGTTAGTTTTTGTTGACTTCTACAGGTTTTCGGGTATGGTGATAACGAATATCACAGTGAAATTTGGGGCTGATAAATCGTTTACCACGTATGAAAACATATGCTATCCAATGTAAAAGCTAATGTAATCCCTGGCAGCCATTTTGTTTTCACAACCGAGTAGTTAGTAATGTAACTGAAGCAGACAACAAAGCAAATATCTCTCCTCCCTGGAAAAAATGGGATGTTTATTTTGAAAGCTGTTCTGAACATAGGAAGGTTAGAGTATTTATTCCGAAAGCCATTCTTAACATAGGGAGGTTGGGGGTTTTTATTCGGGAAGACGTTACGCATGTGGATTACTAATTCCTTGGTTGTAAAATAAATGGCTGCCAGGGATTACATTAGCTTTTACGTTGGATAACAAATGTTTTCATATCTGATAATCTACTTACCAGCCCCAAATTTAACTGTAATATTCATTGTCAGCATACCCTAAAATCTACAAAAGTCGACATTTTGAATATGAATAGTGACTTGTAGCTAATGTAAAAAATACCAAAGAATTTGTATTTTAGTCAGAGACCAATTATTTAAAAAGTGTCATTGAAATTAATATTTGTTTTCTCAAAATGTAATGATATTTTATTAGTTATGAAAATTTCTATTTTGTAAAAATAAACCTTTATTCTGTGTTGTCATTATTTTCTTAAAAATATTTGAATTCAGTAAGGAAAACTTTCTAAAACAAACACGGCACACATATTCAAAAACTTTTGAATTTTGGTTTGAAATTAATATTTGTTTATCTAATTGATGAATGAATAAAAATGAAAAGATATATACAGATATCTTCGTCTTACAAAAAAAAAAGGAGAAATTATTTTATTTTCAAAAAAAGAAAAGGAGAAATTATTTATTGAAAAAGAGAGAAGGAAAAGCAATTTACAGAAAAGAAAATTATTTAAATAGAACAGGAGTAATAATTTAATTTAAAGAAAAGTAACATTATTTAAGTTAGGCTAGACTATAAATATTTTTAATTTCAGAATCTTGAGCAATATCTATGTATTTCGAAAAAAGAAAAAAAAAAACCCGCAAAAACCAGACATTAGCCCAAGTAAACTTTTCTATCAAAACTGTACTTAGAATTTATCCCCTGTCGTGGAAGATTTCTTTAAGAAATGTATGAGTTTTTTTCATTGACTTTTGTCTTCATTTGTGAGGGATTTCCGGCAAAAAATAATTGGCACAAAATATTTACCGTCTTAAAAGACAGTAAAAAGAATCTGTAAGAAATTAAAAATAAGTTTTATTTTCCAACCCTGTAAATAAATATTTTGATTCCGCTTGCTGTAAAATATGTTTGAATATATTTAAAATCATGCAGATATTTGCATTTATTAATCCAAAGACATGGTAGCAAAAGCTTTGTTTTAAAAAAGGATTTGATGCCATCGGCTAAAATAGAAACCAAAACATTCAGCGTTCCGGCCACGTTCTCTACAAATGTTATCAATAGAAACATAATGAAATCTAAATATTAAGATTTGAAGAAATGAATTCTATGTGAGCATGCGCAGAAATGAGCAGAATGAATATTTTGAATTTCGACTTGCTGATATATGTGTCTGCACGCGTTATTCATCCAAATAAAGATTTTACTCGTTATAAACCGTCTTTGGTGTATGATTACTATTTCATGTTAATTTCAGTGTTATGTGACTAATAGTTTAAGAGTTTATCGGTTAAATATTTACACACACACACACACATACATCTACCGTTTTATTTATATATCCAATCTCTGGTCCCCCCTCGCCAATCTTTCACGATAAACACCCGTCTCGCTGAAACCAGTGTCAATTTTCCCCACTCTTTATCTGTGCCTAAATCAAAACGTAGATTCCATGAACAAAGCTTCTTTCTTAGAACTGCACGCCTGTAGAACTTTCTACTGCTTGCCTGTTTCCCTCCTGACTTCAACATGGATGTCTTCAAGTCCAACATAAACAAATTCCTGATGAACCGACCCTTAAGGAATGACACTTTATCAAATCTCCAATACTAATGAATACTGCAACACTATCCCATTGATTACTGTACACAAAATAACCCTTATCCCCGAGTGGCTTCTGGGCCTTGATAAGTGGTGACCTCCATGTAAAAAAAAAATATATATATATATTGAAACTTTAAACTGCTTTAATGGAATGTGCTCTGAATTATGCCTAGCACTTGTGCCCCTCGACGCACATATTCCTGATTCAGCTGATGAGCAGCAAAACCTTACCCCTTCACTGTAGATGTCTCTAGATGCAGAAAAACCTTCTACTCTAATAGTTTCTTCCCTCAGACTGTCAGACTGCTAGATGTTGAAAATCCTCCCCTCGTTTCCCTGACTGTACTAATCTGCAGAAGTTTAAATGTAATGTGAACAAACAGCTCGCTGCTCAACTTCTCACAGCCCCTCGTTAGACACGATCCCAGATAATAGCCCATTATGTTTCAATATACTTTGTTTGGAGTAAAAAGAAAAGGGGGGAAAAAATGTGAGTTTTATATTTGAAAAGAAAATAAAGCATTTTGTTGGTGGTATAGGTGTGATAAATCAGGGCTTTATGTTGCGGATGAAACAGTCGCATTTGTAAGTGATTGTTCCAAGTAGCAACTAAAAATAATAAAATGTATATCTTTTGGAAATTTTGTTTTTGTCACCGACGATCTTCCAAAGTTCAGTGAAAAATGTCTTTTTAAGCCTTGTTTTTTATTTTGAATAAAATGAGCAAAGTCAAATTTTGTACAAAGGCTATTTAAACAACCTTTGTAAAAAAAAACAAAAAACATTTGAGGATATTCAAATGTTTATACTTTCAAGTCTCAACATAAAATTTGGTGTATATTTAGAATTACAATAAAAACAACAAAAAAAAAACGCAGAAAATTTTTTATGATGTATGTACTCGTCACTGAATGGAGATGTCATATTCCAAAAATCATGTGAGTTTGGCTAGTAACTTTTCTATTTGGCTAATAAACAAAAATATTTAGTTGTGAAAGATAAATTTGTCTGTAGAGCCCTTTTGCATTTAGATTAATGGATTATTTATTTTTTGATAAAGGGGAAAAAATTGCTGTTTTCTGAGACTGTTATCTTCAGTTGTACATTAAGATTTTCAATTTTCTTGTATTGTTTATTATGATTCAGCTGTAAATTTCTCATTAACTCTTATCCTCAAGTGTTTTTTAGCCTTGGTGATGCATTAGTAAAAATAAATTCTTATGTTTATGTGTATATTTAATATACATAGTCATTTTTTTTTCCTTATTCTTTTGTAGAAGTTCTCAGAAAGTAGCTTCCATTTCAGTTGTGTTAACTATGGAAGATTGGGGTCCAATTCATGAAGCGGAGATTTTGCTTAGCAGCAACCCATCTTTGCAGGTACAAACAAAAGACAGAGTTTACAAGAGATTTAGGTTCTTGTTCAGAATTTAACCTAATTAAAAAAACAAAATGGCAGAAAAATCTTTGATATACAAACATGTAACGGAACGAAAATGTCATATTCCAAATATCACGCAAATTGAAAAAGTAGCTATTTTTTTTTAACTAAGAAAATCAAATTTTATGTGAAGTGAGATATTGTTTTGATTTGTCCTTTTTAATGAAGGGAGACAATTCGAACTAATCAGATTTTAGAATCAATCTTGTAAAGTCTACAGTATACTATGAATTGCTAAAACTCTTAAAAAAATAATTTTTTATATAAAAAAAAAAAAAACTACTTGATCAATTTACGTGATTTTTGGGGAATTCTGGACAAGACCCTATTTTTTTTTTTTTTTAATTTAATTTTAATATTCTAATATGATGTTATAAAATGTGTTTTCTCCACCAAAACGATATCAAACATTTCTCAAACTCTAAACACTATGATTGCACCATAACTTATTGGAGCTGTTGTGTTTAGGTAAATGCTAACACTCTTTGGAATAGTATGACTCCCCCACACACATCCCTTGTTTATGATGAGTATTGTTTTGATATTAAATCACACATAAATGGTTGATATGCTGTAAAATTGATATATAAATTTACTTGTAATATAATGTATATAATATTTATATAAAAATAAATTTACTCGTTATTTTTATCTGGCGTTGCTTAGATAAAATTAGAAGGATTAAAACTAATGCTTATGTTACAACTATAGTAGTCAAGGAAAGCCTATAGGCTCCTTTTTCATTCGAGTTGTAAGTCATTTAAATCTTAGAAGAGAAAAGAAATCTTATTCTGAACAAAATGGATGTATCAATCCAGACAAGCTTTAGAATTGAAAAAACTTGCAGGCGAAGAGCAGAATTTTCAGTAGGTAGCCAATCCGAAGAAGTCTTGAATTGTAAATATCTGTAGACAAAGAGCAGAGTTCTCTTAAGAGACTGAGTATATTTTATGGAATGATTCCGGTTTCTGATTGGTTGGTAGCAGTGTGTGGTTCCATCTGATTTATCAGTTCTTTATTTATAGATATAACGTTCCAATTTTTTGTAACCATACCCTAATAATTATACCAAAAATATTGGAGCACTATTGCTTATGTTATAAGTATAGTAGTTAAGGGAAGCCCAAAGGCTTCATTTTTTATCAACTTTTACACGGATGTTGAGGCGGGTTACTATTCCTTCCCCAAGATTACTTCACTTACTCTGATCCTTGTAATGCCGAATATCTAGCAACAAAGCATTTTAAAAAAAAAAAAATCTTTATGACTTAACGGAGGATTGAATTCTGGTTTCTCGGCTTATTAACAAATTATTAAATGAAATAAGCCTGTATAAAAATATAAAAACTTAACTTTGATTATAAAAATCAATTCTCATAATGTTTGCTTTCTTTATTTTATCCTTTAGTCCTCATATTTCCTGGTTCAGGCTCTATCAATCTAATCATTGGCTGGTTGTTTACCTTGAAGTTTTATTTTATTTTATTTATCTTTTTCAACTTCATCGATTGGCTTCATGCCTTGTTTGGAATGATTTAGATAAAAATAAATATTGTGGTTTTTGTATTTTAATTAGATTTTTTGTAGTGAGCTAGTACCTGAAGCAAACAATGGCCTCTTAAAAATACATAATTTAGTGCATACAAAACTGCAGTTTTACCAGTTTGGTAGATAAGCTTTCATATTTCAAATAGAGAATTTGTTGGTTTGTCACACTTAATTTTGCAATTGCATTTTTATTGCTAAACACGCATATTTAAATGTACATAATTTTATGATGACTCCCCATTCTTGGTTTTCTTTCCCAGAAGGAAGTTGCAGACGGCAATATCAACCACAATGCAATGGCACCTCCAGAAGAACCAAAAGACCTAAGAGAAACTAAGGAATACCAAATTGCATTGGAATTGGAAATGTGGAAGGAAATGCAGCAACAAAAGTTTGAAAATGAGGTTTGTTGTTTTTTTGTCTTTTTTTTTTTAAATTTTTTTAAATTAAAAATTTTTTTTAAAATTTTTATTTATTTATTATTTTTTTTTTAATTTTTGCTCCAAAGAATGTGAAGATCATTTTATTGGATCAATTAGGGTTTAAAGATTCCAACAGATGAGGGAAACAAGAGGAACAGCTTTCAGTTGACTCTGGTTTGACCTTGATCTTTACACATGGCATTTTATAAACTAACATAAAAGATGAGTTGTTCATTTTTTTTTATTTTACCAGCAAGATATATATATATTTTTTTTATGTAGATTGGATTTTTTCTTATATAGAAAAATGTTAATAATACTTTTTAAACAAAACATTTTAATACTTTTTAAACAAAATTTCTTAATACTTTTAAACAAAACTTTTTAATAATACTTTTTAATAATACTTTTTAAACGAAACTTTTTAATAATACTTTTTAAACGAAACTTTTTAATAATACTTTTTAAACGAAACTTTTTAATAATACTTTTTAAACGAAACTTTTTAATAATACTTTTTAAACGAAACTTTTTAATAATACTTTTTAAACGAAACTTTTTAATAATACTTTTTAAACGAAACTTTTTAATAATACTTTTTAAACGAAACTTTTTAATAATACTTTTTAAACGAAACTTTTTAATAATACTTTTTAAACGAAACTTTTTAATAATACTTTTTAAACGAAACTTTTTAATAATACTTTTTAAATGAAACTTTTTAATAATACTTTTTAAACGAAACTTTTTAATAATACTTTTTAAACGAAACTTTTTAATAATACTTTTTAAACGAAACTTTTTAATAATACTTTTTAAACGAAACTTTTTAATAATACTTTTTAAACGAAACTTTTTAATAATACTTTTTAAACAAAACTTTTTAATAGTACTTTTTAATAATACTTTTTAAACAAAACCTTTTAATAGTACTTTTTAATAATACTTTTTAAACAAAACTTTTATTAAAAAGTTTTGTTTAAGGAGTATTATTAAATACTTTTTAAACAAAACATTTTTATAAACAAACAATGGATAATTATTTTACATTTTAATAGTTACTTTTTGGTCGACATTTTCATTTTTGAATAAGAAAAACTTTTTTTTTGTTTTTTTTTGTCACCAGATATAAAACAAATTAAAAAAAAAAAAAAGCAGGGCGCAAAAATTTAAAAAATTAATTTTTTTTAATATAGGATACAAAACTTGGAGGTGAGGGATGAAGTATGTTCCCTACATTAAAAACCGTTAGAATTTAGTGTGTTGATCTTTCCTATATTTGTTTAGTGAAGAAGAAATTATTTTTTAAAACATCAACTTTTTAAAATAATTTTATCATCACATGATCAATTTAAATAATGAAAAATTAAAGTCGAAGAAGACAAAATTGAGGTATTAAAAAAAATTTAATTTTTGAAATATTTAAAAAATACTGTACAATACTGTAACTGACTTGGAGTTTACATTTGTAACCCCCATCCCTTATCTAGAATCAGATGGCCAGGCCTTCATGTGATATAGACTTTCCTTACAACATTGTCTTAGTTATATTTTCTCTACCGTTCTTACTCAAATCAGGACTGTACCTTGATCAACCATGTCTCAGCATAGATATAGCACTCTCTTTAGATACTAACACCCAGGTACATGTGTTTGAGGGTTTTAATGTACACCACAGTAGTTGGCTTGGTTTCTTGAGTTACACAAATGTAATTAGTAGCAGTACACTGAGCTGAGGAGCCGTTATTCAAAATGAAAAAATGCTTAAAAAAAACTGTTTATAAGGTCATCAAAGATCACATCCGAGATACTCCATAGACTGATATCTTTTCTTTTCCTGTTGAACCGTGTGCCAATGTGTCACGTGATTAGTGCAAAACAGGCATTGAAGCACATGTTCCCACATGCAAGTACTAAAGCCCCAATTTCCCCAATAGTTTATTTTAAATTGTGCAGCAGTCATCCTGCAAGGGCAGCATGTATTCTGATGATTTGTCTGCCACAAGCCAAGTACAAATAGACAAAAGTTTATAGAAGCTAAAAATAATTATGAGAACGAAATAGCATCAGCTAAGACAAGGCATACTGAAAGGAACTCATGATTTCTGAAAAAATTAATATATTGAATTAACATGAAATATCTCCAGAATAAAAACTCGATTAAACCTAGAACCCCATCTTCCAGCGTAGACCCCTACTACCAGGTCTCCTTCTCCAATATCAGGGGTCTACGTTCCAACCTTCCAGAGGTTGAAACCCAATTACAGGAGACGAAACCGGACATATTATTTCTATGTGAAACTGGAATAGGGCCGACCACTTCCCAAGATGAGTTCATAATTAATGGATACTCCAATTTAACAGCTAAATGTGACTCCCAAGATCGCCATGGGCATGGAATATGTGCCTACATTAAGGATGGCTTCCCATGTGGCAGGGATATCTCTAGAGAAGATCCTAATTTACCCTATATGTGCTTCAGGGTTGCACTTGCTAACACCACTGCATTTATATTTGCCCTCTATAGGCCCCATAACAGTGGAGTTACTATCTTTAAGAGCATATCTGAGAAAATTGACCACATACTGTCTTCACATCCCTCGGCTAACATCCACATCTGTGGTGACTTCAACGTCCATAACGTGGAATGGCTGACCCATTCAAATAAGACAGATGATGAGGGGAGGTTTTGTCATGATTTTGCCATTGCTTATGACCTCACTCAGATTGTTCGCGAACCCACCCGTGTGCCCGATACACCCAATCAATATGCAAGCCTCTTGGACCTTTTTCTCTCAACTTCCCCTGAGCTATGTTCATGTACCGTTCATTCTCCTCTAGGATCCTCCGACCACTCCGTCGTATCAGTTAAGATAAAAACGAAATGTAAGAAGCCCCCAGACGTACCCCTCCACCGTACTGTATACCGATACTCTATGGCTGACTGGGATAGCTTCCGTACATTCATATCTGATTTACCTCTGCACTCCATGTTTAAAAAGGATGTGTCCTCTATAGTATCAGATCTGACCGAATGGTTAATTGTAGGCATAGACCAATTCATACCATCTAAAAAATTCCAACAAAAACCTAACAGCCAGCCATGGTTCTCCCCAGAATGTGCTGCTGCTATCGCGCACAGAAATCACTTTTTCCATAGCTACCAACGTAATAGATGCACTGAGACTAAAGCTGCTTTCAGGACTGCCAGCAACCAATGTAAAAGAGTAATAAAAAATGCAAGAGAGCTATATGCCCAGTCTGTTAAATCCAAGGTAGCTGATCAGCGGCTTGGTTCCCACCAGTTTTGGCAAATAACAAATAGGATCCTGAACAGAAGTGTGCGTTCTATCCCAACCATTATCAATGGACCAGAGGTCATCTCGTCAGCGTCAGACAAGGCCAAACTATTTGCAAAGAACTTTGCAGCTAATTCTACCCTATGCGATGAAGGCCATCAACTCCCCATATTTCCTCCTATAACACAGAACAAGCTAGGTAACATACAAATATCCGTGCATGAGGTCGCCAAGCTAATAAAAAACCTAGATTCCAGTAAAGCAACTGGCCCTGATGGCATCCCAATTATAGTGTTAAAAAAGCTTCAACCAGAACTTGCTCCCATACTTACGAAACTATTTAAGCGCTGCCTTAAGGAGAAGTGCTTTCCAACCCCCTGGAAGACCTCATCAGTTTGCCCTGTATTTAAGAATTCAGGTGATAAGTCATCTCCCTCTCAGTACAGACCAATAAGTCTTCTCTGTGTTATGAGTAAGTTGCTGGAATCCATATTAAATAGAGAAATAGTCAACCACCTCAGCAGGAATAACCTTCTTAGTGACACACAATATGGTTTCCGCTCTGCAAGATCTACTGCAGATGTGCTGACAGTTATATCCCACAGGATTAGTGAATCTCTTGACAAAGGCTTCCTTTCTAGGGCAATTGCTCTTGACATATCAAAGGCCTTCGACAAAGTATGGCATAAGGGTCTACTTCACAAGATTTCCAGCTACGGTATAACTGGAAATGTTTTCTCAATCATTAAATCATTTCTCTCCGATAGGCTCATAAGAGTAGTGGTAGATGGTCAAAAATCGGAGGCCTGCAATATAAATGCTGGAGTCCCTCAGGGGTCAATCCTGGGCCCAACTCTCTTCCTGATCTACATCAATGACCTCCCTAAACACATACTTAAATCATTCGTTGACATCTATGCTGATGACACGACCATCTATGGCAACATATCAAAGGCTGTAAATGACAAAGTTCTCTCTGATTCTCTCTCCTCTGATCTCGAGCGCGTGGTTCAGTGGGGGAAGATGTGGCTAGTTACCTTTAATGCATCCAAAACCAAACTCCTATCCTTACATCATCAACGCTCTGATCCCCAGCTGGCATCAATTGTGATGGACGGCTCTCGTCTGGGTGAGGCCCCGTGTTTTGACAAGCTTCTGGGTTTGACCTTTACTCCTGATCTGAAATGGAACACGTACATCAAGTCTGTTGCCAAGGTCGCTGGAAAGATGGTGGGATCCTTCTACCGCTCCAGAAGATATCTCACTACTGATGCAATTCTCTATCTATATAAAAGCCAAGTACGGCCAAGGATGGAATACTGTTGCCATATCTGGGCAGGAGCTGCCAAAAACAGCCTATCATGCCTTAACAGAGTACAAAATAGACTTTGTGGTTTAGTGGGGGATTCCCTTTTCTCTACCCTGCAACCCCTCTCCCACAGAAGAGACGTTGCAAGCCTATCCTTGTTTTATTGTTATTTTCATGGCAGGTGCTCGTCTGAACTCCAATCCCTGGTCCCCCCTCGCCAATCTTTCACGAAAAACACCCGTCTAGCTGAATCCACTGTGAAAAATTTCCCCCACTCTATATCTGTGCCTAAATCAAAACGCGGATTTCATGAACAAAGCTTCTTTCTTAGAACTGCACGCCTGTGGAACTCTGTTCCGTCTGCCTGCTTCCCTCCGGACTACAACTTGGATGTCTTCAAGTCTAATGTTAACAAATTCCTAATGAACCGCCGCCTTAAGTAAACACTTCATCAAATCTCCTCACTAACGTAATGTACTTGTAATAACCCTTATCCCTGAGTGGCTTCCGGGCCTTGATAAGTGGTGATCTCTGTGTAAAAAAAAAAAAAAAAAAAAAAAAAGAAAAAAAAAGTGTGACAAATATGTGTTAAATTAATGTGTGACAATAACAATTCCTCCACTATCCAACAACCATGAGGTCACTTGCACGGCAACTGAGAAAATTGATCTGCTTGCCTCCATCTTAGATCCCTCAAGCCACTTCCTCCCAAATTTCCCTTTGCAGACAAAAGCCACATTTGTAGATCTGAAAATCATCTCATATCCGTGATATCATAAAAATAAACCTAGACACCTCCAAGGCATGCGGGTCTGATCTCATCCCTGTCATACAAATTAAGAAATGCTCCACTGAGCTAGCTCTTGTCCTCTACAACAAATGCCTAGTTGAGTCTTGCTTCCCTGATAGCTTGCAAATTTCCTGTGTTATACCAATATTCAAAGATTCTGATGAAAAAACCGACCTGTTCAATTATTGTCCTGCCATTCTCCTCCTCTTCTTTGCTAAAAGTTTTGTTTCTTTAATCAATCAAACACTTGTCCATCATCTTGTAAATGCGAAGCTTCTTTCTAACCAACAGTATGGATTTAGGTAAGCTGTTCTACTGCAGATATTTTAACTGTCAGCTGCTTTGAACGCATATACCATGTACTGGATAAAGTAGGGGAAGCTTGAGTTGTAGACCTTAATATATCCAAATCCTTTAACAAGGTTTGGCATGAAGGGTTTCCCACAAAAATGAAATCCTATGGTATTTCTGTGGGAATACATAACAAAATCAGATCCTTCCTAGACAAGAGAAAAATCCAGGTTGTCCTCAATGGATGTACTTCTTAAACAACATGATATTAATGCAGGTGTGTCTCAAGGGTTAATCCTTTGACCTTTATTATTCCTGATATTCATAAATGACAAATACTGATCCTCATCTCAAAAATTCTGAAACATTATATTGTTCTAATGTTGGATGTTATTTGAAAAGAATTGGAATTTAGAACAGAATAAGTAATTTTATTCGAATGGGGGGGGGGGATATTGAAATCGTCTCATCACTAGTTCTCATCATTTTGCTAAATAGTGTTAGGAAGGCTTATAAAATGTTTTCCAAAGAAAATTTGTAGAATTTCAGGCTATGCAAATTGTTGAAAGCTTGCAAGGAATGTTGAACCAAAACAGGTTAATGACGACCTTGTTTAATATTTTATTTGTTATTATTTTTCAGTTGAAACAAAAAGAAATTACTTACATGAAAGTTTTGGCAGAAGAATGGAAGAAAAGAGACAAAGAACGAGAAATTGTTTTGAAAAAAAAGGTTTCAATCCATTTCTTTCTATTTTTTTATACTGTTAATAATTGTTTTTTTTCTTTTAATAATTGTTTTTTTTCTTTTAATAATTGTTTTTTTCTTTTCTTTTAATAATTGTTTTTTTCTTTTAATAATTGTTTTTTTTCTTTTAATAATTGTTTTTTTTCTTTTAATAATTGTTTTTTTTCTTTAAAACTTGTTTGTCTATCAGCCATGTTTAAACCAGTTTGCAAATGTGTGTTTTCATTTTCAATTCTAAATATTCACACTCGAAGTTAATGCATCCATTGACCCAATGGATACGGTTGTAGTTTATGGGATTCACTACGCAGCGTTCAAATCTATTGTCGACATTTATGCACTATTATTGTGAAGAAAAGTATGAATCCATCCTCCTCTCCAGCTCTATGTAAAATAACACCTTAATAAACTGAAAATTTGAAAATCTATAATATTATGCTTGTTCCTTCCTTAGTTAGTCTGTATGTTATGCTTTGAAAAGGTCCAAATACAATTTTTGAAAGTCACAGTTTCAAAAAGGGCCAATTTTCATGAATTTGGCCTTAAAAAGGCCAGTCTGGCAACCCTGGCCAAAAATATGAGTTATCTCACTTGATGTAGCCTTGTTTCTGAATATTGTAATAATATATAATCATTGTTGTAATGGTGTGAGAAAAAAAAACTCATAATAATTTTTATGTACAGTGGTTTTCATTAAAGAAAATAATCAATGAAACGTTATGTAAAAAAGGCAACATTTGAAAGAAACAGGGCAAAAAAAAATTGTTTGCCAAGAGGTGTTGGTCTGAAGGAGTAAATTAAAGATTGGCTCTTACAATGTAATTTTATTTTATTTGTATTGAACTATGTAGCACAATATTACTTTCTGAGTATTTATTAGTACTTATTTATTTATCTCATTTGGATCAGTTATATATTTAAAATATGAACTGAGGTAGGTAGTAAGGTCAAACTCTCCGTTAAGTAAAGCAATTTTTCTATTCATATAACTTTTGAAATCCATTTGTCTTAATATTGCAAACATTTTTTTTTTCTTATTTCAGCTTTGATTTAAACTCTGAACATTTTTTACTGTACTTATCTTGTAGTTTTTTTTTTTTTGTTTTTAAGTCTTTTTTTGTCAAATATGCTATTATTAGGCAATACTGTTTTCTTATATTTAAAATGAAAAAAAAAAAAAAAAGAAAAGAAGTCACCCGTGAAAACGAAAATTTTCCATATTAAAACTTGCACTATTATCTAAACTCAGAAAAACGCAGCTTTTTCTCTGCAGTATAGATTATTTTTAACTAGTCTAAACTTAATACTTAACCCAAGCTGTATTACTCTTAACCAGTTTTTAAATGAGTGCTTCAAATCTAAATTAATACAAAACAATCCGACTTCACAAATTGATAAAAGTTCCATTATCGTATTTTAATTATAAGGTAAAGCTAGAAGAAGCTCGAACATTCTAACTCGATGTAGATGAAGCCAAAAACATCCACGCATTATTAATGGAGGGGGGGGGGAGACTGTTTTCAAATATTGTCCTAAATTGGGAATGGAGCAATGGACTTATATTAAGTAGATATTAATAAGTTCCTCTTACCTTTTTTTTTTTTTTTTTAAATTGGAGAGTAGATGATGCACTGGATGTGTTATCGGCAGCTCCAGTAACTCTCGCTTCTCCTTTTCTGTCCCTCAGTCCTCATTTCCAATGAGTGATTTTTCTGACAAAGGGTGAAGAAAAAGCTGCTTTCCAGGTCGGTAGTACTTTGTGAACAGTAGCCTGAGATGTCGGAAAATTTCTGTTTCTATGTCTATCCTTGTGGTGATGTCACTAGTAAGGGTGCTGGAGGTAAACGTTTCATCTGGACTGACGTTACCCGCCTGATAGTCAGGGACCTGAACCTTAGATTAACCACTAAGGAGGCTATCCTATCAGCAGTACTGGGGCTGCTGTATTGCCATTTGGTGAATGGATTCTGGACCATGCAGTAGTTTCTGGGTAATTGTTACGGCTTTACCTTATGTGCTACAAAAAAAAAAAATTTCCTGTCTTTTTCTCTCTTACTTTCCCTCTCTGTCCTACTCTAACCAAGTCTGTCGACCTGTTCCACAAATCCCAAATCCTCAACATGAAATATTTCCAGAAAAAAACATGAATAAACCCAGAACTCCATCCTCCAACGTAGACCCCTACTATCATGTTTCCTGCTCCAACATCAGGGGTCTACGTTCCAACCTTCCAGAGGTTGGAACCCAATTACAGGAGACAAAACCGGACATATTTTTCCTAAGCAAAACTGGCATGGGGGCCAACCACTTCCCTAGATGAGTTCATGATTAAAGGATACTCTAACTTAACATCTAATCATATTTATAAAAATGAACTAATTTTAAACCATTTTATAATTTTGATTCTGGTTTTTGTTTTCAATTTTAAGAAAATACACATTGCGCACATCGAATAAAAAAAACTTTTGAACATAATAAATTCTCATTCCGAACCCAATCTGTGTTAGTGGCCGCATCAAAACGTGTAAATAGTTGAATATTCTAAAAGGCTAGTTATATAAAGGAAAATCAACTTATTGAATTGCTTTAAAAATTGAATTGTTTTATATTTGGATATCTGATTTTTTTTTTTTTTTTTTTTTGTGTTCTCCAGTCTTTGAAATTTAAAAACTATGCATTAAAGAAAAATTTCCCAAAATAATAAATTCCCGCTCTGGGCTCAATGTGATTGGAGGGAGGAAACCTTCTCAACCACCAATTAACATGACTAACAGTATGCTACCTGACAGCTCTTTACTTAAAATTCACAGGCAACATGAATTAGAAGAAATATATTGAAGACCTTGCCAAGGCTACTTGCAAAGAAGGTGGGCTCTCTCTACCATACTAAAAAACGATTCACATTTGACAGTATCCTGTATCTTTACAAAGCCACAGTTTGTCGATGCATGGAGTAATGTTGCCACATCTGGGCTGGTGTGTCCACCACTAGTCTGTCCCTCTTAAACAGGGTCAAAAATAGTCTTCAACCTAACAAGTACTGAACTATTAAACAAGTTCCAACCCCTGTTCCATCAACGCAATGTGGCTGTTTTACTGGAAACTTTAATGGAATGTGTTCTGATAAACTCATAGCACGTGTCCCCCCTTGATGTAAATACTCCCAAGTAACCTGACAAGCAGCAAAATCCCACCTCTTCACTCAATCTTTTTCATTCCTCTCATAATATTTTTCAATATATCCATCCCATTAACCCCTATCTTCAAGTGACGTTTAGCTTTGGTAAATGCTGATTCATTGATATAAAAAAGTGTTTTATGTACAGCAAGACTGATTTTTTTTCTTTTTGTTTTCTTAATATTTGCCAATTTTTATTTTAAAAAAAAAATTTTTTTTTAGTTATCCGAATACAATCAATTAGAGGAACAATTGAATAAAGCGTTGAAAAGCTTAGAAAAACGAGAAAGGGAATTAACAGCCAAAGAGAAAGAGGTAAGGCAATTTCTTTGCATCAAGACTATTTGACAACCTTTTTTTCACAAGAAATACAAATTATTTTTGTAATTTACTATTAATTGTATATTTATTGAAACCAAAAATGTGATAGCATAAAATAAAAGAAAAATTAAAATATCCTATTTAAAAATTTATGAAATTAAATCTGCTGGAATGCATTTTGTTTTTTTTATAAACATATAGGCGATTTTAATCTTTTGTTAATTTTTGAAAGAAAGAAGAATATGTTTGTATTTATTCGGACCAATGTTCTCATCTTGAGTAGTATTCACACAACGTTTTGGCCGATGTAACCTCCAACTTTCTTCAGACGTAACTTATCAAACTTTGGAATCTTTCTGCTAAAGTTGAGAATCTGAATGGAACCCTGTATTTAATCCATGAGGGTAGCATATTCTTGTTCTGTCAGCCATGATGGGGTAGAGATCTTAAGTAATTCACAATTTTATTTTTAGTATTGTGCACACTGAGAATTTAACCTTCAACCATCAGAAGAATTTCATTTAGAATTGAATTTATGATCTGCAAGGACCCCTGGCGTAATGGATAAAGTACTAAGTAATTAATTTCTAAGTGACACTTTTCTGGAGGTTGAAGGTTCAATCCTTAATTTAGGTGATAATAAAAATACAATTGCAAATAAGAATTTTACTTGGTTATGGCTGACGAAATGAGAGCATGCTTACCTCCGTGGATTAAATAAATGGTTCCATTTAAAATTCTGTGCAGATTCCAGAGTTCAACAAAATACACTTGAAGAAGGTCAGAGGTTACATCAGCCGAAACGTTGTGAAAATAACATTCAAGATGAGAACAGTCGTCAGAATAATCCAAATTATCAATCCTCATCTCAAAAATTCGGAAACATAAGAATAATTTTCATTGACTAAAATGCATAAAAATTACAAGAGTTTCTGTTTGAAAATCCACACCAAAAATTAAACAATTAAAATAAAACAAATTGCATGTTTTTCATGGAGGAGTGGTTATAAAAATGCACTAAAATGTTTAATCATTGCAGGTTGTTCATCTCCGAAATGACCATGAACGAGAGTATGAACGCAAAATGGCCGAAATGAAGGAAGCTTCTCATCGCATGCAAGAAGAGTGCGAACATCGCGTTCAGTTAGAAAAGTAAGTTTTTGAATAGACGAAATATTAAACATAAAAATGCCTTCCTCCTCCATTAAAAGAATGGCGTGTGGGGATGATGAGGACCATCTTCTTGTTGTAAGGTTATGGTATAATAATATTAACTATTACTAATCAACTAATTAAGCATAATTTTGATGCTTCTTTAGTATTAGTCACAGTTGAAAATTGTATTTTAACTAAAAACCACTTCCGTGTCATGCTGAAATAAGTAAAGTAACCAAAAATATGATAAAAATAGAAGATTAATTATGAGTAAAAATCAGTTTATCGTATTACGTTGTTCATTTTTACTTGAATGAAAATGTGACTTAAATCACCTGCTTTACGGGAACTTTTGGTACTTCCACACTTCTTAATGGTGGCTCGAGAAAATATAAGACTAATGGATATTTTTGATAAAAAGTTCTATGTGATATTCTTTCATTGTAACAACCGACAAGACAGCTAAGATGACTTTCATGATCACGACTGTGTTCACGTCTCGAAGTTGATGAGTTGGTTGGATATAGTCATACTAAGGAGTTGGTAAAAAAACTAAAAACATGTCTATGGATATTAATATTTATATGATTGTTTCTGTAAATATAAAAGATTTTTTTTTTTATTCCTCTCTTCAGTGGTTTTGTATTAGAAAAATTTTGGCCTTCTTTACTATTAGTCACAATTGAAAATTGCATTTCATATAAAAAAACACTTGGATGTATTTATGTTTCATGCTGAAATAAGTAAAATAACCGAAAGTTAGAAAAAAAGTATCGAGTAGAAAATTGTGTAGAACTTTTTATTAAAAAATAAAAACCATTCTTATATTTTTTTAATCTGCCATTGATAATAGTTGTTGTGAAGCAGGGGAGATAATTCATTGTTTTATATAAATAGTCCAGCAGGTTGGGGGTCGGAGACGAGGTGGGGCCAATGAGAGAAAGGTACAAAGTCGTAGCACTCCTTCTGAAGGCAAACTTGGGTCTCTGGACTTGTGGACCGGTCCGCAGATTGCACCAGAGAATCACCACACTCTTTAGCACATCCAGATACACTTTGGTGTTGACTTTCAAACTAACTTTGAGGATGTGAGGTGGCATGATGTGGCCCTCACTTGAAACCACATCAAAGACCATAACTGTGGCTGGAAACTTTGTTTTCATCATCCTGGGCATGTCGTCCAGTGTTGAAACGTCTGGATTTGTATTTTGAGGGTGCTGGCAATGTGTTGCGTAGTTATTCTTATAAGGGGTAACGTCGTGTGTTCGTCTAGTTGTTCTGTCTATTTGTTGTATCTTCATATTTAATTGTTCGTATGCTTTTGTGTGTGTGTGTGGTACATGTATTATTTGGACATACCTTCAGGCATCGTCGATGTTGATCCATCTGAATTCATCTCGTGTATTGGAGGGGAGATGGGAACCTGTTTGGACGAAGATTCAATCACTCCAAAACGATGAATTGGTTTTATAGTTTTTATTCACTTCCAGATGTCGACCACAGAAGGATGGAAGTGAATCTCTGGCCTGCGTGGTTTCTTCTTAGTCTCATTTCCACACACGTCAGCACCCCCCCCCCCAGTGGACAGTAAAGGGGAGGAGACGACTGTTAAGCCGTCCATCATCTTCTCTGTCGAAACCCAATCTCATTGATTCAGCTAACCTGATCACATGACACACGCAATCCGATCAGCTGACCCTCACTTCCTGTAAACGTGTCTACAATATAATTTACTCACCTCCCTCCCTCTCTCTCTCGATCCATTTTCTAATAAATGGTCCTGTTGTTATAACTTGGATTGGTAGAAAGCACGAGTTTTACAGCGGTGCATCTCCAATCTCGCTCATTGGACATTGTGTCACGTTCACACATGAGAGAAGGTTTGTATACAACTAGTAAATGGTCTGCAACAAAAAAAAGAAAAACAGTTTTTATCAAGCGGCAATTGATTCATGTCGTCTTTTCGATGGAGACGATTTTACTTTTCCACCCTGTACTTTCATGAATGTATATTTATTCTATACATTTAAAGAAAAAACTTTTATTTTTATAATCTCATAAGCATATATTTCTTATTAAATTTCAAATAAAATAAAAACTTGTATTTTTTAATTTTGTAATTAAAAGTGCAAATATAATTATTTTTATCTTTATAATTTTGTTAGTTTTATTGTTTACTTATGTATAATAATGTCTTTTTCTTATATTTTATTTCAATAAATCACTTCACAATAGAAAAATACTGAATAACAATAAAAGTGAAGGAACTGATTTGCCTTGTCACTGCTTTCAGTAGTGCTATGCTGGAAGTTAGAGAGTATGTTAGCTGACTATAACCCATCTTTCCTTCTTTTTTTATAATGTACTTTGTTAAGCAAATCTCCTTAATAATGTGATGATATTTTTTGTATTTTCCAGCAGACTGATACTAACATTTATTCAAAAAGGTGCCACTCCTATCATAATAATACTATTTATTCGAATATATTTGTGATGCGCAGAAAAATAGAAAGGACAAACCAAAGATTAGACATTTGGATCAAAGAGTATTTAACAACAAAAATCTTTAATGATAACTTTTGTTCTACCGACTTTATATAAACAATATATACAGGTAGTTCAATATAGACTTCGTAGCCTCGTAGGAGATGTCCTTTTCTCTTCCTTGCAACAGAAGAGATGTTGCGAGTTTGTCTCTGATGTATCGTTATTTTCATGGAAGGTGTTCAACTGAGCTACAATCTATGGTCCCCCCTCGCCAAACTTTCACAAGAAACACTCGTCTAGCTGTACACACTATCAATAATTCCCCCCACTCTTTATCTGTGCCTAAACCTAAACGTAGATTCCATGAACAAAGCTTCTTTCTTAGAACTGCACGCCTGTGGAATTGTCTTCCGTTTTCCTGCTTTCCGGCTGACTACAATATGGTTGTGTTCAAGTCTAACGTAAATAAGTTCTTGATGAGCCGTTCTATATAAGTTATCAAATTTACCAAATTTTCATTACTAATGATTACTATATTGTCCAATGTCTACTGTATACTCTTTAACCCTTATCCTTGAGTGGCCTCTTGGCCTTGATAAGTGGTGATGCCTATGTAAAAAAAAAAAAAAAAAAAGGTCTTCAGTTGCAGAACACCTTATAAATAATCATGAATGTCTAAAATAAATTCAATGTAGAACCATTCTCAATACTAAGTATATACCCTCACTTTATCATTTTTTTACCTTGTCCAAACAACCTTCTCTCCGTAAACAGAAAGAGATTTTGTATATTCAAGTTGAAGCAAGACGTCTTTCTGTTTACGGAGGGAAGAGCCCCGACAAGGCGTGATTACATTAAAACATTGGCTGATTTTTGTAGACCCTTCGTAATGTTTATATAATTTTATTTATAAAGACTCTACTCACTATTCATCTCGTGATGCTGTTGTTGCTATAGCAATATTGCTATACTACATTGTGTGCGAGAGAGTAATAATTAAAACGTATATCAACAAGTATATGGAACCAGATCATAATGTGTATAGATGGTAACTAATCAAGCTATAGAAGATCTCTCATGCTTGAGAGAAAGAGGGATAAATAAAGACTTGGCCAGAAATAGGATAATTGGACATTTAATGTTTTAAAGCTGTCCAATACATGGCATCATGTAGAACGGATGTTAAGCAGAATATGATCATCTCACTAAACGTTTTTGGTGAAATTTAAAATTAAAATTTTTTTATTTCAGAATAAAAGTATCTGAAATGGAAGGATCCATCTTGAAATACAAGCAAGAGGTAAGAAATGTGAACTTGGAAAATTGAATATAACAAATGATTATTTAGCAAAAATAATAAATTTTAATTTTTTTTTTTTTAAATTTAAAAATGGTGAAGCCATTTGAAGAGGTTGGATTTCCATTAAAGTGAACTTTGTCGAATGTGATGCTACATGCTTGGATGGTATTACTAGAACATTCGGTTCTCATCCAGAATTCCTCCTACCCTACGTTAAAAAACAAAAAAATAAAGAACAATCTGTATGATGTACATACCCATGACAAAATGAAAAGGTCATATTCTAAAAATCATGTAAATTGATCAAATAGTTTTAGTTTCTTTTAAATAAGAAAATTAAATATAAAATTTTATGAGTAACCAAAGAACGTCTGTCTTATCTGCCGTTTTGAAAACAATCTAAAAAAAAGGAGATAACTCAATAATTCCAACTTATGAGATTTATGTTGTAATGCTTATGAATTCCCATTAATCGCTTAAAATTAAAAAAAATATTTTTTAATAAAAATAAAACGATTTGATCAATTTATATGATATTTGGAATATGATATTCTTATTTTCTCACAGGTATGTACATTATACAGATTTTTCTTTTTCTTTTTTTTTTTTTTTATATAGGAGGAATTCTGGATAAGAACCAAAAATTATTTTCTGACATGCTACTTTATATGATTCTTACATGCTTTGTATATAATTCTCAAAATTTTACCGCCTGATAAAAACTTGAAGACAAGTTTAAAAGATACTGAACAGCCAAAATGGAGAAAACATTTAAATAAAAAATTTAAAAAAAAAAAAATGGAAAGTTTGACATTTGTTTTTGAATGATGTTCTCGATATTACACATTTCATATTATTTGGATTCTTCAAACTACTGTTCTCGTCTTCAGTGTTATCTTCACAATGTTTCCATTAATGAAACTTCCGAGCTTATTTATGTGTATCTTGTTGAACTCGGAAATCTCCACAGAATTTCAAATGGAACCCTTTATTTAATCCACAGCATGCTCGTCTCATCAGCCATGACAGAGTCAGAAGTAATTTGCAATCGTATTGTAAGTGTTGCCTGCACTTAGGATTGAACCTTTAACCTCTAGAAGAGGGCAACTTTACAACAAAATTTTACCAAGTACTTTATCTATTATATGGACAATTCTAGTATGAATTTCAAGAACCTTAAACCTATTTTTGCTTTTAGACGTACAATTTTACTACTTATGATTATATATCACTATTTATTACTGCATATTATTGATGCCTCCGTTCAGTCTCGAAAGATAAAGGATACTCCCTTGTAGGAGCAGCTTTGCATGTAATTGTAAGGCAAGGGTTTCGCAATACCCAACCACACCTCTACTGAATCGGCATTGTTTGAGTGCAGTCGCAAGGAGAAGTCCAGGATGACTGGAAACAATGTTAAGATAAGCGGAGAGCACATACAGCACCTGGAAGTCCCAAATAGTCAGCCATTTAGTACTGACCAAGTTCAATGGTGCTTTACTACATATTATTATTAATATAATTTTCATAGTTTTTTAAAATTAAGTTGGCTGAGGAATTGAAATAAAAAACTCAATCCTCATCTCAAAATTCAGAAATGTAATTCGCCATTTTTTTCTGAACTTTTTAACAATTTGTGAATTTTTGTTTCCCTTTTTTTGATCAAAATATTTTTTTGTTTTCTTTTCTTCAATTAGTTGATTGATGCTGATAAGAAATATGCGGGTCTTGAGAAAGAAATGTCCATTTTCAAAGAACAGCAGAATTCCAAACCAGAAGTTTGTCTTCAATCCGAGATCAATATGCTGACTCTAAAAAAGGTGACTCTTCTTTCAAACAAAAAATCCTTCTCACCAATAAAAACCGCATTTCTTTCTTCTGCGCAAAATTATTTATTAGATTTTATTTTCTCAAATTTTTTTTACTCTTACTTTTTAATCATGAATATTATATATATATTTGTGCGCACTTTTTTTGTAATGTTTTTTTTTTTTTAATACATGCGGCGTCCTGTGTTGCAATAACGTGTTTCAACTAGTTGTCAATCGTTCTGTACCCATCTTTCTCTTAAAAAACTTCACAAACTCTTGAAGTTGATGCAAGTCAGAAACTTGGATAATTGACTGATCGGCAATTTCTCTTTGCTGTCGTCTTGAGATGCCATACTCTTGATTTCAACTACGAGTGAGCGATTTTGTTATCTGACTTTGTAAGCTGAAATATACAAAAACGACAGAGACACTTTTGTCTTTAACAAAAAGTATACTTTATTATACTGTAACTAACAGAATGAATACATTGCTTAACTAAAATATAATCTTAAAACTTTATCTATAACATTCCTCCTTGTTCAATTCTATTTCTTTCACGTCAGAATTATCTTGTTCAAAAATACTGTTGTCACCCGATTAGTTTAAGCAAATCAGATGCCCTTTGAACCAGGTCCAACGCAATCAGATAACTTTTGATCAAATGCCAAACTTTTGGAAGTTTTATTTTCCTATTACTTTACATTTTTCATTTTCCAAATATCTATGTGACTCATGGGCGCAGACTCCTCTTAAAACTTAAAATACGTATATCCGATTTTAATGAAATTTATCCGTATGCATAAGGTACTAATTCAGAAAATTATAGAAAATTTTAGCTTCTGGCTACAATAGGGTAAAACAGGATGATGAGAACACTAAAAACCTTCAAAAAGTAATCAGGTGTAAATGTGTGTGGTGAAAACGCACATAGTTGTCATTCTCATTCAATCTTGAACACGTTTTCCTAATTTTTATTAATGAAACTGTTTGTCAATATGTGACACCAATTATGTGCCAAATAGTTTTTGAATAAAAAAAGCTAGTGTTGGGACGAGGAATCGATAAAATCGGAACTTTTGGGGGTATCGGAATCGGAAAAATTTATGCATATTTTCCGATGCAAAAAACGATTCTTTTAATTGTCTTTTCATTTGATTTTGTTTAAAGCAAAACCTTTCACTACTGGTAACAATAATAAAATAATATTTATTGATTTTAAACTATGAGTAAAACTAAAATCTATAACCCCCCCACCCCCGACACACACACAAGTGTGTTTTTATGTTTGAGAAAATATGTGCACATTTAACATGTTTTTTATGGTAATCTGGAAAAATGACAACGTTAGAGTTAAATATTTAGAGATTTATAAAGAATCAGAATCAGAAATTTCGTGCGGAATCAGTAATTTTATCTGGAATCAGGAAAAATATTAGAATCGTCCCATCACTAAAAAAAAACCCCTCAGATCAATAAGCTTTTAAGGAACCCGAATAATTGATCTAAATGAAAGAACCAACCTCAGTTGGTCAACCAGTTTCTTCAGGTTGACTTGAATCTCCCACCCCTTTATTTCTCAAGATAACTCTTTCTCTAGATTAAAAATCGAGCTTGTGCCAAAAAGAAATCAGCTGTTTATTATCCGTTAGCTTATATAACGTATGCAGGTCAAATGGAAGAAACTGGTGTCCACCTGAAGTTATTCCGTTCGTTTAGCTCATTTGCTGGAATCTTTAAAAACTAATTGATATAAAAAAGAAAAAAATCTAAAACTTTTATCTTGAACTATTGAAGTTCGGAAAACCAAAGATGAAAATGTATATGATGATTTTTTTGATTTGTAATTTTTGTGACATAAACCGTGAAAAAGGTTTTGCTTCTGAATGCTCTGCAGAAGTATGAAAAAAAAAACCCCCAACCTTGATACTTTAAGTATTATTCAAATTGTTTTTTTTTTTTATGTAAGGAGCTAAAAAAAAATTTCAATTCAAGGTCAAAACTAGCCACCAATAAGTGTTAGACAAACCCAGAAAATAGCAATTCTTCTCCCTTTGTCAGAAACATCGTTCATACACTTGGTAGTAATTTTTTATATAGATTTTATAAAAAAGTTTACTTATTTTTTACAAATAAGTTTGTATATTTTATTTTATAAAGTTTCAAATCGGTGTTGCTATTTATTTGATTCCTCCATAAGAGGCACTCTGTATTTGAACAAAAAAATAAATTCTCAGTCTGGAAGAATTTCTTCACCGATTGAAAATAGGTAAGATCATGGCCTACTTTAATAATATGTATAGTAGGCCACGGTAAAATGAAGTTTAGTATCAGAGTAGATAATACACTTTGAAATATTTTTTTGCAGAGAATATAAAATGATACATTTTAAACAAATTGGGCACAAGGCCATTAAAAAATGTGAGGAAAATTGATGTCTTCAGTCATCCGTGATCAAAATTACTAAAAGAAATTCTTACTCTTAACTAGAATTATCAGGGACCATAATACCGCATTTACTCCAACCGTCCTACTTAAAAATTTCCAAAATGGTTAAAAAATGTTGGTACTTAATGCAAAATAGGAACCATGCTATTAAAAAAAAAAATTTTTTTTATAGGATTTTATAGTTGTCTCCAAGTCCAATGTAAACAAGTTCTTGTTGAGCCATCCCCCTTAAATAATCAAAATATACCCAATTTCCACCACTAACAGTTACTATCGTCACTCATTAACCCTTATCGTTGAGTGGCCCTCGAGCCTTGATAAGTGGTGACTCTCTTATAAAAAAGAAAAAAGTTTTACTGTTGTTTATTAAATTGTTAGGTAAAAATACAGACTAGTTTACAAAACGCCCTCCCCTCCCATGTTAAGAATGAATTTATAACTATTTCAGCACGTCCCTATTCTGCATAAGGACTAATATTTTATTGTTCATGAATATATGTCTTTATATACTACTCTTTGATCTTAGCAAAAAGGTCAAGATGATATCGTTCTTACAAATAGTGGTGTTTTGTGTTCAGGTTGAATTAGAGAGAAAACTTGAGAATATGACGAGATCCAAAAGCCATTATAAAGAGCAGTGGGGTCGAGCGTTGAAAGAGCTGGCGAGATTGAAACAGCGAGAACAGGCGACGGCCAAAGCACAGTTAAAACGAGAGAAAGAGCAGTTGGAGGAGATGAGGTTACGATACATTGCAAACGAGGAGAAAGAAATCCTGAAAAATGACCAGAAAGAATTGGAAGAAATCAAAAATGAACTAAACAGGTAATTATTTAATGTGTCTCTGTATTTCTTGTTTCTACGTGACTTTGGGATTATTATTTTTATTTTACTATTAATTATTTATTGAAATAAAAAACATGAAATATAAAATATGAAAACAAACTCTTAAAAAATCCTGTTTACAATAAAATAATTTAGCAGGTCAAAAGTTCATTACTGTGTAACAAAACAAGAGAATGCACTCTTATTATTTTCTTATTTTTTTTTTTGACTCTTCTCTAGAGAATAAGTATATGTGCAGTTTCACCCTCTCTGCGGTCGTTACATAATCAGCCTACCTCTGGTGCGAGGATACTGGCTTCTTGACCTAAAATGCATCAAACATTGATGTTATTGTTCTTTTTTTCTCTTCCCCTTTGTAAAACTCAATCATGTTCTGCAAAGTCAAAAACAAAAACAATTTTCCTCTCCAAAGCAACCAAACCAAACACCATAAATAAATATTTGAATATATAAAGAGTTTGGAGCATGAAATCTTTTTCAAAGATTACTGGATTTGGCATTAAATAACACCAAACATGTTGATATGCTGCACAGCAAAACAACTAAATATTTGAAGATATAAAGAACTTGAAGCATAAAAACTGTTTCAAAATTTTTCACGTTTTTTTATTTGCAGATTACGCTTAGCGGAAGAGCAGAAGCAGCAGCAGCAGCAGCAGCAGCAAGTAGATATGGTATCTAAAGGCAACCTCACAAACCGTAGCCCTCGTTTGTATCAAGTGCCTGTTAGTAGCCAAGATGCACATATCACAAGACTGGTGGAAGAACGAGATATTCTATTGCGGACAGGAGTATACACTTCCCAAGACAGGATTATAGTAGACCTTGACCATCAAATAAAAGAAGCAATTGCTCAAAGACAGAGCTAACCTCCCCTTCCTACTCTCTCTTTTGCCCATTTCAAGACATAATGGCATTTTAAGTTCTGAACCTTCATTTCTCTGTACACACATACATACACACACACGTGTGTGTATGTGTATGTGAAATAGAAAAGTGGACAAACGACAAAATATAAAAGACAAAATCACATTTAAAAAAAAAAACTTAAATTATATTATGAGGAGGATATTTGATGCTGCTGCATGTATAATGTCGAAATTAGTAAAAGTTCCAAAAATTAGGAAAAATGATCGAATAGATCTGCTAGAACTATTTTTTACAAAAAAACAAAAAATAGATATCAACTATTTTCTATTTTTAAATTGCAAATGTTAATATTTTGTTCAAATCAAAGATTGCAGTTATCTCCCCTGAATTTGAAGAAGTTTTCAACATTAACAAAAAAAATAAAGCAAGATTTCAATTTTTACTTGTAATTATTTTTCTACTCGGTCACTTTTTTTTATAATTTTTGGATTTTTATTAATTTTGATATAACACATAAGTATGTAATAGTGTTTTTATCTAAAATGTGTTTATTATACTGCATGAGCATCAGGAATTTTGCCTATTCTATGATCATTCACTGACTTCCCTTTTCTCCCTCATATAGTTGAGCGACCTCTAACCCAACTGAATTATTATGTTCATACATTTTATGCAACCCTTTTCTCAGATGCTCCTCATCCTCCTGTGTTATCACTTTCATTTCTTTCATCGTCTTCGTCCTAATTCACCTCCTGTGTAAAATATGTCAAAAATACCATCACAAGTTTTTTGTCTACAAAGAAGCGAAATATCAGTCGACTTGATTGTGTTTTTATGTGATTTTGTTGTTTATCTACTTAGTAGCAAGGCTACTTGGTGCTGCCCAGTACAAAGGTGTAACAAATTTCTATTAAATCTTCTATTTACCTCTCTCTTTCTTTCTTTCTTCCTCCGCCAGTTTTCTCCTTCCTCCTCCCATCCCCTATTTCATCTCTGCACTATCCATTGCTCTTTCTGAACTCGTTTTTATAGATTCTTTGTAAATATGAGTCGACATAAGGTAATTAACTCCTTGATAAAAAATCAGAGTTACTTCCCTTAACTCAGTAATCTAGTTGGAAAATCGCCTCCTCCTAATAAAATCTGCACTAGTTTAGGGTCTAAGAATGAATATTTTTTTCTAAATCTTAGATATTATTCATTTGGGATAATGCCAATGAAGAAAATGCTAACTTTATGGGTATTTATTTTGTAGTTTTTTTTTTTTAGTTTTAGCTGGATATACACAAAGACAACTGCCCTTTATAAGTATCGAAAAAAATCAGTTAACCTGATTGTGTTTTTCATGTGATTTTATCATTTATATTGTATAGTTTTTCCGCTTTTCCATTTTATTTATTTTATATAAATTCTTCGGATGTTATCCTATTCAATTTCACATATGTATATACGTGTGTTTATGTGAATGTAAGCAAGAAATTTGTATATATTTTGAAACTTGAAACCCTGCACATCCCTGAATGGGTGGCTTGTATATTTTTATCTCTGCATATACTCGTGTGCAATTTGTATTTCTGTTCTATACGTTCAAGAAAATAAATGCATATATTTATTGAGACAAAGTTTTTCCTCATATACACGTATGAGAATTTGTAATTACACTGACTGTTTGTCAAATCTGTCTTCTTTCTGAAGTTTTATTTATGCTTAAAAAAATTCAAAGAATTCATTTTTTTTAAAAATATTTTTTGCGCGTACAAATGAACAATCACATGTAGATGTGTGTAAGTTTAGACTTGTTACTACGGTTGTAAGTTTCGTATAAGTTTCGTATCTATCAGATCTGACAATATTTTTGATCCTATTGTAGATATTATAGTAGAGCTGGTGTATATTTGTGGCTTGTTTATCCTATATCGATAGATTGATGTTTTGGTCTATGCAAAACCATTAGAGCCAAAACTACCCACAAATAAACATTGGGAACAACTTCTGCTGATTGATCTATGTTAACACATCTTTGAGTTCACAAAATTTTTGAACCCCATCAAAATGTGTTAACATTGAAACATGGTTCAATCTATGTAGGTTACTCTTAATGTTTATTTAATTTTATTTATAAAAACCCCTATGCACGTCTTAAGTGCTTTTGAAAAAAGTTTTTTTTTTAGTTAATGTTATATTTATGTACTTGAACATAATTACATATATATGTAATTCGTAAGTGAACATCCCAAAACCAGAAGATATATTTAATTATCGGTCAAAATATTTTACATTTTTTATGAAGTATGTCTACAAGTTTTATTTAATAGTGGAAGCCTACTTAAATAACTCATCAGCGACAAAAATATATTCTTTGGAAAATAATTTTTTCCCTTGGAATGGAAAAGTATTTGATAAGAGAAAAATTGTTGATAAAAGAAAATGGAGATATTTAAAGTTCGCAGAAACGTAAGAACTAAAGCTACTTAATTATTGCAGTGTTTATAGGAACCTACCCCAACGGAAGGTCATTGAATTAAATTCACGCATGTGGAATTAGTCATCTTTTATTTTCAATGAACAAGTTGAACAGTATTTAAAAATGAACTTAAAGCTAATATATTTTTTCGATAGTGCTCAATATAAGGTAGAGTTTTATAAATATACCTTTTATAAACAATTGATACTGGTCCAACTTGTGAACCAGACAAAAACGAATTTTGCTGATGCAGAATTGTTTTTTTTTTTTGTTTTTTTTTTTGTAACATCTTTTTGTTGTTTATTTTTCTGTTTGTTGCAAATTCTTAATAATTGATGATTTTACACATGATTTTGTTGCTTTTCGAAGTGCTTCAGCATCTTTCGGATGATAACGTTGGTTTTGTACTAGTACGAAACATTTTAAGTGGATTAGTTGAAATGTTTATATGAAACACATACACATATGTATGATGAAGTATCCACAAATGTTTCTTTTATTAAATATTATTAGAGAAAATAAAAAGTCAAATAAATTAATTGCAGATAACTGCAACTTGCTGCTTCTAGCATATTTTTTTTTTGACTTCTAGAATCATAGTTTTATATATGTTCATATGTTCAAATGAAATTTATATATGTTCATTTAAAAAAATTTTTTTTTTTTATTACATTTTCACCCCAAACAAGGCGCATTGCCACTTTGGTGTAGGGGGCTACTATCAGGGGCAGCAACTACTGGGGCACTATGTTGGGATTTGGGCAGCAAGATATCGGTTCACGTTGCACTTGAACTTCTGCATGTCAGTACAGTTAGGGAAGCAGGAACTTGGAATGGAATTCCAGAATCTAGCGGTTCTGGGGAAGAAACTACTGGAGTAGAAAGATCTTTTACATCTAGGGATCTCTATTGAGTAGGGGTGGGATTTAGCTGCCTGTCAGGTTTGTCAAGGGTGTCTACGTTGTGGGGGCACAAGTGTCTGCAGTTCGTCAGAGCATTCACCATTAAAATACTTGTAGAACAAGCAGAGGGATGCAACGTTTCGTCGATGGGACAGAGGCTGAAGCTTAGATGCCAGTTCAGGGCCTATCAGATTGGCGACTCTTTTTTGAACCTTGTCTAGGAGCGAGAGACTAGTAGCAGATGCACCAGCCCAAATGTGACAACAATACTCCATACATGGGCGAATGGTGGCCTTATAGAGGTACAGGATACTTTCAGGTGTTAGTAGTTTTCTAGCATGGTAGAGAGAGCCTACTTTTTTCGCAGCGGCCCTGGCAATGTTTTCAATATAATTGTTCCAACTCATGTTTCCTGTGAACGTTAGGCCAAGCAGTTTGAAAGATGTACTCTCAGACAGGGAGTCACTGGCCATTGCTATTGGTGGCAGAGAAGGTTTCTTGTAATTATTGAAGGAAACCAGTTTTGTCTTGGCAGCATTGAATGTGACCATCCATTTATGTCCCCATTCCACTACAGATTGGAGGTCATCCTCTAGTGTTTTTGCCATTTCTTTAGATATGTGTTCATTTGTTTTCCTGTCATGCCTGTTATAGTGTAGTGTTATCAGCATATATACCCATCTCAGAAGCAGTTCATATGTTCAAATAAAATTTATATATGTTCATATGTTCAAATTAAATTTATAGATGTTCATATGTTCAAATTAAATTTAAAAACTGTTTGCTTTTACCTACTCATTTGTAACTTCTTTTTTTATATATATATATATATATATATATATATATATATATATAAACTACTTTTAGTCACATAAATTAATATGCGAAAGTATAAATTTACGCATAAACTTTAAGTAATTACTTCAACAGTGCTCAATACGTATGTAGAGCTAGGTAGTAAGTTATAAAATTTATATGTATATATAACTTTATATATATATATATATATATAATAAAATTAAGCTGAAAAATAAATTTTCAATGGTAAAGCAAACCCATCTAGATAGAATATAGTCAATAAGGATTACAGAAAGGGGAATGAGAGAGAAATCTCTTCATGCGATGCCATAACCTGAAGAGACTTCTTCCTTATTCCCCTTTCTGTAATCCTTACATAATAAAGTTCCTATATAACTTTATTCTTTACCATAACCTATTGTTTGCTCCTCTTAACTGGGTAGAGCTTTTTTTGATCTAGATCTTACCATTGAAAATTTATTCTTCAGCTTAATTTTATTGTGTCCAATATATATATATATATATATACAAGTTAATCATAGACAGTTTTGCAGTATCATAACTCTTCAGTATCATTACACCAGCACCCATTCCAAGTGAAGGATCAAACTAACAGCCATCGAGTCAATAGTCAGTAGCTCTACTCAACATGCAATGAGATCATTGTTGTCAGCAATGATTTCTAATGTTTTATACAAACATTGACCATCACTCTCACAGTGCTCCATTTGTTTATATTTTCTAAAGAGCTTTGCATTACGCTAAAATAGTAGCAGACTCCCAAACATATGAATATATATTCATGTGCATGTTTTGTTTTCAATAAGATTCAGTGAAGTCTTTTATGAAAATGATTTCTGATAATTTTTTTAAGAAACATGCTATATAGGCAGAAGTTTGGATTTTTGTCATTAGTAACAATGTTTTCAATGTCACAAATAACTGAATATTTATAAATTTTCGAAAATAAGTTTTTATGCAGGATGTAAATCTGTTTTGTTTCATACGACGTTTCAATAATTTTATGCCTTCTTCAATTTTCAAAAGCCAAGAGAACGTTAAATAAAAGTTGGAGGAAAAGAATACAAATTTTTCCACTCGTTATTTATATACACACGCATTATATATATATATATATATATATATATATATATATATATATATATATATAGTCTAAAGAAGCTTTGAATAAAAAAAATGCAAAAATAAAATAAAGAATGCAGTTTAAATTCCCGGAAGGAAAAAAAATATTCATTTTAAACTATCGCAGATTTAGCACCTACATAATCCGATTTCTAAAAAGTTTATAATGACCAAAGAGAATTCATTTATATCTGGATGAAAAAAAAAAAAAAAAAAAAGCCTTTACTAAAATTGTTAAGTAGAAATAGACTTAGCACTTGCATAAACCGATTTTGCAAAAGTCTTCAATTTTAAAACAGAATTTAACTACATAAGGATGAAAAGAGAAAACCTTAACTAAAAATTTGTAAATAGAAAACGGGGATCATCAGTTGCTTACCATGTAGCTGTTTTGGAGATTTAAAAACAGAACAGCTGTTAATTATATGGCTCTCCAGTGGATAATACCACTTCCCCAATAAAAAAATGTAAAATAATATGGTTGCTATTTTTACTAATATATGAAAAATTATAGATAAATAAAATATAAAAAGAAAAACTATTAATAAGTAAGTTTAGGATTACAAGATCCATTCTGCGACATGTTAACTAGCATATAAATGCTATGAGAATAAAAATGCATAAAATCTTGAGTACCTTTGGTACCAGGAAGGCAAATAGATAAGAGGAAGGAAACCTAGCCATATATATGAAGCTATGAATTTGCTGGCACTGATTAATATATATATATATATATATATATATATATATTTCAATCAATGCCAGTGCCAGCAAATTCATAGCTTCATTATGATATGCATTTGTTAATATCTTTCCTCTGATGAGAAGAATGCATTTATTGGAAACTCTGCAGATTAAGGAAATTACAATATATCTTATTTGAGTATCTTGTTGATCAATAAATTCATGGAAAATATATTTTACAGTCTTAAATTTGTGTTCTTATATACAAGTGGCCTAGCAAGGCCAAACAGCCAAAGCAACAAAACTGAAGCTGTCCTACACGACACTATAAATACAAATGTAGGCAAATTTGGGCATATTTTATTGGTTTAAAAATATAGATTCTTTTTTACCAATTACTAAAACGTTTTAACCATAGAATAGAATAAAATAATCTTCAGAAAGACTCCAAATTTTCATTCAGTTTCGATTCATAGAACCAAAGATTTGAGCATTTCAATATTACATTTGGCTACAAATATATATATATATATATATATATATATATAGTCATCCACATACAGTACTGTTTCGCTGTTTCATAGCTCATCAGTGCGGCTAGACAGACAACTACCTCAAGCCAGGATTGAAACCCGACCGTCTGTACGGCAGTCAAGGCTCCTAGCCATTACGCTATTGGCGGCTGCTGAACGAGTAGTGAATTTAATGATGTTTTGACATCGTTTGAAATACCTCCGCTCGATTTGTTTACACAAAGAGCGTCGCTTATATATGTTAATGGTAATTCGTGTATCACTTCTCAATGTGCTCAACTCAAATGGAGGAGCATTATAGTCATTCACATACACTACTGTTTCGCTGTTTCACAGCTCATCAGTGCGGCTAGACAGGCAACTACCTCAAGCCAGGATTGAAACCCGACCGTCTGTATGTGTGTATATATATATATATATATATATATATATATACCACCTTTTTTTGACAATTTTAAAAGTTCCAAATCTCAGCGACTATTGATCAGAATTTAACAAATGAAGACTCGTTGGAAAGGCTTCAGAGCACATCACAGCACCTAGTCTTACCAAAATGATCACCCATTTTAGCACTGGCCAGGCTCAATGTTGCTTAATTTTGATGATCTAACGGGAACTGGTGTATCAAGATTATTCTGTATACCTCAGTTATTTGAACAGCTAAATGTTTTGTTAGGTTCTCGTACAGAATTCACCCTATATTAAAAAAAACAAAAATAAAGAAAAATCTGTATGGTGTATGTGCCTGTGACAAAAAAATTTTGTATTCCAAAAACAATGTAAATTGATCAAATAGTTTTATTTTTATAAAAAAAAAATCATTTTTAAGCAATTAATGGGAATGCATTGGCATTACAATATGTATCTCGCAAGTTTTGAATTAATGTTGAGTTATCTCCTTATTTTTTTTTTGAGATTTTTTTTTTTTTTCAAAATGGCAAGCTAAACAGTCATTACTCATAAAATTTGACTTTGTTTTTAACTTTAAAAATAAAACTACTTGATCAATTGACGTGATTTTTGGAATATGATATTTTTGTTTTGGCATGTGTACGTATATTGTACAGATTTTTTTTTTTTTTTTTTTTTTTTAAATATGGGAATTCTGAATGAAAACTATAGAATCTTCCGAATGGTGGCGCTAGTGTATGATCTGTGCAGCAGTTCAGGTAGGCAAAGGTACACCTAAAGTGCTTTGGAGACCTGGAGCTTAACACCTACAGTTATTTATATGAGAGGTGTTCCAAAAGTGATGCCTCCTATTTTTTTATTTGATTCCGCCTGAATGGATCA